>NC_043704.1:77495027-77810716 GCF_006229205.1 Suricata suricatta
AAAAAAAATCCTCTTTCTTTTTTTATTTGAGGGTATTTCACTCAGATCCTTACTTCTGTATAGTTCCTTCATGTTATTAATATCTCCCCCCAAATTAAAACTGTGCCTTGATATACTAAAGAAAGGAAACATTGCTAAGTAAAAAAAAAAATGTGTGTAGTTTTTCACTTCCTAGAGAAACTCATTGTTAACATTTTGATGTACAAAAATATCATTTTAAAAGTATGTATGAAGAAAAGAGAAATTAAGTGTCTGGATGTGAACTAATGTCTTTTCCAAGAAACTGATCAAATATAATTGAAATTGAAGTGACAGAAGTGAAGCATTTTGCCCCTTAGAAAGTTCTAGGACAGAGGGCCACACCTGTCCTTCATGCATACAGTATTTATAGATGCCTCAGAAAGTATGAAAAAATTCAGTTTTATTGGTAAGAAAACTTTAATTACACATACTTGCCTTTTGGAAACTCAAAATATTCATCTTACTAAAAAGAACCACTGCACTTTAACTTTGGGCAGTTCCCTTACTCTGTTTCTTACCACTCCCTGTCCTTTTCTTGCTTTCTCTGCCCTTTTCTCCATGTAACTCATTTCCTTGACAAAACAACAACAACAAAAAACAAACCAGAAGAGGGAAAGCACAGGGAAAATAAGAGGGGCTGCCTGAGTCACGGGGGAGAGCTGTCTTTCTTGTCAATTCAGAGTATTTGATAAATGACAGCACACATCCCCAACCTTCCTCCCAAAAGGTGTCAAGAAGCAGATCACTGACAAAAAATATCACTACTTTTTAAAGCACAAGGATTTAAGAAGGTATATAAGTAATGTGCATTAAACAAAACCAAACAAAAAAGTAGGCTTCTCAGTTTCTGTCCCACAGGGTATTATCTATTTATATGTAGATACATATATACACCCGTATAATACACACATATAATACATGCATGCATACATGTATAATACACATACACATATATGTATGTATATAATGTCTATATGCACATATATATGTGTGTGTGTATATATATATGTGATAAAGACAAAGCATGGAGACAGGTAAAGACAATTAAAAGTCATGTTGTTTAATTGATATTGATAGCATTTAACCTTATTCCCCACCCCACCCCCACGGGCTCCCTCTCTCCACTTCTGTCATTTCTTTTTCATTGAGTTTGGAGCAAATACGTCTGAGTACTTGGAGCAAATATCCAGCTATTTCTCTCATTATGTTTTGCACAAAATCTCTATCATAACCATTAAAAAATTTGGAAAGCGTAATTCCTTTGTGCTGATTGCTAGCTTAATAGGTAGATTCATAAGCTATTCCTGGCATTCCTAATATTTTTATATCTACTTCATACTGGCAACTATTTTCATACCACTCAGCCCCATGTTGGCACTGCCTCCACACCATGAGGGTACATGTTTTAACCACCAGGCTATCAATGCATATACTTGTTACATGAAGAAATGATATTTTAAGGAGAATCCTCTAAAACTTTATAAATCTTGTAAAAATTCGACATGTTTGAACAGGCACTGAAGCATGAACAAGCCTTGGCGCGGTCTCACGCAGAATGGGTTGGTTACAGATGTTCTCCTGCAAGCTATATCTTGCCTAGTACAAGAACATTCATCTCCCAAACACATCATTTCACCTACGTTGCCTAAAGCAAAACAAAACGCACACAAAAATTAGAGGATTTCTGAAATAGAACTCTTAACTCTTAAAGTCTTTGACTAATTTATGCGCTCACAGAGAAGACTGAACATCTGATTTCCAAAATGCCATCGTATGATGACTGCTTGCTGTCTCACACAAGCTGATGGCAAGAGGGGAGTCTAACTTGGCATGTTAATTTTTCTGACCTACAAAACTGATGCCCAGGCCAGCAGTGACTCATAAAGCTGGAGACATTAGCTCATGGCAATGATTCAGTCGTGAGAATTCTGACGAGGGCCTCTCCCCTCACTGGTGCGTCAAAGGGGAAGTCAGTCCCTGGAAGGTATGGCTTAGGACCTAGGCACAAATGTTAATGTATCTGTGATCAAGCACTGTGAGGAGGGGCAAGGCTTTCTGTGGGACAGCAGCCGCCCTAGGGAGAAAATAACTCCATAAGCTAACACCTGCGGCACACTCCAGTCAGAAGAGCCTTACAAAGAGGTCCTTATCCCCCACAGCCAGCCATTTCAATCAGCCCAAGAGAAGAGTGTGAATTCTATCCTAGAGACTACTTGGCTTTCTCCTCATGGAGAGAGGGAAGGCAGAGGGTCAAGTGTCTGGAGGCTAGTAGGCTTTGGCTTTTATTACCGGGAGTGAGAGAGAACATGGTAGGAAGTTTTGAAATAGGCTGGATAATAATCATCTCATTCAAGCAGAGCCTTCAGCGTGGATATCAGTAAAAGGATGTGAATGTTAATTTTGTAAGACAGGAAGCTAAAGCCCTACCTGCTGCCTCTATCCCAAGGCAGCAGTGACAGTTTGCATGAGGACAGACTTCCAAGTTTACAAACCACTGGCACCTCACTACCTCATTTGACCTTCACAGCAACCCTGTGGAGGAGGCATCATTATCCTTGTCCAAAAGAGGAGGAAACTGAGGCACTAAGGAGGTTAAGTGATTTGCAAAGGCCCCAGCTAGAAAATGGCTGCCAACCCTTTATTCACATATCTCCCCTGGTAAGATAGTTAATCATTTCAGCTCCTTCTTTGGCTTTCTATTCCTCCTCCCTCCCTTCCTATGTAGTCCCTGGAAGCAGTGATGTCCACAGTGGACTCTTGTGCTCTCTCAACATCTGTCCTTCCCATCTCAAGTGCACCGCATCAGTGAGGGAGTGGTAGCCCCACCACCAAGTGTCTGCATGACTGTAGCATTTTCCACACTGCTTTGCTCATTCCAGTCTCTCTTCAGTCACCATTCATACACTGCTGGGTTAGTGGGCTTTATATATGGATCAGAGCATGATAATTCCTAAGCTCAAAAAAGTATTCAGTGTCAGCACACTGCCCATGGGATGGAGTCCAAATGCCTTGATCTTCATAGGCTGGCCTCATTCTACGTTTTGAGGCTTAACTTTCACAGTTTCCCACACGTGACCCCAGCTTCAGGTAGAAGAGTAGAATCACTGTCCTGGAAAGGGGACAGCAGTCTTGCCCGCCTGTCTCTATTCCACTGCCTGTCTGTAAAGTCTGCTCTCTTCCCCACCTAACCAAAACCTGGCACAGAATAGGTCATCATTGCTGGCCCCCTCTTTCTTTCCAGCCACAAAAGACTTCTCTGGATGCACAGAATTTTTAGTTCAAGGAACTTCAGAGGCTACTTAATTGATTCTCTCATCTAAAACTAGAGTCAAGGGTCTCATCTGATTTCACACACTGTGGTAGCTGAGCTCACCACCACTGGAGGAAGTGCATTCCACGCCTGTGGAACCTGGCCCACTCTTCCCTCTGAGCTGGAATCTGCTGCCCCGTGACTTCCTCTCTTTTGTGGAAATTGGGCCCTTTGTGGCCACCCAAACAAGCATAGAAAGCGGCTAGTTCCAGGAAAGCTGGCAGTAAGAAAGAGCCTTGTGCCAACTGATTTAACAATATCTCCCTTTCATAGTATGGGTCTTAGTCCTTTTTGGATTGAGACTGTAAAAATAATTACTTCTCAGTGCTATCTTCCAGAGTACAGTAATTTATCTCAAAATAGGTCTTTTTGAATCATTGTTCAAGGGACTTGCACATCAGAAATATACATGTCAGTGTGTCTGGGTGTAACTCAAAGCCATAAATAAGTGTTACTTATTTTCCTGAAGCTTCAATTTTAAAGACTTTTTTTTTTAGATAAGGAGAAGGAATAGTTATATTTAAAGTTACATTTATATTAAAATTTTAAAAATGAAATGTTTTACAGAAACAAAACAAAACAAAACCCCAGAAAGTATACATCTTTTAAGAATCAGGAGCAACTTAGATTCAATCCTCAGGATGCCTAAGGTAGAGATTCAATTTTCTCTACTCCTAATTGTGATGAAAGTTTTAAAGTACTATTCTAATATCGCCTCCATCACAAAGTAGAAAGCTATGTACCAGAAGTTAGAGGTGCCTCTAGAGAGGATTCCCTATTTTTTAAAACATTTTTAATGTTTTCTATTTATTTTTGTGAGACAGCACAAGCTGGGGAGGGTCAGAGAGAGAGAGAGAATCCGAATACAGGCTCTAGGCTCTGAGCTGTCAGTACAGAGTCCAAGGCAGGGCTCAAACCCACGAACTGTGAGATCCTGATCTGAGCCGAAGCCAGACGCTTAGCTGACTGAGCCACCCAGGCACCCAGAGAGTCTTCCCTATTACAGTTCCCAAGGAATCCATGAATGTGAGGGTGGCTTAGTCTAAATTCTAATCCTAATTATCCAATTATGAGCCATCCAATTGAAAATCACCAGTGACTAGGCACAGTGTTAGGCACTTTTCTTTGGGTATATTTAATCCTATCAATAAAGTGCTACCTAAGGATGTATTATTCCCATTTTAGGGATGAGGAAGCTGCCTTATGGATAGTGTCTTGCCCAAGAGAGCATAGATAGAGGGAGGTGGAATTCAATCCAGGTCTAGTGACTTACAGAGACTGAAAACTTTCCACTCAGCACCCTGCCTCCTAGGTACTGCGGTTTGTCCTCACTTTAGCAAAAGAGCCACAGTCCTTGTTTTCAGAAAGAGGTGAAGATGTGCGGGGTATCTACTAAAATGGTCACAGTACTTGTAAGTGTGAGATAACTAAAAATGATATTCTGTAAGCCTCTTCCATACCTTATAGGATTAAATGTGCCATATCACATCTCATTGTAAGGTAGCAATTGGCAGAATATTTTCATCTTAAATTGGGAATTTATAGAAAAGAGATAATCCCCTATTCTGTTTAAATGTTTCAAAGTATTACATTTTCTGTTTCTGAAGACTAAATTCTGATGTCAAACAAATTCAGAAAGCAATAAATTGGGAACTAATCTATGCCCCACAACCATATGTCCAAGTGACAACTTCAAAACAAATTTTCAAACCATTTTAAAAAAGAAAATCTGTTAGTTTGGGAATGCTGGTAAGCAAGTTTTAGAAGGATGTAACCTCTCACACTGCTCACATAACAGCGTGGGCAGTACCCAGGCAAAATATATCCATTCTAATCTGCTCCACTTCTAATTTATTTTGTCATGAAGCTTTATCCATGTAGTGAGCACAAGTGACCCACTGTTGAGATCAGTGACAAAAGCCACTCAAGAAGTTCTGGTCATGTTTTTGTATATGTGGATACTTAGCAGGAGCCTAAAAGGCAGATACTATGAAGATCAGATTCAAATTAAGCTCTGTGAAGTTAGGTTGTGTTTCTGAAGGAAAGCTTAATTTTAATAGTAATTAAATAAAATAATATTTCTAACATGTAGAAAGAACATATAAAATGTTTTAAAATGCCTCTATGTTAAAATATTGCTTAGGTTACATTGTGGCAGTAACCAAAGACTGAAGCCTCACAACTACCAGAGTCAAACCATCACTACTACACACAGAAAAGGGATTTAAAATTGTATCACTTGTCTTTATTTCACTAAAATACCAGCAGATTATTATGGAGACCTTCCTTTCTGGAAATTTCAAAGCATTTAGGGAAGTATATGGAATGATATATTTACCCTATTCGTTGACTAAGACCACCGACTATTGGCTATAAAATGCATATTTCTCAAAAAGCAACAAGGATGGCTAGGTAAAAGAAAATAAGTCCCGTTTCCTCTCCTTTCCTCAAAGAGCTCAGTCAACTTTCTAAGAAGAAAACAGAAGGAAATAGGAGTATGTATCTATACTTTGAGGCAACATTCAGTAGATTACATAGAATGCATTAATCAAGGAAGTCGAGATTTTAGATTGAATTTCAACATTTGATTTTAATTGATTTGGCTTTCTCCTCATTTTAGAAATCCATATTATGAAAATATACTATAAAAGAATCTTAGAAAATATCCAACCAAACACACTTAAAGGGTGCACATCATACTTCATTATACTTTTTCAAAAGTACCCCCTTGCTATTTTTTGACCATTGTCCCTTCTGCTCTCTGCTCTTCTTCCTTTTGATTAGCCTTTCCCCTCCCTGCTACCAATCCCAAAGTATCCATGGCAATGAATACACTTGGATAGAGGCTGAATGGAGATGCTATAAAATAAACAGAAAAATGTAACAAAAAGTTTCTTAGCATAATTTTTACACATATGTCTATACTATTGTGCAAAGAGAAACATTATTACAGAAAACCATGGGGCACTAGGCAAGCAATCAATTCTGAAATATGAATATATTACAGAAACTTCTACAAACACCGAGATATTTAATGCTTCTTAAGTAGGAAACTAGACTGGATGAAATCTACATTTCCTTCTGGTTCTGCTAAGTGAGACATCGTCTTTTCTCTAGACCTCGAGTGCCCCATCACTTGCCATTGTACCTTTTACACCAAAAAAGTGCACAGATGAGTTACTGCTTGTTAAATTATGTGATGACTTTCAGATGCAAACTATAAACATCCACAAAATACACCTTTCTGGAGCACCTGGGTGGCTGAGTCCATTACATGTCTGACTCTTTATTTCAGCTCAGGTCATGATCTCACGGTTGTGAGATCGAATGCCACACTGAGCATGGAGTATGCTTGGGGTTCTCTCTCTCTTTCTTTCAATATCTCTTGCCCCCCCCCACATTCCTTCTCTCTCCCTCTCTCAAAATAAATAAATAAACATCTAAAAAGTAGGTCTTTGTTACACTTATATACCAAAGTGTAAGCTATAGTCTTTGAAGATAAACATGAAATATGGTCCATTACCATTGAATACACTGCAAAAACAATATAAGCCTAAAGAAGGAGTTATCTATGGTAACACTGAGAGGTTGATGACATAGTTTTCAAAAACTGATTAAAATAGTTATTTTTCAAGTTGCTTTTCTTTTTTTTAATGCTTGTTTATTTTTGAGAGAGAGAGAGAAGAGTGCAAGCTGAGGAGGGGCAGAGAGAGAGAAACACAGATTCTGAATTAGGCTCCCAGCTCTGAGCTGTTAGCATAGAGCCCGCCCAACATAGCACTTGAACTCATGACCTGAGCCAAAGTGGTACATTTAATGAACTGAGCCACCCAGCTACCTCTGTCAAGTGCCTTTCTAAACTCAAAGGAAATAAGTTAAACTAAATCATTTTAAAAGAATGTGCATTAATTTATACTTGTATAATTTTAATACATCCTAGGCATGAGAATAAGCAAACAAGAAAGAGGTTATTTATCTAAGTGGGTTAGTTCAAAAAAACTTTATCATATTAGGATACATTTTCTATACATCTATTCTAACTGGAAATATAAAAAAAAAGTTATTCCAAATTTCCATTATGAAAATACTTCCTAATATACCTACCTACTGATCAATCTGCTTTATTTAATTATCAAACACCATTTCCCAGAGGCCTGACCTACAAATTATATGTTTATTATGGAAAGGTTTAAAAAGTGAGTGTAGGTGATAAATTTGAACAGATAACATTTTTTATTTGTTTGTTTGTTTTTAATTTGAGAGAGAAAGAGAGATCACAAGCCAGGGAGAGGAACAGAGGGAGAGAATCTTTCTTTCTTTTCTTTTTTTTTTTTTTTTTTTTGAGAGAGAGTGGGAGAGAGAAAGAGAATGTTAAGCAGGCTCCATGCCCAATATGGAGCCTGACATGAGGCTCAATCCCATGACCCTGGAATCATGACCTGAGCCAAAACCAAGAGTCACACCCGAAACTGACAGAGCCACCCGGGTGCCCCAAAGAGACAGTATTTATTTATTTATTTGTTTGTTGGTTTATTTGAGAGAGACAGAAGATGAGAGAGGGAGGGGCAGAGAGAAAGAAAGACGCAGAATGCAAAGCAGGCTCTAGGCTCTGAGCTGTCAGAACTGAGCCAGATGTGAAGCTCGAACCCACAAACCATGATACTATGAACTGAGCCGAAGTCAGACACTTAACTGAGTCACCAACGCGCTCCAAAGAGACAGTATTTAAAGGTTAAGTACCAAATCCTGGATCTAACATAAGACTTGTGTCCTCAAAGACCTCCGTGATAAATCACTCAGGCAAAGGAACAGAACTCTGTCCATTAACACTCAGAGCCTTTCTCATAAACACTTACTTTTAGGGACATTTTATCTTCTCAAGACTATTCTGCTTTAGAGATTGTGGTGATAGTCAGGGATAGTAGACAAACACACAAACTAGATTTTCAAACTCAGTCAGATTCAGGTTTTTCTGTTTTCTTTTTCCTTACAAGGAAAATCTTCAGTACCTTTAAAAATTTACTCAAATTCTGAAAATAAAGAATGGTCTACACTACAGAATTCTTTTTTGAATAGAATTTTTAGCAACAGGAAGATGTTTTTTAAGTATCCATTCTAATTTTCCCTGGGAAAATTTTGAGCAAAACAGGCATCTCAGGGTGCCTGGGTGGCTCAGTCGGTTGAGCATCCGACTTCGGCTCGGGTCATGATCTCACAGTTCTTGAGTTCGAGCCCCGCGTCACGCTCTGTACTGACAGCTCAGAGCCTGGAGCCTGCTTCAGATTCTGTGTCTCCCTCTCTCTCTGCCTTCCTCCACTCATACTCTATCTCTCTCTCTCTCAAAAATAAATAAACATTAAAAAATACAAAAACAAATATGCATCTTTATGTAAATACTAATGTTACTCTAGTTGAGTAACAAAGGAACTAAACTATAATAATTATAATTTAGACATAAAAGATATTCCTTTCTTCTCCCTCCCTTGCCCTTGCTTGCTTGACCAAGGACTTGTCACCATGTAAGTCATAGGTATGGTTAGCTGTATGTCATAAAAGCAAAATTCTGACTGCTGTGAGTCACGGTAATAGTTTTAAATAGCAAAATACTTCTTCTCATAATCCTATAAAATTGCTTAAATATCTTGAATGACTTGACATGTGTATCAAGTTTACTTATATGTTTTCAAAGTAATTTTTTGAATTGATTTATCTAAAATGGGTATGCTATTAAAATAACTGTTTTAATTAACTTTTTAATGGCAGAATTTTGATGCATTTGATGTATAGTAATCTGAGATGCCTGTTTTTTTAATTTTTTTAATGTTTTATTTATTTTTGATACCTCTTATTTTTGTATTTTTAACAAAAAAATATTTTCTTCTTTTGTTGACCTTATAAAAATAATCATAATTTAAAACTTTTAATTGGTTCTGCTGAAATGTTACCAATACAACAGTAAAGAAAAGGTAACTGATTAACAGTTGTGGGATTGAATTAGATATGTTTTAAGAAGAAATGATTTTATATTAGATAAAATAGCATATATATATGCAATGTTATCTAGAGAGCATATTTTCATTCCACTTTTATTTCTAGGGATTTATATATCTATACTGTTTTATCCATCTCTGCTTGTAAATGGAAAACTGATAAAACTGTAAGCATTCAAGCAAGTACATCTAAAAACAAAAATCCAGGATAAGATAACATATCATGTTTTTTTGAGAACCTGATCTTTCAGCTTCCCAATGAGTTTCATAAACTTTAATTAGGCCTCACAACAATCCTGCCACATAAACACTGTAAGACCCATTAAACAGATGGGCAGAGACAAACCAAGGTGCCCTGGATCACAAGGCTTATTAGTACCCAAAAGTCCCCCTCTGAGTCCTGTGTTCCACCTCTTGGCCACACTTCTGTACCTGTCAGATGACTTCTCAGATTCAATGAGAACCCCAAAACTAAGTAATCATTGTTCTTCCTATTTAATGTAACTTGGAAACCATCCAAATAAAAAGAAAAGTATTTTGAAATGGAGTACTCATCTTCATTCTATTTTTCCCCAACACTTAGTAGATGATACTGGTTAAACAACATAAAAAGTAGAAATAAAGACTGAATAATTAACCTATGCAGGAACTGCTGTTTGACTGATGAACTTGAAAATTCACTATTCCTCATATCACAATTAGAAATTATATTCCAAGTCTGCAGACCTTGGGAATACAATAATAAGGTAGCAAATTATACTGGCTTTTAATTTTTTCTTTCCACTAAGAAATCATGAGTTTTCATTACTAGACTCAACGTGAAATGAGAATGTTCATTCTATTTGTAAAGTGAGAATCTCTCCTTGATTTATCTCACAATAAATGAGACCCAGGAACTCTGGCTACTATCATATTTTCTTTTAAATCTCACCTGAGAGGAGCCTGAAGATGGGGCCATCATCATTATTAAAAACCACAGAAGAGACTGCTGCTAAGATCATTACCTTTAGACCTCCGTGTGTTTAATTACAGGACCCCTTGTTTTAAAAGCCATTCCATGTCTACAGACCATCTGTAGGGCTTCAAAGTGTCTAAGATTTTCCCTTACAATAAACTTTCCTTTAATCTTAAAGAATTGGAAATGGGTGGGCAGAAAGCTATGTTATCTCAAGTCGCCTTCCAGTTCTGGTGGCCTGAGTAGATGTAGTCTTTGCTGTTGATAGAAAACTATGAGGATTTCTTTTACACACAGTTGCTTTTCTCATGATGCAGCAGCTGACTACTAAACCCCTTTCCTAAGAAAAATGCACGTTCCTTTCTCCATTAGAGGGGATGGTAACCATTCATGACTTGGCCACACCACAGAAATGGCTAATATTGGGGATACAAGTGGGTGAGGGTACAGAACTCATATATGAGAAGGCACTAAGTACAGCATTCCCTCAGTAAATGGCAAACATCATTCTGGACTGGTTTTAAGGAATCTTTATCAAGTTTAACGATTACTGCATTTCTTTCGAATCACTAAAATTTTCGTATGACATTATTCTCTGTTTATACCTCAGTTTTCGGATGATTTTTGTTCTGTTACACTCCCTATGTGCCAACTAAAAATAAACTATGTTAGTGAGCTGAGAAAATTGATGTGAAACCTTTTAAATCTCACTGCCCTTTTAGGATTACAATTTTGGCCAATTTTGGAGAGTTAAGTTATAGAGTTCCACAAATTCTCTAATGATAAAAACAAAAGGCAATCACTAAGTTTTTCCTTAGATAAAAATCCAAAAATAAATACTATTTTTTTATAAAATAAAATTTTAATTTTATAAATTTATTTTTTATTTTTCATTTGTTGCATGGAAAACATTGAAAAAATTCTCCAATGACAATGTGTTGCTTAGTTTCTTGTAGAAAGGGATTAATCTATACAGGTTTTTAAAGGGATAGAGAATTATTTATTTCTGAATGAAATATATTTACTAGTAATCTTTCCCCTAGTTGCTTGCTCTGGATTCCAGTTATATTATTTAAACTCCACATCATCTTCCCTTGTCACTGTTTAATATATTGCAAGGATAACATTCAGCATGTCTATTGTTTTGTTTGGTTTCTGGGTTTTTTTAATAACATTTTAAAAAATAAAATCATTACTCTCATTTAAACATCTGGAGATATTACAGGCAAACCCAGGTTTCTAGCTGATTTCTTGTAAAACTATTCTTCTAACGCCAGGTCTGCTTTCCCCCATGACAACAGGCTGGGTTCCAAAGCACTTACCACTGTGTATGATTTCATCTTGCCGTCATCCTTGGTATTATTTGATTCCGGCTGACATTTGGGTATATATACCACCTCTAAGGTAGCCCGTTTCCAGTCAAAATGATTTGTTAAAAAAAAAAAAGAACCTGATGATCAGATTCCCGATCTTTTAAGTTTATTTATTTATATTGAGAGAGAAAGAGGCAGAGAAGATAGAGGGAGAGAGAGAGAATCCAAAGCAGGCTCCGCGCCGTCATCACAGAGCAGGACACGGGACTGAAACTCACTAACTGTGAGATCATGATCTGAGCAGAAATCAACAATCAGACGCTTAACAAACTGAGTCACCCAGGCACCCCTTTTTTTCCCATTCTTGATGATGAAAATGTTCATCAAGACGGATTTGTATCATGATCTTCCCAATATTAATCTACCATCCCTGGAAAGCAAAGCTACAGTGAACACATAAGGTACTGAGTGGCTGGTAATACCTACAAACCCCAAAGAGAAACTGACCACTACTAATGACAACATAGTAAAGGAGGAAAAGGAGGAGGAGGAAGGGGAAGAAGGGAAGGGAGAGAGGAAAGGATGAAGAGAAGGACTGGAAGAAAAAAAGAAAACTTTGTTGTAGAAAAAGAAGTGCTAGCTTTATTTAAATTTGCTATTTTTTTCTTTTTAATTCATGGTTAGTTCTCATCATATTAAATATAATAAATCAGTATCAAAATTTTCATCTTTAAATAAAACCTCTATAGTGCATTCAACAAATCTCTCAGAATAGTGTGGGAAGGGCATAGACATTAGATTAGGTGAAACCGGCTTATCACAAATACATTGACCTAGAGTCAATCTAAACAAATTAGGGTAAACATGCTGATTAGGTTTCTCTGCTCTGCACTGGGGACAATACCCCTGCAGCGTGTCTTGCAATGGAAATTCATTTTAAAAATACATTCTAAGGGTAACATGAACCTTCACTAAGAATCTTCAAGTCCTTTATTTAGGAGATTCTTCCTCAATACTTGGTGAATTAAGCGATAGCTGGATTACAGGTGAATATGACCAATGTTATTCTTTTCTTCACCACAAAAAAGGCACAAAAAGGCACTCCTCTATGCATCTCCGGAGATTTGCAGGACAGCTATGTCAAGAAGTGAAAATAACCTTGTTATGGGTAACAAATGTAACACTGGCAGGAGCCAAGTCTAGTGAGACTTCGATTCCTCAGCAATAAAGCCTAACACCCACTCAATTATGAGATCAGCTCAAGCCCCAATTAAAACTCAGACTCTGAAGACAAAAGTGTTTCTTTTGTGAAAAGAAGTTGATAAATCATATTCACCATGAAAAAGTTTGTCTGTACATCATGTCCTTTGATGGGCTATTCTTAAGAGTCCCAAGATTCCAGAGGGCCACGCAATGGGCTGGCTTGCATTAGATTTCTGCAGAGTTGGCAGCCTTATTCTGGAAGTCTTACATTACAGGTAACCTGATGACAGGGAGGGTGGGCCACAGGCATGCATCTCAGCCCGCCTGTGAAGCCAAGGGGAGAGAGCTTTGCAAGGCTGATGTGCTGGGATCAATGAAACTCTCCGGGGAACTGGCTGTTCCCCTTTCAAATGCCACCTCCCTAATCTCTCCACTTGCTCAAGTCAGATTCTTCAAAGCTCTGAACAGAACATGAGGCTGGCATGATTAGGAAAGGCAAAGTAAGAATGCTCTCTATAAATCATGGGTGGAGGGAAAAAGCATCAAATTTACAGTTAACAATCAACGTCAGAACCGAGGGATACTGCTTGGAACTATAACCGCTTCCTTTAGCCACGAAGATAAAACAAAGTCCCTTAATATTTATTAAAGGCCTACTGTATGCTAGACAGTGTGCTGTGCACCAGGTCAGGATGCCTGCCTGCCCACTAAGATGTTGAAATCTATGCAGGGAGAAAGTCACAATAGCAAAAAATGATTGTATGTTCAAAGGCCAGTCATTATCTCAGACTAAGCACAACAAAAAACACTAGCCTGAGGTTTTCACAGTGTTTGCACACAGATAATACGTGTGTCATGGGTTATGAGAAAACAGCTCCCGAACTGACAAAGGTGTGTGAGGCTTATAATAGAGACAGACTGACCTATATTCACAAAGTAGCCTGGTGACCAGAGTCCAGTGAAAGAAAATAACTCTGTCCCCAGAAGTGGGGTTCTTACCAGACCTCTCTGTTCTCAGGTAGGTACCTGAGCTTATTTCTTCCTCACTAGTCATTCCAAAAGCATTCTTGGTCAGTACCTATGATTCTTTCTAATGGCCATGGAGTAATTTGTTATATGGATTTGCCCCAATTTATTGGAAGTTCCACACTGGCGAGAGTGTAGGCTGCCCCAGTACTCTGCCACCGCAAATCAGTATGACTTCTTCAATAAGTGAAATCTACTTTAGTCCTCTGTTTAACACGATAACTAAAATAGGCATCTCTGTTAATGAAATGGCAGATTAACAATGAAAAATAAATGCTGAAGTCAACGGGTTCTTAAAATACAGAGAAGGTCCTGCTTCATGCAGGCAAGGAGCGCACATCGGCTTGGGCAGGCATAGGAACATAGCCCAGCCACCATGCCGAAGTCTGCGTACAGGACAACCCGCTACCATTCTATAGCATCTACTTATATATTTGGATAGTAGATAATATCACAGTCCCTGGGCTAGAGTATGCATGTCAATAGCCCAGAAGCACTAAGAAAAGCAAGAAAAGTAGAAACTTTCTACTCTGCGTTTTTTCATATTGTTCCTTATTGTACCAGTGTACCCTCACAAAGCTGTAAAAAACTCATGAAATAAAGGAATCAAAATTCAGATTCATAAACATTTATATGCCTATGGCAAGTCGGGTGCCGATCGGTGCTCTATACAAGTCATGCAATCCTCATAATAAGGAATGTATTAACATGCCCACTTGTAGGCATGCAAAAGTGAGGTTTAAAGAGATTGGATTCTTTGGGCAGGTCCCTTATGCCACTAGGAAATTTCAGAATTGAAATCTGTACCTGAGTTTCCTGTGCCATTTCTATAATACCATTCTACCACCTGTCTTATGGCTAATGATTCCTAGCTACCATACTGGAGTAGCACCTTAATATAATAAGTGGTAGGTCTCAGGAGAAACCAGGAAAGTGTCTGAAAGTAAATCCTAAATTCAGTGTTGGTTTGGGTTTGAATGTATACGTGTGTATGTGTGTGTGTGTGTGTGTGTGTGTGTGAAATAGAGAATATGGAAAAATGTTATCGCGTTTCATTTTATTTCATTGGAAAAGTTTAAAATAAATACCCTATTTTTATGGAACTGGAAACATAACTGTATTTGATATATAGAAAATAGAGGGGTGCCTGGGTGGCTCAGTCAGTTAAGCATCTGACTTTGGCTCAGGTCATGATCTCATAGTTTGTGAGTTCAAGCCCAGTGTCGGGCTCTGTGCTGACAGCTCAGGGCCTGGAGCCTGCTTCGGATTCTGGGTTTCCCTCTCTCTCTGCAGCTCCTCCACTCATATTCTGTCTCTGTCTCTCTCTTTCTCTCGCTCTCAAAAATAAACATTAAAAATTAAAAAAATAAGAATAGAGAAAGCAAAAAGAATATGCCTATATACTTTAAATATATTAATTATATTTTGGCAGTAATCCTGCATAAAACCAGAATTAAAAGGGAAAACACGAAAGGACAATGACAAGTGATAAAATGGTACTAAAACTGTTTTTATTACAGAATTCCCAGAATGCCATGCAGTAAGTGTGGCTCTTCCTAATGACAGGTGGTTCTGCTGTTTCCTGTTTGTGCACAGTTTTAAATTATAGTGTTTTATTTTGAAAAGTTGCTTTAAAATGCACAGATTGCCTAAGAAATAGGTGTTATGTATGTAATATGTAATGTGACATCTAGAAAGCTCTCCATCAGCTCGGCTTTAGCCCCACACTACATGGGCCTGTGTGTCCCTGTGTGTCTCCTTCCTCGATCAGGGGGAATGACAGTCTAGACAGGATGGCAGACAGACTTGAACTGGGAGTGAAGAGCCCTGGGTTCCTCTCCCTCCTCATGGTCAGCATTGTAACTTTGACTTTTATAAAAGTGGGGCTAACACCCTCAGCTGTGAGGCTCAACCCAAATACATGTATGGGACAATACGTTTAAAAATGTGAGGTCTATGGGGGCACCTGGGTGGCTCAGACCGTTAAGCGTCTGACTCTTGGTTTCAGCTTAGGTTGGGATCTGATGGCTTATGACAGCTCTGCTATCATGCTGACAATGATGAGCCCGCTTGGCATTCTCTCTTTCTCTCTCTCTCTCACTCTCTGCCCCTCCCCTGCACACTTATGCCTGTACACACATGCTGGCTCTCCCTCTCTCCCCCTCAAAATAAATAAATAATCTTTGAAAAACAAACAAAAACAGAGAGGTCTATGTATGAGTGGGAGGATACATAATTTGGCTTAGAGAATTAGATGCTGCTATATATCAGATACTGGTGTCCATGACTAGATCTGAAGTCTTTTCAGATGATTTCAGTTGCTTCTCAGATAAGGGTTCAAGTGTCCTAAATTTAGAAGAAATGCGACTGGGCCTAAAATATAACTGATGGTGAACAAGAAAGTACTACTTAGGAAAACTCTAGACACTACATGCTACACTAGTAGGAGAGAATGGACATTGAATTCAACCTATTTTATAAAATCTGTAAAATTCTACAGGGTTCTGTAAAATCTGTAGGGTAGACTGTAGATAAATCCAAGAAAGGCAAATAGCTTAACCCAGGCCACTCATTAAATGCAGGCAAAACACCTAACAAGAACCTAAGTCCTTCTAAAAGAGTCCTATGCTGATTGTTAGCACACCAAAAGAGAAAATAGACTTCACAATCCTTTTCCTCATCACACAAACTGACCTCAAGAAAGACCAAGTGACTTAGCTAAAGTCACAAAGATGATCATGTCTAGAATCCAGGTTTTCTGTCCCCCAAACAGTGGCCCTTCCCCTAACACCAGTGTCAACCACTGTGTTCAGGGTACTGATCTCACTGTTGTCTCAAGTAAGGAAATTTTACCAGTATAGGCCATAAGACATTTTCTTTTCTTTTTAACCTACCACTTAGGTATATATCCCCAAACGTGTGTGTGTGTGTGTGTGTGTGTGTGTGTGTGTGTGAAAAATTTACTTCTCCTAGAGAGGTGCTTTGATGTGTTCAAAATTGTGCTCAATAGAAAAAAAAATGTTAAGATTTCTGTAGGAGGAAGTGATGGGAGAGGCGAAGAGGGCTGATCTAATGTTGCATTTGCAACAAGATCTATCAGCATGGTTCTAAACCGTTTTAGAAGGGAAGTGAGCAATCATTTAATGGCCTCCATATACCCATCGGCCCTTCAGATGTGCTTATTCCTAACACAGTGGAGCTTAGCCTGGGTACGCAAATGACAAACTGTTAGCCTGGAAGATCAGGGAATATGAACATCCAATCAGCAACCTGTATTCGAAACCACATTATACTCCATTTAGAAAATGGTTAGTCAGGCAGATTTTCAGCAAAGTATTACTTAGATTGATCAACCAATATTTATTAAGGCCTATGAGCTCTAAGTTTACTCCCGTTTAGGGCCCATCTCCAGGATTATTAATATAAAATATGCTCAAGATTATAACACAGTTGATAAATCACACATGGAATAAAAAATTAGATTGTAAGCTCATAGTTAGACTTTATGTTTGAAATATGAAACATAACAGAACTACTTTTCACACCATGAAAACAAAGCACTAAAATAAAATTTTAGGGAAATTTTGAACATCCCGATGTGGAATGGTAGAAAAAGAAAGAAAGAAAAAAGAAAGAAAGAGGGGTGACTGAGTGTCTCAGTTGGTTAAGCATCCAACTTCAGCTCAGGTCATGATCTCAGAGTCCCTGAGTTCAAGCCCCAAATCAGGCTCTGTGCTGACAGCTTGGAGCGTGGAGCCTGCTTCAGATTCTGTGTCTCCCTCTCTCTCTCTCTGCCCCTTGCTGACTCAAGTTCATGTTCTCCCTCTCTCTCTCTCTTGACATGAATAAATATTAAAAAAACATTTTTTTAATTACAAAGAAAAGAAAAAGAAAGAAAGAACACAGGGGCAGGGCAGAATCAGAAATAGGTCCTTCTACACAAAAGCCTCTGTCCATTTAGGGATATCATTTTTTTAAATGTTTTTTATTTATTTTTGAGAGTCAGTATGAGCAGGGGAGGGTCAAGAGAGAGGGAGATATAGAATCTGAAGCAGGCTCCAGGCTCTGAGCCAACTGTCAGCACAGAGCCTGATGCAGGACTTGAATCACGAACCATGAGATCATGACCTGAGCCGAAGCCGGATGCTTAACTGACTGAGCCACCCAGGCACCCCTGTGGATATCATTTAACCTGTACAGTCTTAGCTTTCCCATTGAGTATAAAAGATGGGAAGTATACAACTCATCCTACCTAGCTCACAAAGAAGTGAAGACAAAATGAGGGAACACATGTGAAATGAAATAACATTGGGACGTAGTGTTATAAATGTAGATTGTTTTATGAACCACATACAGCTGGATTAAAGCAATAGTGAACTAGATGCCATAACATAAAAGTAAAACATTTTGCGAAGAAACCTATTTGCCGAAGAGGAAAAAAAACTGTTAAAACAATTCTAAAGCCACCTGTTAATAAGAGAGTGATATTTGGAAGCGCTTTTAGAATCCATGCAAATATTAAGTTGTTTGAAAAACATGCATGCCACTTTGGTCTTGGGCATTCTTTGATCAAGCAAATAAAACCAGCCTTGTACATGTCCTTTCTTCTATATAAACTCTATTTATACATTACATAGGTATAATAAGTATGAAATAGAATAAACATTCTTGTACCTTTTTAATTTTTGAAAATATTTCCATATTTTCTTGGAAAAGTTATATATGTAAAGTTCTTTTTTTCAACATTTTTAATCAGAATGTCTTTGGACTAATTTAGGACTCTGATGTATAGTTTTAGAAGCTTCTTGGGAGGAAAATTCTAAATAAATCTATTTGTATCAATAAGTTATCATGCATGTTATAGAACCTACATATATAAACAAATTTAGCCCTTCTTTAATAAATGAGATATAAATTTCTTATTACTCCATGTCTGTGACTTTATTTTTTAATTGCATATTAATATGGCATTTACTTCTTTAAAATAATGAGTCTAGTAACTAACCTACATTCTGGGAAATGCAAATACATATCTATGAATATTCTGTTTCTTCTTGTCATAATGCTTTATAGCTTTCCAAAAACTTTCACACCAAGGACCCCTGACAGCAGGAAGGGGGAGAACAGATCTGCTGAAATTGCTAGAAGCCAGTCAGAACACAGGACTTTGGTTTTCAGATCATGGTTCTGGCCACGTGATGGCACTTTTTCTTTCTCTGGTTCAATGTTAAATATTCAAAACCAAAATGTTCTTGGAGGACAGGGAGAAACTGTGTGAAATGAATATCTAACTAAGCTTTGACAGGACTGAGATGTCTGTGGGGGGCAATGAAGACCACCCTCCAAGGCAAGGTTTAAGGGCACACAGGTGCCCCGGGCTCTTACCGTCCAGGTGGCCGACTTGGCAGTGCTAGACTGCTGGAAAGACACGTCGAAGCTGTGCGGGCCGGGGTAGTCGGTGTTGGAGGGGATGGCGGGGGACGGTGACAGGGCATCGAAGGTCGAGCTGGGCTGCGCATAGGGCGAAGGTGCCGTGACGCTGTTCTGCGCGTGGTCTGTGTTGTAGGGGCTGGTGGACGAGGAGCCGTTCTGAATCTGCTGGTCCATGCTGTTCAGGAGCCCCAGGTTCGTGTACTGTGGCTGCAGGACACCCAGAAACCCCAGAGTTAGCCATTTCAGCTGCACATCGTTGCTCCAAAAAGGCAATGTGGTGCATGCGTTGTACAGAAATCCACCTTGGGTCTATCAAACTTCACATTTCAAGTAAAAGGACCGATTTGTGATACACAGAAATGCCAAACGAAGTCTGAGCCTGTGTGTGTCTTGTAAGAACCTGCACAGATCACATAGTGTAATGTGCAGCCTTCGGAAACTGTGGCCTCCTGAAGACCAACTGAAAGTAGAATATATCAATGCCCAACACTGAGGTAGCCTTGTATGGTGACAGACGGTGGCTGCATGTGTGGTGAGTATCACATTAGGTATAGACTTGACATCACTATATTATACCCCTGAAACTAAGGTAACATTGTGGGTCAACTATATTTAAATTTTTTAAAATGTGGAATACATTCTCATTAACAAACTGGGCAAAAATGTCCAGTGTTTAGTAGGTGTATAGAAGGTCTTTCAAATAAGTGAATACCTCATGCTACTTTTTGCCACCCCCCACCCCCCCCCGCTATGATATTCAGAATGAGAAAGATCACTGGATAGATATGTTCTAAAAGGGATGTGAGCATCAAATCATTGTAGATGGAGCAAAAGCAGATGTTCTCCAAATTTCCTTATAGTCTTATTTTCTAAATCCTGTCCCAAGGTACCAAGAGTGCCCCCCAAGCCCCGACCAAGGACTCAGTTCTTCAAGACCGGCGAAGCATCAGTAGCAAGGTAAGGGAGAGTCACCTATAAATTTTTAAAAGTCACATGCCTGTATATCATCCAAACACAGCCTAATTTTCCCCTCCGTTCTTTATTATTCTTTGTAGCAGTTTAATCTTTGCTAGAGTAGAACTTGTGTAAGAGAAATATCACTTAATTATGATTAGCATTCTGTATTTGATATGATCGAGAAGGACATTAGCTCGGGTCACTCTCTGCCAGATGCTTTATGTCTTCTGTGCAAACAGTTACAGAGTAGGCACTCTGTACAAGGTGCATGGAAAGAATGAGTTAACTTTTCATTAAATCTGTGTGTATGGAAAGAATGGATTAACTTTTCATTTAATCTGCAATATAATATATTATATATTATAGAATATACGTTATTATATAACATATAATATATATCAGAGACGGGGAGTGACTCCGGGTCCAGGGCCCTCCCCAACCAACACCATGACACCTGTCAGTCCGAGGAGATAATTCAAGTCATTCCTAAACTTGAGTCAAACTGGACATGCTTCCAGAAGGGGCAACCACCCTATGGTACAGGTTTGCTTGTACATGTTAATCTCATTGTTTCTTCAAGTGAGTGAAGGGGAAACCCAGCAAAAGTGAGAAGAGAAAAAGCATTCTTGCAGGCACCTGTTTTAAAAAGGAAAGGCGGAGCCTGGTCCCTCACTGGAAAAAGAAGTCTGGGAGACCCAGACCCAGTAAAACAATGGAGAACAAACTTACCGAAGCCATACAAGCTTGACAAAAATGCTAATTAAACCAAATTATTTAACTAAACTTTCGGTATTTCACATGGGGAGGAGAAACGAAGAACTCTGCCATTCCATTCAGTCCGGAGAGCATCTGTCTAAATGCTAAAGGCCGCATGCCCGTTCCATTACATTTATACTTTCACATTCCACTGGCGAATGCCACGTCCCCATTTGCTCTTCAAATGACTATTAATCTCCTGACACTTATCCCCCTGCTGACAAGAGCAGCTGTTTGTCTTGCCTCTACTCCCCTCTGACTTCTACAGCTCCTATTCCCCGCCTTGCCCTCCATCTTCAGCTTTCCCCCCTTGACAGGTGAGGCAGGACTGCAGGTGAGCTAACTAGGGGAGAAGAAAATAAAACCCAAGGCCCCACGAAGCGCCGACACCCCACCCCAGGGCCGAATTCAAGTCCCCAGGCATGTACGCCTGCAGCAGCAGCGGAGGAATGGGATAGAAAAGATATTATTTGTGTTCAAGTTAAGGGTCAGCATGCAAAGCCCTCCTGAGCGTCCAGTAGGAATCAGATAATGCTCCCAGAGGCACGTGCTTCCCTACAGCAGTGCAATTAGGGAAGCGGCAGGCCCTGACATAAAGGACAAAGAAACTCGGCCCAGCACTTTCTCACAGGCAGTAAAATGCCTGTTGAGCCACCCCTTTCCTGCCCCTTCCAGCTACACAGAATGGAACTTCAGCTAATTGTGGGCTTGGATGAGAACAAAGAAACGTAGCCCTTTGAAATTTTTTTTCAATATATGTCAAGAGAAAAGTTTTGGGACCAGCTTTAAAAGCTAGTGAGCAAACACTCAGTGCTTCTCGAAGGACTTAAGAGAAATGGAAAATGCATTTACCTCAGAGGCACATAGGGGACCCCCTGGAATAGCAAGCAGGAAGACTGAACGCAGTGGGTGGTTCTAAAGAAGAAACCTCATTCGAGTTTAACAGCACTGTGGGTGCTGACGGCTGGGCTTTGAATGCCATCATTTTTAATTCCAACCAGTTCAGGTGAAATATTTTACTTAATAACAACAGAGTGTGCTTCCAACATCTCAGTTTGTATGCATCAAAAAGCCAGAATTCTCAGGTTTAGACAAAGAGCTGCTTACTATCCAAGATAAAAATGGAAAAACACATTTCAATTCAAACCTTTCTTAAGTTTTACTTTAAAGAAACATAAGCCAAGTAGTATAGCCAATTGTCTTTAAAAAAAAATCTAAAGTATAAAGCCAGTACTACTAACTTTAAATTAATTAGCCTGGGTCCCTGAGCGGCTCAGTCGGTTAAGCTCTGTCTTTGGCTCAGGTCATGATCTCACAGTTCATGGTTCGAGCCCTGCATCAGGCTCTGTGCTGACAACTCAGAGCCTGGAGCCTGCTTTGGATTCTGGGTCTCCCTCTCTCTCTATTCTTCTCCTACTCCTGCTCTGTCTCTCTCTCAAAAGTAAATAAACATTTAAAAAAATTAAAAATATTAATTAAGTACGTAAGTAGTCTAAAATACAAACAAGAACAAACCCACCAAAGTAAGAATTCCATAAATGGAAATCTACTTGGATACTTTACATAACTTTATTAAAAATCAAGGTCATAAACCTGCCAGGGGAAACAGTACTTTTGAAGTTAATTTAAAAAGCATTTAGTTAACAACAACAACAGAAGTTTTTTATTTGCTTCTTTGATTTGACACAAGAGTGGACATGTTGACAGAGTTGCATTGGAGGCCAAGGGGCAGATCAACATTGCCAACGCCATGTACTCTATCAGCAGGATGAGCACATTAATTTGGGTGACTCATTGCAAAATGAAAAATCAGGGCCTCTTGTTCATAAATTATTAAATTTCAAAATTGTGGAGCACCTGGGTGGCTCAGTCTGGTAGGAGTCTAACTCTTGATTTCAGCTCAGGTCACATCTCACGGTTTTGAGTTTGAGCCCTGCTGTCGGCACAGAACTTGCTTGCCATTCTCTCTCTCCCTCTCTCTCTCTGCTTCCCCCACCTACTCTCTTTATGTCTCTCTATCTCTCCCTAAATAAAAAAAGGAATAAACATTTTAAAGAATGGTGATAGCAGAGCATTAAACAAAACACCAGACCCTTTGCTACTACAAACTTCATATGCCAATTAAGCTAGCTCTGCACCAGGTTAATGAGAATAATATTTATCCCTTATTTTCCACAAAAGTGAAGTTGATGAGATGAAGGGAGCAATGCCTGTGCCCCTTCTTTACTATAATTCCATAAACATAGAGGGGGGTGTCCTGAGTTAGTCTTGGATGGTCATGTGATGCCTATTTACAGTGACCAGTAAAAGTGTCATAAGTTAGAACATGACACTTTCACCTCGGTCACAAAAACTACCTCAGAAGAACTGTAGGGGGTCGCCTATGTCCCATGTGATCTGATGTGACAAAAACTATTAGCATGTTTAAAATGAAATAGAAAGTAGATTGTCCATTTCTAAACCACGAGGCATCTTGATTTTGAAATAAACTTAACATACTCTGTAGACACTCAATGAATGAATGAATGAATGAATGAATGAACGCATGAATGAATGAATAAAAATGTTATATATCTACCCTATCGTGTCTGAAAGAGAAGACAGCCATGTTTCCACAAAACCTGAAAGGCATAGTGAACACAATTTGTCTCAAGTTGACTGAAAGCCTGATAAAGGAAAGCAGTTGATTTCCTCTAAATTCAAACAGATGTTTCACTTCCTAGAAAATAACTTTGAAACAGAAGACTCACCACCTGGACCCTAGGTTTTTTGCCAGCATCTGTAACTGGAATGATTTAGTTTCATCACAGACCAGTTGATCTGACCACAGAAAGGATGAAACTCACCTTGGTCACAGAGACTTATACTCCTGGTAATCAAAGCACACCTTGGGGCTGTTCTGGAACATGGAGCTGTCATGATAAGTGTAGGGATACCCAGGGGCTGAATCTCAATCTGCTTGCTTCTATCATTAGGAAAGAGTAAGTTTAGGTAAGTACTATTCCCAAATACAGATAAGAGTATTTTCTTGTTTCTCTCCTCTCTTACACCCTTTACATTCTCATAGCCACGTATGTGCTCTGATTTGTTTCTTCACTAAACTTCAGTTTGGATGGATGATTAGAATTAAAATATAGAAGATTAGATTTTTTCCTGAGTGGACACTGTGGAAAGAGTGCCCTATAAATGCAATTCCTATTTAGTTGTATCTATTTTTCTTTCCTGGATTACACTGTTAAATGATCTTAAACTCTGAACATAATATGGACCTAAATTTTCTTCTCACCTGACCAGCAATATTGTGTCAGTATGTATACTGTAAACAAAACTCAATATTGAATACATGGGTTTATACATAAAGTTGACAATGTAAATGATTTCTTATAAAAGAATTTAACATTAAAAAAGAGGATCCCCATCAAGTGATTTGACCAGTGCAAAGAGAGACTTAGACATAATTTGTGTTTCTGAAAATCTTTCTCCTCCAATTTATCTTATAAGAAAAATGTTAGAAGTTCTGTTTACTAGATATTACTATCCATAATAGCTAATTTATGGCAGAGGCAAAAACAGCCAACAGTCTATGATAAGAAGTTAATAAAAAAAAATGAGAGCCAAATCAGGAATAGGAGAATTTGTTGTCGGGATATATAATAGAAATTTATTTACTTCCATTTAGGGGCACCTGGGTGGTTCAGTCAAAGCCTCCGACTTCAGCTCAGGTCATGATCTCACAGTTCACGGGTTCATGCCCCACACTGGGCTCTGTGCTGACAGCTCAGAGCCTAGAACCTGCTTTGGATTCTGTGTCTCCCTTTCTCTCTGCCCCTCCCCTGCTCTCTCTCTCTCTCTCTCAAAAATAAATAAACATTAAACAAATTTGTAAAGGTTCCCTTGTCACAGGAAACAATAAGTTGCCCAAATTTCATTTGGGGAAATTATATGTATAATCTTTGGCTGATTTATTAGACAAGGCTAGGGAATTGAATGCTCTTTAGCACTTAACATTCCTGAATGGGTCCTAGTAATGCAACAGAACTGTGAACTTAGACTTGGTGATGCCACTAATGTGCTGAAAACCCTCTGCAAGGTACATGAACCACCTGGACCTAGGTTTCTGACAAGGAGATCGAATCTCAGGATCAAACATAAAAGGTGCTTCAATTCTAGCATTCCGATGGATGACCACACTCCTCCGCAAAGCTATGTTAATGTGCCATGAGATTACTTTCAAAAAATGAGATAACCGGCTTTTGATTTATCCAAATTTACCAAGCCCTGCCTCGAAATCCACAGCATGTCCACACTTTCCTCAGCTGGTCAAACCTCTCACCTCGGGTTTCCTGAAGGAGCACTTGTGAACATTCTAAAGCCCCTCCTGGGAAAAGAAAGCCGTTTTCCTCGTGACCCTGGCTTTACAGAGCATTCATTCGAATGTGCTCTGGTAGACAGTACTACGCTTTCATCCCCAAATATCAGAAGGACGGTGTCTTTTCAACAAGCACTGCCTTAGGGAGAAATACTTGTCATTTTTTAGTTTTCTATCGCCTGCCTCACCTGAAAGAATGATGGCTTATTTTATGCTAGAATTGAACACAACTGAGTTAAAATGCTCCATTCGTGGCCAAGAAGCTATTTGTATTACAATGTCAAGTTGAAGTACTGTTTTTCAACCTTAATATATTTAGCATCAGGTTTTTCTCAAGACCAGATTTTGTTCCTTGTAAGATATTTCACTTCTTTTATCTTTCAAATGATCCCCCAAAGCACATGCTTGGAGGTAAAGTGTACTCATACCTTACAATAAACAGCCTTTAAGAAGAAAGCACCTAAGCGCACAGGAGCTTCTGGCAGTAGGCAGAGAGTTTACTAGAATGTTAAAGTGAGTTTAAAAGTGCCGAAATTCCTTTGAGGCCTGAGATTCCGTAACTCAGGGAAGAGCTCCCTAAAAGCCAATGCCGGACAACCTCAGGTGAGGCGAATAAATACACAGTTAGCTGATGGGGGGACAGCAATGCTGACAGATACTGGACAATAGCATTTGCAAATCCAGGAGGTAGAATGAGTTGAGATTAAAACTCAGCCTAAATTTACTGAATTCGCACTGTGCAGAGCTCAACTAAGAAAAAATAAGCTTCAAGTTCTTATTTCAGTCAGTAATGACAAATGAGCAACATCATAATCATGAGCATCTAAATTCTGCAAGGAGTTGTCAGAAAGGTATTATACCAGAAAAGTGTAATTCTAATATTCAACATTTCTAGATACAGATATTAAGGAAAAAGATACAGAGTTTCAATTTCTTCAAAGTTGGAAAAATATGTTTAAGGACATTTTCAACCTCTCACAATCACCATATTGATAGCTTTATTTAGCAGAAATGGTAATGTGGAAGGAAGATAGTACATAGTAATGAAAATTTTTAGTGACGGTGAGCCATCTTTATGGAAAGCATACCAGGGTGATTTTAGAAGACTGTCAGTAATGTTTCCTTGGTTTTTAAAGTGAGTTTAAAATATTTAAAAATAATTTTTATAATGTATCTGTCTAGGCCATATCAGAAATTATTATTTAAATCAGTAGGCATGATTAAATGCAATTAGCATTATATATATATATATATATAGTATATATACATCACAATTTGTTTACCATGATGTGAAACTGAAGACACAGCCACATAAATAATGAACACTAAAATGTTTTAAAAGTCTGAAACGTAGGTCATGTCCATTGCCAATCCTCTCTATGAAAAGAATATTAACTATTACTACTACTACTACTATTACTTTTATGAATAACCTGAGTTCTTATCTAAGTTTTTTATAGTCTTCAAGTTCTATTTATTCATTTAATCCTCATGAGCTAGGTGGCATTATTATCCCATGTTTTATACATACTTATCGATGAGGAAACCAAAGCGCCACAAGATTAAGTAACTTGCTCAAGGTAGTAAGCGACACAGCCCTAATCAGAAACCAGTAAATCTGGCTTGAGAACCCGCTTGCTTACTTTTCTTTTCATTCCGACTGCATGTAAATCTGAGTCACTCAGATTTCTGCCTGGAATTCGTATCTAAAAATTACATTCAATGAAAGCATACCTATTCTATATGTTAAGAAAAAACTCCATATGAAGGCCAGGATATAAAACTAACCATTCTTAGATGGTGTGTGCTTGCAAACAGTGAGAGACCCAGCTCCACAGCTGCCACCAGAAGGCTCAGGGCAGATGAGATCATGTCTCTCTCAGGCTTGAAGACCTTGAGCAGCTCCCTATTGTAAGGGCCCCAAATCTTTCAAGTGGCTTATGCCTCCACTCTATTTGAAACTCTCTCCTTTGCTCACTAACACGAACACTAACAACTCGCAAACAGGCACTCCTCAAGTTTTTCACAGGCAGATGCCTTTAGTCCGCAGCCTCCTGGCACTGGGGGGCTGTATCCCAGTTCATCGGGCAGGTTTTAACTCAATGCCATCCCCCAGGAGAAGCCCTCTTCACCCAGGTAGGCATTCTCCTTTGCTTCTCACGGTCTTACTGCTCCAGCTTTCCCTCGGCATCACATCATTAAAACTGAAATGAATTCATATATACAAATACAATTTTTCTTGAATATCGGTCTTTTCTGCTAGACCATAAATCTTGGAGGGATTATATCTCCTTCATTACCGGGCCTCGTGTATGCAACAGCATCTGAGCCCCAGTGGCTGCTCCAGAAATATTTATTGAAAGAATAAATGCAAAACATTTTCCAATAAAAAGCACCTTCACAAGGTATCTTTCTTATTCTAATGCAACTAAATGTTGATTTTTATGCTGAAGGAAGCCTGCCTTCCAATCGGCTTCAGGTCTTTATACACTAGTGCTGACTGAATGTTATGGTGCATCTCCTAATAATTTCTATGACCTTTCCTCTGTGTTCTGCTTTGTTTTGGTAGGTGGGATTGGGCTTTTTGCTTCAGCTTTTATGGGAACTAGTAGCAGAATAGCCTGTCCTGTCACTCATAAGGTAATGAGTAATACTTTGTAGCTCACACCTAGCTGGAAAGTTTATTAATGAGCCTCTACTTCCTTAAAACAAACACATACACGTTTTCATGGCAGGGCAGTATTTCTTCCCTAATGGCCTAGAGTTTGTTACTAAGGCATCTAGGTCAGCAGTAAGAATCCAAATCTTTGTGGTCACATAATTATTCACTTCCTACAGACGGTGCTTGTGGCCGAATGCAGATTTCTTTGGAGAGAAACCACCCAGAAGTAAGACGTTAGTTTCTGGTGGATAGGCCACAAAATTTGTCCCTCCCTCTCTAATTTCCATGATTTTCTGCCCTGTTAGCTATAAGTCAGTTTAGAATAATGCCATAATTAAGGGCTTACAGTATATGTTTTGAGGAACTGAGATTGTACTTTATCAGACTTACCACCATTTTCTTGCAAATGGTCTAAGCTCATGACTTCATTTCCCAGACTTTATAATATACTCAGAGAGGTTCAAACACTAGACTTTCTTTGCAGATAGAAAAGTAAAGCATGAAACCAGGAGTACACTACTCAGTTTTACTCTTCTCTATATATTCAAATGTGAAACACTGTTTCATCCGTTCCTCTTGCTTGTCAAGTTCTTAGCTGATTGCTACATTTCTCATTGTATTTGAGATGAAAGTTTTTAGTGATTTACTACGCTTTGTAATTAGACACGGTGACTTATATAACATTGGAGTGTTCCTTTAAGCTGTCACTTTTAACTGCAAAATAAAACCAGTTTCCAGCTATGCAGAAGACAAGCCTTACTTTCAAAAGACAGCTATCTGTTCATTTCATCCTATTTACTCATTCATGAAAGTAACAATCAATCAGTTTAATAATTACAACAGCTTGTGGTGTCTTATTTGAACATGAAAAAACAAACAAAAAACTAGGACACCATGTTTAAGAACAAAATGACTTAAAGATTTCTCAGACATCCTTTAGTAATAATAACATCATTAAAAATAAAACAGAAAGTGTTTGCAAATCATCAAGCTTATTCACCCAGAGCAACTACCCTCCCCTCCCCCCAATCTCTGGTGACGATCAAGGGACATGCAGGGGACAAAATTAATCAGTGTGGAAGCAAGTAAACACTTTTAAGAAGTGACTGCAAAGCAAGATAAAAATCTCATCTATTCAGTTTTTTAAAAAATCAAACACATTCTCTGTCCTCGTGGGTAATCCATTAAATGAAAGAAGCACACAATTTACACTGTTTACCTCTGTCAGAGCACAAGGCATTTCTTACTCAGGAAAACATTCCCTGTCTTTTAAAAACTTTCTTGCCACTTAAGATATAATGGAAACAAATGCCAGGCTTCATTAAAGAGAGAGAAAGAGAGAGAGAGACACACACACACACTTGTAAGATGTCAAGGAAAGCCACACGATTCAGAACACATAGGCGGAGGCAAGGTTTGTATCATGTGTGCAATCACTTTTCTTTTTGCACAGGTTATGAAGAGCCATTTCGGTAAAAGTATGTACTGTATGCCACATTTTTATTTGAAGATACTCCTCATGCAGCAGCAGCAGGGCATGCCTCCATCCCTTTCAGGGACCTCATTTGGTGGCCCTGGAGAGGATACAGAGATCAGTACCACACATGCCCTACCCATCAGCAGTCTTCCGTCTAGGACTGGGGAGAAGGCATCTGGTCCTCCCAGAGAGCAATGAGGGATGAAGAGAGAAGTGCAGACAAGCTCAAAGGAAGGAGAGGTTATTCTGAATGGGGGGAAGGGAGCAGATCTGAGAAAATTTTAAGGGTGAAGTAGCCTCCCAGCAGGGTCTTAAAAAGTAGAATCAATTTGATAAGTATCTGGGGGTTGGGGTTGGGGGCTAGAAAAAAGTTAGGAAAAATATTTTCTCTGGAAACTTACTATTCTGCTTTTTAGCCTTTCAGATACTTTGGGACTGGCTGGGAAATTATTTCAACTGAGGCTTATTCTGGGCTTTCTACTTCACCCAGGGTCACCATTTCTCTCTGTGTTTACGCCCATGGAGTCCCCAACCTTAGTCTGGTGACACAGTCTCACACGGTCCATTTAAAAGTAATCAAGCCATTCCCAAAACATCTGATGTTGCCCGTTGGTTGAGAGGGTAATGGTTTTCCTTTTAATTCTGATTCCATCAATAGAGTGACACTAATCCAGACTGATTTGAGTAAACAGGGCATATTCTCCATTGTCTCTGTGATCTGAGAAAGAATAAACTTGAGAAAGCTCACTGCCTGGATTGGAAGTGGCCCCTTTGGGTGTTTTTGTGCAAGCTTGAAAGGAAAAAGAAAATGCCTGTACAGAGTTCTTTCCAAGGCAAGCTGACTTTGGGGGTGGTAATTCTCATAGTGGTATTATACTAAACTGCACCTATTAGTGGCTTTAGCACCAATAAGAAAGTAGAACTATTTCTTTTGTAGTGTTTCCAGAAGAGCTGACGAGAGTGTTTCATAAATTTCCGCCTCTGGCAACACACCATCGCTTGACTCAAAATTCCCTCTTTCGGCTTTTATAATTTTTTTTTTTTACCGTTTAAGAAACACAGACAAGACACACTTCAGATCACACGTTTTGCATGAGATATCACTTTACACTTTACCAACATCCACTAACATTCCAAAAATGTTTTCTTCTTGCCAATATTCCCTCACCTAGAACCAACATATGCTTTATCTTAACACCGGTTACTGAACTTTAAATTGACAGGTAAGTATTACCTGGTGAAACCATCTCAGAATGGACATGACAGGCTGATTTTACTTTGTCTTTGAAAGAAGAAACTTGAGCAGAGTGTATAAACTTAGTCATTATCAAGTAAGAAATACATTTAGAAGTGCTTCCCGAGATATTTGTTGTCCTTTTTTTCAGAGTATGAAAAGGTATGCCTTAAAAATTTTTTTTTACATTTATTTATTTTTGAGAGACAGAGAGAAACAGAGGACAAGTTGGTGAGGGCCAGAGAGAGAAGGATATGCAGAATCTGAAGCAGGCTCCAGGCTCCGAGCTGTCAGCACAGAGCCTGATGCAGGACTTGAACTCATAAACTGTGAAATCATGACCTGAGCCAAAGCCAGATGTTTAACCGACTGAGCCACCCAAGCGCCCCAAAAGGTATGCCTTTTGAAAGGGATAGGTGTGCTCTATTATCAGACCAAGTAAGAAAATCAAATACAGGGAAGTTATAAAAAAAAAGATTTTATTTTACTTAATTTAACTGCTTAATTCTGCAAAGGAGGTTGTAAGCGATGTGGTAGTTTATGCAGCTTCGCTGCTTGCCCTGATGTCTGCGCAAAGATGAAACTGGCACAATCACATTTGGATGTTGGATATTTTCAAAATCCACTTTCTGTCAGTGGAGGAGTAGGTTTGTAAGGAAGAGAGAGGAATGGGATACAAGGTCAGAACTCACCCCACTCATCACTGAGGCCAGTGCTCCCTCCTACCCCCTCCCTTTACATTGAAATCAAGTCACTGAGTCAACTCCCCCCTGAACCCACCCTCACCTCCCCCTCCATTATCTCTGTGATTGACCACATTTTCTTCCTGTCTGAGATGCAAGTGATGAAGGGGGTTGTAGAAGGAAAGGATATTAATATGGGTAAAAATGAAGGCATGTCTTCCCCCAATATTTCCATTCAAATCTCAAATGCAAATGTGTCTCCTCAACCAAAATGAAATTTGAAAAATTTACAGCAAAGCATTTTTAATTTGAGATATCAAAATCTTGATTTTTTATTACTGCTTTTTGTTTAATGGGGGGGGGCATTTGTTTCTTAAATGGGACATTCATATTTGCTTCTGCTCTATTATTTCCTAGTTGGGATTCTCATCTTAAACAAATAGCACACTTGGTATATTCTCTCATACTTACCTCCGGGATTACTATTTACATTTCAAGCAGTGACCAGAGAAATGGTTTTCTCATCCTCATTCAAAGAGGACTATTTAATAAAGTTAATCCTAATTAACAGCAAGAGTCTGGATTCTGTTCTAGCACTGATTAATTTAAACATGTAATTACTCGGTGCCTGGGTGGCTCAGTCAGTTGAGTGTCGGACTTTGGCTCAGGTCATGATCTCATGGTTTGTGAGTTCGAGCCCCCATCGGGTTCTTGGCTGACAGCTCAGTCTGGAACTTGCTTCGGATTCTGTGTCTTCCCCTCTTTCTCTACCCCTCACCCACTTGTGCTCTGTCTCTGTCTCTCAAAAAACGAATAAATGTTAAAAAAAATTAAAAATAAAAATGTAATTATTGAGTTCATATAAGGATAAGATAATTGATCTGTATCTGTAGAGGTCTAACGAATGGGATCAGGAAACTCTCAACTTTATATAGCCCAAGCAAACGTGTGGGCTATTTTTTCTCCTTCCCTGCAGGACGGCACTCCTAAAGCATGTAGACAAAGTTTTGAATCTCGGGTTTTGAACCTTGTCCATGCTTCCAAAATATTCATAGGGTCTAGTTTTCAGAAGATAAAAGTCCCTACCATATGTTGTTGCTGTTTCTACAACAGCTTTGCATTTTGACATAAATGCTAAATACATATCTGTGTTTAAATCGACATTCTCTTTTCAAGTCAGTATATCATGTTGGTATATCAGCATCTGGTCATCTGGTCCTATGCAGTTTTTCCTTGTATTTTTATTAATTTTTCACTCTATCCAGAATGACCTTCCTTCCCCAACTTGGCTACATTCTGGTCCTCAAACTACATGAAATATTACCTTTATCATGAGCAGTTTGAAACCATTTCATTGTCTTTGAGAGTCTTTAGTGTCTCCTACCACATACTGTTTCATACTGAAGTAATTCATGATACCTTATGTGCACCTAGAATTGTGAATTCTCAGACACCAGTGGCTGCAACTATTCACTTCTGCTTTCCTTACACTGTCTAGCAATGTGACCATACCTGATTAGCTCCTAGTAAATGTTGGGTTGTAAGGAAATGCTTCTTTTGTGGTAGAAATAACCTAAGTGGCCTGTGGATAGGGAATTGTTTACCAACACATTTATACTACTTTCTCATTTTAGAGTGGAGGTGGGGGAAATAATGAAATAAAGAGTGGGTCTTCATTTGTAGGGTGACCATATACTTTGTCTTCTAAGTAGAACATTTTTGAAAGAAAAAGTGATGCTCTTCATAATTACATTTGTATAGCAGGCATAAATTAGGACAAACCAAAACCAATTGTTTCCAACTTAGCCATGGCAGAAACTATAGCTATTAAAGAGAGCAACGCACGGAGAATATCTAAGTTGTATAAGACTTTAGACATGATCCATTTCTACCCTTCCACTGGTCCCAGAGAAGCAATGAATATTCTTGCAAGATGGCCAACGCGTAATGCGGAGAAACCCATCTTTATCCTCCCAGGGAGTCTCGAGCAAAGCCACGTATCCTCCCCAGGTGTGGCCCTAGTACAGTTCCAATTATGCCACTCTTCTGGTTAAAACCCTTCCATGGCTCCTCACTGCCACAATACTGAATGTGATTTGGTCTTCCATGAGATACTCTGCTTTACATTTCTAACTTCATTTCCTAATTTTTTCATGCTTTTGCTTCCAACTGACCGATTTGACATTGCTGGGTACACCAGCATTCACCCCAGCTCTGGGCCTCTCCTGATGCTTGTTTCTTCTCCCCAAATCCTCCTTCCCTCTCATATTTCAAGGACTTAGAAATTTCTAGCCAACCTTACAAGAGCAGCTGCATTTTACTTACATATATAGACTTTCTTGATCTTCCTGTTTCAAGGTACTCTCTTTCTCTTTGATCCTTCAAATGTTTTGCTCATACTTGTAATAGGACAATGGTGATCTGCCCTGTATTATAACTGTATGTGTTCATTTCCTCTCTGAACTATAAACGTCTCAGTGTAGGAGCTGTTTCTTCCCCTCTTACATACCATCTTATATATAACAGATGCTCAGGAGACGTTCTGTAAAAGGATTAAGGTGGTCCTCCAACCAAAGCTGCCATCCCCCCAATACTAGTATATATGGAAATTGACAGAATTCAAATTCATTAAAAGGTATCAGTGAAAATTATAAGATGTTTACAGAGGTAGTACATTAATAATCTACATTTTCCTATTTTCTTGCACCTCCAAATTGTGTTCTTAAGAGAAGATTGGGAATCAAATTCATAACCTACTGTTTGGATCAACACTTTAACCTTAACACTTCAATCCATTTTCTTTCAGAAGCCAATCTACTACTCTGCCGAATGTCCTGCATAAGCAACTCAGTCCACTACATTGGTACAATAATAATGCTACATCAGACATCTGAATTTTTTTCATCATACATTCAAAAGAGAACTCTGAGTTCATGAGATCTGGAAAACTTTTCATCTTCAAAATAATAAGACCACAGAGGGGTCTTCTGGTATCTGTGTTCATTGTTTCATATTTATTGACATAAACTGATTCAAAGAATAAATAGTGTATTCAACAGAGGGGGAAGGCTTACTTTCAAAATATTCCTATGAAGGGAGGACTTGTACTTATGCTCCTCTGCCCCACAAGTTCACGTCTCACTCAAAGCTATCATGTGCACCTCAAAGAAAGCTTGGGAACATTTGGAAGAACATATTTCTTAACCTTTTGACCCATACCCTTCCGTAATATAACATCTCCTAACTTCAGACAGATAATCCCTTAATGGTAAGAATATAGAATCCAAAGCCGTATTACTCATTGTCTTAGAAAAAGTTAGTAACTTTGCATTCAGAAGGTATATGTGGCATGGTCAAAAGCAACCAATATTTTTTTGGTTGCCATAGCTAACCACACATTCATTCATGTTTCTCAGCATACTCTCCACACCCCAATTGAGGGTTAGTGCTCTCCTAAAAAAACAAAACAAACCAAACATGCTTTTTCCTTATCTAGGTAATGGATAAGCGATATATTATCACCACTCATTTTTCCAATAGTAGCAAAAGAAAGTATGATCTATAATCTGTGATCTTAAGATCTCTTTCTCCCAGTCCCCTCTGGGCTTGAGGACAACCAGTTGCAAAAGAAGCAGTGCAATCTAAGGCCACAGCATGGAGTGAGGAACACAGCCTGGCTGACAGCTGAATTAAATCTGCAGTTTCTGTTTCTGACCTATGATGCTTGTACATATGGCGCTAAACATCAGAAAGCTTAAGAAAATACATTTATTAACTATTAAGAGAAAAAATCACTCCCATGGGAAAAATGTCTCTCGGAGACAGTATTAGGGTAGGAAAGACTTTTTCCCTTGACCATGTGGGCCCAGATGTCAATTAAACGGCAATGTCCTGAATTCTGAGATCACCTACTACTGCCTTCAAACTTCTCGTCTTTCTCTCCAGTAGATTTGCTCATCAGTTCTTTAAGGAAACTTTTTTGGAGCATTTACTTAATGAATCACAAAATCTCTTTTCAGAATGCATTCTATCTCTCTTGGTATGAAAGAGAAAAAGGTTAAATTAAATCAGTAGGAATCACTTATCCACCTATATCTCTCTGTACTGCAGAGACAGAGAGAGAGAGAGAGAGAGACAGAGAGACAGAGAGAGAGAGAGAGAGAGAGATCATTAGCCTTGATTTATAAAATGGTGTGTTTCTCTATAGGAGCCTTGAAATCCCATTTAATTCTAGAATACTGGAATCCATTCACTAAAGTACCCTTCCATCTTCATACAGGAACCCAGATAGACATTTTTAATAAAAATAATCCTAAATGTCCTTCTAAGGAGGAGTTTGGAAATCTCTGTTTCTCTCTCTTGCTTTCTCCTGCTGCACATACATGCAAGCATACACACGCAGCCCAGTGTTTTTTTTTTTTTTTGGGGGGGGGGGGGGCAAGAAAGTTGAACTAAAACTTAATTTGTAAAGAATTTCTCTTCTTTTGAGACTCTCTCTCTGAGACCGAGACCAGTCATACTATGCCTGACACACGGGCGTGGTGTTTCCTTGAAGCCTCTTTCCTTTGTAACCCAAGAGTGGAACTTCAGTTCTGCCTGTTACTTCCTGCCCACGTCCTCCCTTCCTTCCAGACCTTTTCCTGTTCACTAACAAGTTTCCCAAACTCTAGCTCTGCTTGGAGGAAAAATATTGGAAAGTTGTGAAAATGGGGACAGAGGAAGAAGTGTTTTTACATTGTTTTTATCAACCCAAAGAAGCTACTAGCAAATTAATTTTAAAAACTACTTGAAGTTAGAGAATGGGCTATTGTTTCAAAGTAATTTTCATTCTCATGGGGAGCTAGATGCCTTTTATTCTTAATCTACCCAATTTTTAACAACTTTTGTGTTTTAATAGATCACTCTTTCTGTATCAAGGGTTACTAAGAAACATTATCTTAAGTTAAATTATAAAATGCTACAACTTTTATATTAAATTCCCAGATTCTCAGGGCCATGCGGTCCAGATATTTTGTAGAGTCAGATATAGAACTGCATTTTTATAGAGGACTAGCTATTAAAACCTAACACTCTACAGCAAAGAAAGCTGTGCTTAAGCGATAGAATGAAAATCAAGCTATAAAAATTATGCATAATACCCATATTAGTGGAAGGATATACAATTCACAATGACAATATACAAAAAGAGGTGGGAAGTTAGAGAAGATTCAGCCATATTTTTTCGTACATATCCTCTGTACATATTAAACGCATTCTAAGAGACAACAGACATCAGCATCTGACTATACACATTCACCCCAATTTTTGAAAAGTGCAAACCCATGGAAAAGTATTTTCTCATATGATAAGGGTGCTACCCTCTCACAAGTGGCATGACTCTTTTGCCTCCATAAAAGGCAATCATTCTGCAGCTTATCTTCTATGCACAACATTTACGTAGTTTTTTTCCTTCACGAGAAAAAATCATTACTTTCCACTCTGCATCTTCATACTTTTGTTACAGATATCTCTAAATCACCTTTTCTTTCTACCCTTTTCTACTTGGACCCAAAGTCAGATCCCAGCCTGCTTATAAATATGTGTGTGAAATAGCTCATTAACAAACACAAAGATATGATGCAACCGATATGATCGGCAGACCACTTATTTAGTGATGAAACCTCGCCAATGTGGGATCAAATGGAAACAAGGCAATCTTTACAGTCACCTCCATTTTCTTGTTAACTATGTGGTAACATTTTAAGCTAACTTTCAATGTTGAAGCCAAACAAGAAACTCAAGTTTCTCCACCGAGGACGAGCAAGCCTGCTTGAACATTTTAAAAGAAAATAGGCACTTCCTTTTCCTTCTGTAGATAACTCGATATTTCCCCTGCTATATTTACACAGTTCAGGTGTCTAGACAATAGCACGGTCAATATGACAACGCAGGCCCTGCTTTGCTGACCTTTGCACAACTCTTCCTTTCGCAGTGCGCACCCAAGTCCTATGCACTTTGTTTTGATTTTTAAGAAGCTCAGTTTGAGTACTCCAGTCTACTTTTCCAAGCATTCACCTGCAAGCATTTTCATCTGAAACACTGAACTCACGCTCACCACCCACTCCCCCCCCCCAAACTGATTAGTGTCAACACAGCTGCCCTATTCTGAGGAATGTAAACTAATATTGTTGTTAGACCTCCCTCAACCTTAGGAAACTTCCTCAAAGCCTTACAGTCTCTTCAGGAGTTAGGTGCTTTTTTTTTCCCCCCTGTATCCATTTGCCCAGTGATTTAAATCCCTGAGACAAGTTTGAGGAGAGATCAGAGAGGCAAATCATCAATTCCAATCAGTTCCTTACATAAAATGCTATATGCTATGATACACGTTTGCCATGTACGCATGTACAAATATTTAATCATGCATCCCCCCCAAATAACTTAGTCATTACACAATGGAAGTCTTAAGTCAGTCACCAGGCAAGAAGAACATTAATGAAGTCCCCTAAAGATTTTAGGTGGGCCTCTGGATTGATAGAACTAAAAACGAAGATGTCTTAAAAAAAATCTCACCTGGATTATTTTGAAAAAGCTTCATTTGCTTTTAGGATGAAGTCTGGAGATAGAACTGAGACCTTAACTGAGTTAAGACACAGTCAACTAATTTGTCTCACTGGTATGTGAGCACACGAATGGGAGCTGCTCTCCCTGTCTGTTCTTCCAAAAAGGGATTTTTACAAACTCCAGAATATTGGGTTTCTTCAAATACATAACGTCACCCAGAAAATTCTCTTTTGTCTTTTCTCCGATTATTTCATCTCCCACTTAAAGGAAAAAAAATCTTACAGTCACCACAGAAAACATTCACCAAGAAAAGGAGATTCCTATACACGATTTGCAAAACCATTACATAGGGTGACCAAGAACCACAAATATGTAAGCTTTTGTTTAAAAATAAAAAATGAAAAAAGCATCTCTAAATGGAGTGCTAAAATCTAAAATCCTTACCTCACTAAATTGAGTCTGGGCATTGTTTTCCAGGTACAACATGTTAGCAGTAAGATTGATCAATGCTGCTGTCTTCTCTTCTGGCTCCAGGATTTTGCCAACCCCCCCACCCCCTCTGAGACCCTGACAATAGAAATCTACTAAGAAGATAACAGAACTCAAGTCCCTCTTTCTCTTCTCTCTCTGTACATAATTTTAGGTTCCCTAATATATACCCAACTATAGGCATGAGGGGCGGGACTCCTGTCTTTACCTGTCCAATCCATCAACTTCCACCTGGAGTCCTCACTCCAATGGAGTGAGGCCTCTCCCATCTCATTAAGTAGTTAGAATTCCTTATCACCAATCTTTAAAAAAAAAAGAAAGAAAGAAGAAGAAAAAAAAACAGGAGAGAGACAGGTAAAACTTTCCCTTGTCTCTTCCCTAAGAAAGTGCACTCTCTCCTGAAAACAAAACAAAATCCCCCCAACAAACCACAAACCCTTACCACCAACCAGGACTTAGAGAAGGTATTTCAGAAGGTTATTTTACACTTTGCAACTGAAAAGTAAAACTTCAGGGAAAGCTTTTGGAAGGCTTTTTTTTTTTTAAACTAGATTGGAGTTTTAAGAATGACTACACGAAGTTAGGAATTAGGAAGAAATACTCAAATCCATGGTTGTATTTCCACAATATAAAAAAAAAAATCCACTGCCTGATAGCTAGAAAGTTTTCAACTTATTCTCCACAGAGAAATGGTTTAATTCAAAGTTATGCCAACATAAGCCATTGGATTTTTCAGAGTATAGTTAAAGAACAATTTAAACCGTTTGGTCCCGTTAACTTGTAAAAACAAACATCCATATTATGAACAGGAAATAGAAATCCTGGGAAAAGTGCCCATTTTTTTTAAGCTCTTAAAAGAAGTACTGCTCCTTTCTATCATTATTTCTTGGGACATCGAATCAATACAATAGCTTATCTATTCAAATATTTATTTTTTCTATTGTATCTAGTTTTTGTTAATGCTCAAAGATAATATTTTTTCTATAAACAGTTAATAAATTACAAGTAGAAAGAGTAAAGCTTAATGAGTGAGAAACGAGTTAGGTTTTCCTTAAAATATATTTATATAAATACATAAAAACAGTATTGTAGAATCTGGCCTAACATTGGTTACCCTAATATAATGAGAATGAAGTGCACCCTCATGATTATTGTTTGATTCACTAGGATATTCTTGTTAGTGCTGAGTGTTCTATGTAATTCAGTTAGATTTATATCAAAACATCACTCGCCACCCCTCACTTGAAAAGCCATGTCTCTCTTTACCCTGCCTGAATGGTACAACTGGCAAGACAGCTAGAAGTAGATAGTTAGATTTTTTCTAAAATTTAGGGGTAGTTGAGCATCTGAGTCAGTTAAACATTGGGTTCTTGATTTCGGCTCAGGTCATGATCTCCCGGCTTATGAGTTCAAGCCCTGCATCTGCACTGTGCTGACAGTGCAGAGCCTGCTTCTGATTCTCTCTCTCTCCGTCTCTCTCTGCCCCTCTACTGCTCATGCTCACACTCTCTCGCTCACTCTCTCTCTCTCAAAAATAAATAAATAAACATTAAAAATATAAAATTTAAAAGGTAAGAAGACTAACAGAAAATCAGAAGCCAGGCTACATCAGTGTATAAAGTTTAGAAATAAAGCTTGCAAATATATTCATGACCTTAGAATGGCCTCCTTTTTACTCCTGTTTTGCACCCACTAAATGTATGCACATAAAGGATGATGTGATTACTGGCATACTTATTTTAAAGCCCTAAGTCACTAGTAGCAATACTTCTTTTTTTGAAAAACATATTCAATAACATCATTTGATCTCAAGTGTCCAAGAATACGACAACACTCTGCGACACTACAAATTCATGTCAGATATAATGTTCATTTTTTTCTCTGAAATCTTGGGAAAAATGACTTCTTACTACCTGACATTAACCATATGAGCTCTGGGTACAAGGAAAAATAAATAAATAAATAAATAAAGAGAGAGACAGAGAGAGAAGAAATTACTTACAAAATGCAATTATAATTATTTGTGCCATGTATTTAAATTGTATACCCACTGACAGCTTCAGGGTCAATAGTGAAGAGCAGATTGTTGCTTCCTTAATCTGTGCTCTATTCAGTAGTTAAAAAAAAAAACCTTGCTGACCCTGAGAATCATCCAGAGTGCTTCTTAAAAACAGATTTGTGGACCTGGTCCCAGAGCTACTGAATCAGACTCTGCAGGGATGTGGCCTCTACAGCTGTACCTTTTGCAGCTCATGAGACATTTCTGAATGAGTCAGGCTTGGCAATCAATGCTCTAAAGTAAATGCCATTAAGGATAACTGCTCAGAAAGTCAATATTGGATCATTTTTTACAATACTCGGGTAGCGTAACTATTTGAACCCTGATGATATTCTATCTAAATGTAAACAAATGTCATCTTTTACAAAGTCAAAAGATTCCCAGCAGGAGTTGATGGATTGAAATGTCAAATTCTTTCTATTGACTGCCTCAGCCTTCAGGATAATCGAGTCTGAGGAGGATGGTTTGTATCTAACATAGCTGCTAAGATTCTGGACAGAATCTAAGACAGGTGTATCTTATCTCTCTATCTGCCACGGCTATTTGGGTGCTTTGGGTAGCTGAGGGGAAAGAGCACAAGACTGGGGGTTACAGGAGTAACTAGGAGATACAGGCTGTAATCCAGCTCGGTCTGTAGTTAGCTCTGTGCCTTTGGGGCAGGTCACTTAACCACTCTGGATTCAGGCTCCTCATTTGTGAAATGAGGGGCAGAACGAAATGATTTCTAAAGACCATTACAAAGATAAGAGTCTCTGTCTAGAATCTAAGTAAGTGATTTGGAGGATTATTTGCATTCTTCTTATTTTAGTTGGATATTTTATACAACAATCTGCTCATCTCCAAACTGTGTAACTGCAGTCAAGTTGTCCAGGCACTAAGATGCTTAAATGACCTAAAGAAAAAGATGTGTGTGTGGGGCGGGGGAGGGAATAGATGTTTTTAGCTTTAAGTAGCCTCATGATAAAAAAAAAAAAGTTAGCTAATAGTTACCAGCTCATCTGAATTTGAACTTAGCACAATCATTTCCATAAAAGAGTTAACTAAAGTGCCTCTGATGTTTGATTTCAGAATTAGTTTCCTTATGCAGGAGGTTAGAGAGAAGCAACAATTCCCTGCACTCCCCAGGCAACAATGCTTATCCCTGGATCTCAAAGTTTAGTAATGTGCATTAATTTTCCTAATGACTTAGTGATGTATATAAGTATTATTATCCCCATTTTGCAGATAAATAAACACACTCAAAGGCTTGACGTGGGTTTCCCAAGTCCTCAGAAGTCAGACCAATTGTATTTAGATCTCACAACTTTCCATTCTCAGGGATTTCATTCAGATTCTTCAAAGATTCTTGACCTCAGAATGAGGGGTGAGTGCTCTTCCTTGGTGAAAATGTCACTGTTGTAAATCCGGGGCATTGGGAAGAGAAGTCACACAAGACGTAGGGTCAACATGTATCCTTCCCTGAAATACTACTGTTAACATACTGTTGACACAATCCTCCTTAACAGTTATTTATACAGGAGCTCTTTGTATATTACAGATAATAACCCTTTATCATAAACACTGGAAATACTTTTCTTCTGTGCGTTGGTGTGTGTCTGGTCTTGCAAACTTATATGTGGTTTTATGGGTTGCTTTCTGGTGTAGAAGAAACCTAATTTTTCTACAGTCAGACTTATCATTTTTCCCTTACAACTTACTATTTTTCAAACAGAGCTTGAGAGGTCTTTTCCAGCCTGACATTATAAAATTCTGCAACCATATTATCTCATATTATTATGGCTTTTGACATGTTTTTCACATGCAAATCTTTTAACCCTTTGGAATTTATATTGGTATGAGAAACAAATGAAGATCTTCTCCTTCCCAGAATAGATAACTTATCTTTATCCTTTTATCCAATGTTTTTTCTTTCTGATTTGACATGTAATCTTTATAATATACCACATAGCAATGGCTCCATTTTACATCTCTATGGAAGCAATTGTATCAATCCTTGACCCACTTAAAACAAATTTTTGAAGTTCTTAATCCATTCTGTGTGAAGCTGAGTAGGGAATAACATGGTGCCTGCAACATTCTAAAAAGTAAAAAGAAAAAAAAAAAAAGGAAGCAATTTCGTGTTCCTAGATTTATGTCTGCCCCCAATGGTTGGAGGTAGATAGGTGTAGAGAGTAGAGAAATACTTAGGTTTCATGAAGCCACAGATTGGAGATTGGTGTTGTAGTGGGTTCCTTCATGAAGACCTTAGTTCTATTGAATTGGGACAAAAGAGAAGTGAAAGAGGTGTGGGTAAATTTGGCCAGGATTAAGTAGACATTTATTAAAGTAAACACAGATTGATGACTTGTTTTTATAGGAACACCTGCGACTCCAAGAAAGATTATTCAAACTATTCTGATTTTAAACATATCAAGCTTTTTATGCTTTAATGACAAATCAACCTGAATGAGGTAGAAACATGAATATCTAGCAATGTTCCTACTTTCCCCCTTCCCTTTAGAGCCCCCCTCCCATTCACTTTATCTTTCCTAACCAACAACTCTCACCATGTCACTTCTAAGGATGCCCCTATGCCAGTGGGACAAAACAAACTGCAGTTGAACCTTGAACATGGGTTTGAACTACACAAGTACACTTATTGGCACATTGTTTTACAGTATACTATACTAAATGTACTTTCTATTCCTTATGATTTTCTTAATAACATTTTATTTTCTATAGCTTACTTTATTGTAAGAATATGGCATATAATGCATATAACATACAAAATATGTGTTCATCAACTGTCACGTTATCAGTAAGGCTTCCAGTCAACTGGAGGCTATTGGTAGTTAAGTTGTAAGGGGGCCAAAAGTTATAAGCACATTTCCAAGGACTAGGGGGCCGGCGCCTCTTATCCTCATGTTGTTCAAGGGTCAGCTGTACTTGCACAAACACTCAGGGCCCTTTACAGTCTGGCTCCAAGAGATCCTCTTAGCCTCCCTTTCCATATAATCCATTCTGCTTGCCACATGCTGGCCCCAGCTGACCATTCTGCCCCTCTGTGCAGTCTGGCTCCTCAGTCTGGAATGCCTTCATTTCTTTATCTGATCAATTAATACATTTTAATCTTCTCTAAATGCCACCTTTATGACAAATTCTCCAATTCCCTAAAGTTAAATCTCTTACTTTATAAAAGTAGGTATTAAACAGTAATAAAATACTATCTTACAATACAAAAATGTGTATACTTGTCTATCTCCCCCAGTGGGTGTGAACTTTGAGGTTGGAGTACATTTGTTCATTATATTACATGAAAGGTCCAAAAGCTTGATGAATATAAGCTCAATTGAACAGTTTAATTCCTTAAGAAAGAATTAGAAGGATAAACAGTAGATTCTTTTACTCAAGGTATTTCCTAGGACACAGGGGCATTTCCTATGGGAATCAATACACAGTATCTAATTAAAACTGAAAATAGAAAAAAAATGATGCTTTTCATCCAAGTATAGTACCTCAAGTTCTTAGTAATTGTTTGTCAAAAGGAAAATTGTCAGAATAATAAAACTGCAATAGTTAAAAAAGATTGGGGTTTTATAGAGCATGTGTGAAAGCTAAGAAATGTTGGGACTTTCCAAGCTGCTACAGATCAAAATCAATTAGATCATTTCAATACCAGCCGCCATGAAGGATGGTCAACACAGAATACACCAAGTCACTTTCAGTGATCTTATCCTTCCTAAGTGACTTCATTCTCCTCCTGCTCTGGATAGGTGAGAAGAATTAGCTTTTGTAGAAGCTCTTGAAAGTCATTTAATTAATTCACCAAATCAATGTTCTCCTTATTCTTTGGCTAAATTCCAAACCAAGATATAAGATCACATCCATTTTAGGGTCACTAGTTAGACTCTGATAAAGGAGTCTTACAGGCGTAGAGAGAGAGCCAAGATCTGTCCTAAATCTCAGAGATGTACTCAGGTTATAACACTTTATTTTTGTAAACTGTCAAGTAGAAGGTAAAATGGTGACACTGTATTTGTACTTTTAATTGGGCAGGTAGTCTTCAAAGCACTTTATATATATCAAATTTGTTTAATTCTCATACAAAATTATCATTTAGGACTGTTATTATTGCTATCTCACAGATGAAGATGAAGACATTAAAATACAAATACTAACTGATGAAATCAAGATTAGAACCTGTATACTTTGGCCCCCAAATCCACGCAAACCCTGTGCTGTTTGAGAAGATTATGTCTTCATACCTCCTCCCATCCTAATATTTTATCCCTCCTTCAATGTCACATTCATAGTTCCTTTACCAGATGTGCCATTCTATTATTATAATAATAACAGTATTGTTAACTGCCTCCACCAATATATTTTTTAAATATTTTTTTTAAGTTTATTTATTTTTGTGTGCTTTTTTTCTTTTTTGAGAGACAGAGAGAGACAGTGAGAGCAGGGGAGGGTCAGGGAGAGAGGGAGACACAGAATTCGAAGCAGGCTCCAGGCTCTGAGCTGTCAGCACAGAGCCCGATGCAGGGCTCGAACCCACGAACCGTGAGATCATGACCCGAGCAGAAGCTGGATGCTCAACTGACTGAGCCACCCAGGCACCCCAAAGTTTATTTATTTTTGAAAGACAGAGAGACAGTGTGAGCAAGGAAGGGGCAGAGAGAGAGAGAGAGGGAGACACAGAATCCAAAGCAGGTTCCAGGCTCTGAGCTATCACCACAGAGCCCGATGCAGGGCTTGAACTCACAAACTGCGAGATCATGACCTGAATCAAAGTCACCCGCTTAACCAAATGAGCCACCCAGGCACCCCTTTCCCCAATTTAGATAGTGCCTTACTTTGGAAGGGTTCCAAAACAGTTCAGGTAAATAGATGTACAAATGCACAGAGATAAGATCATCTCTCCTAGCACTATCTTTAATCTGCATTTAAAATTTTGAGATTAGAAAAATAATGTGATATTTAGAAGTAAAAAATGAAAAATAAAAATTAAATTTAAATAACATCTGTAACCATACTTCTCAGAGAGAATTATTAAGAGTTTCCATGACCTTCTTTCTCTGCTTATGTATGTATTTTATAAACAAAGCTAGAATCATATATAGAATATATAGAGAGAGCACATATGGAATACCTATATAGATATACATCATATATGTATATTATGTATCATAGTATTAGGAGCATTTTCCCATATTAAGTATTTCTAAAATTAAAAGTACTGGTTTGGGGCACCTGGGTGGCTCAGTTAGTTAAACATGTGACTCTTGGTTTTGGAACAGGTTGATCTCCCGGTATATGTAATAATTTATGTAATAAATTGGGCTCTGCACTAACAGCATAGAACCTGCTTGGGATTCTCTTTCTCCCTCTCCCTCTCTGCCCCTCTTCTGCTTGCTCTCTCTCTTTCTCTCTCCCTCTCTCTCAAAATAAATCAATAAACTTTAAAAATAAGTACTGGGTCAAAGGTTATGAACTTAAGTCACTTGATGGGTATAGAATCACATTGTTTTCCAAAAAGGTGACATCAACTGTACTTGTATGAGAATAAGGACCATAATTCTGAGCATTATCTTTTTCAATTTTACAAACAAAAAAGAAGTACTTTCTTATTCTAATACCAATCCTTTATCTTATGGCCAAGATTAAATATATTTCAATATATTTATTAGCCCTTTGTATTTCTTCCTTAAATGATGTGTTAATGTCTTTTGCTTTCCCTCCAAGTCCTACCCCACTGGAGCACTAGTGTTTTCCTTATTAATAATATATTAACTCCTTAACATTTTTTGTCATATGTTTTCCAAGTTTGTTTTTTTTTTAGTATTATACATATTAAAATAAAACTTTGATTATTTTATTACATAAAAATTACTTCTTTTATGTCATTAGTCCCAGAACTTAGAGGTGACAATTGTTTAAAGTTTGGTATTATTCTCATCCATAGATACCAATACTCTATACAACTCTGTACATATTAATTGCATACATATACATTAAAGATATATTTGTTAATTATACATATATGGGCCTGTGTAAACATATGTGTCTGCCTATTTTTAGAAGTTAATTTGTCAATATGAATGAATACTCAAGTCATAATGTATTGTTTTAAACACTTTTAAAATGGCTGCATAGTCTTGTTGAATTAATTTTGTCATTTCACATTAACTGGGCATTCATTTGCTTCTATTCTTCTTTAACACTACAAAGCAAAAAGTACTACACTATGAACTAATATTCATTATTAGAAGCTGAATTATTCAATGAAAAGACATTCAATGTTCTAAAGGCCAATAAATACTACTACATTGATTTCTGGACATTATACCAATTTATCTCTAGACCAACTATATAAAACAGAGTCACCCTATTGCAGTGTCTTTGACGTTAGCAGCTACTATTATTTAAACTTCTTTAGTATGCTACAGAAAAAATACAAAGAACAAAATTAACTTCCTTCTATTGCTATTATACATTATTCATTGAAATGAACATATTCATCTCCATCCCCATTGATTGCTCTACTTTGGAGAGTGCAAGTCTTTAAATCAAACAAAGTTGTATTTGAATACTGGCTTACTTAGGTGTTTTGACTCTTCATCTATAAAATCAAAATATCATGACATATTATAACATTTAACTTCCTAACCAATTCTATGGCAGTAGTTAGTTTACATTAGGGTCTATCTAGGTTTCAGTACAATTTTATTCTTTTATTCATATCTGTAGTTTTGGACATGGCTACTGAATGTCCTCCATATAGTCTTATTTCCATACATACTAGATTTCTTAGTGTTTCAATAGATCATTTTAATCAGACTTTCTTTCTTTCTTTTCCTGTCATAGCCTCAAATGGGTGCTTCCAGAGTAACTTGACTACAGTCAATTGCCAGCTTGAAATAGTGGAAAGAGCTCTGGGATCACCAGCAGAAGCCTGGGGTTTAAGTCTCACCTCTGTGATTTTAAGTAAGTCCTGTTTTTTTGAAAGGACAGATTATGAACAAATATTCATTCATGCCAATTGCATTAAATATCACCTTCTTTCTGGTTCAATACTGAGATATATTCCAACACAATACCAGCTTTTAAATAATTTTCCCTACCCAAAACCCTAGAAAGGCTCCCCATCTTGCCTTTAAGAATCATGCATGAAAGGGTATTATCCCAAGAGTCATGGATGTTGGGTTAAGTTCTAGCTCTAACAGTAGATTGATTATATTATATAAAACAAGACATTTCCCTACCCATTTTGCAGTTTCCGATCTGTTCATTGGACTTAGTTTTGTTATATATTTGTCATCCTACATTATTATGATTCTAGTTTCCTTGGAGTTTGTGTCTGTCTATTTAACTATAATCTGAATTTTACTATTGATGAAGACAAACAATTTCCCTATCAACTTTGTATCTCACATCTTTTCATTATGGCATTTCCTTCCTAAAAAACCTGTGAGGCACTTGATTCTATAGATCAGTTGATTTCTATCAACTTTCCAACCATAGAGATTTTAGACTTCACTTTTAGTTCCTCTATTTTTCTCTCCTCAGTAGGAATATTAGGTTGGGTGGTGGATGCCTCATCCTCCCTGGAGGCTGTACTTTGAGGCAACTCAGCCTTCTTTCTTACGTAAATTCTCTCCACCCTTTCCAGGAAAAAAAATCCGTAGGCAAAATTAAAAAGGAGGTGTATTTATTCTGGAGTCCTGGATGAACTCCAGGGCATAATCATATTTTGCCTATTTTAATTCAGATTCTCAGAGAATTCCAAAGCCCTTTTAGGGTTTCAACTCATTGGTCTGCACTCACCATTAGTTACAGGATATGTGTTCAACTAGTAAACCCAGTACAGCTCCAGGAAATAGGATGGAGAATTCACATGTTTGTTACTTTGGGTAAATATCCATGATCCCATCCATGAATCTCCCTCTATAGTATCTACATCACCTTTACTTCAGAGACTGTGGTGGATGAACTAAACATTCCTAGAGCCCTGTTCCACTCATTCTTTCTTCTACATTATTCACACTTGTACTATGTCTACATCCGAAGTACAAAAAAAAAGAAAGAAAGAAAGAAAATGGTGTATGTAAATATGATACATATATTTTTTTAAGTTTCGCTTTATGCACCCCATGATTTGCTATGTGACCTTGAAGCCTCTCTGTTTCTCAGTCCCCTGGAAGAACAATAAAGGGTTGACCAATTCCAATGGGATTCCTAGAGTCCCTTTTTGGCCTGACATTCTCAGATTCTCCATAGGCTTCTAACGGACGCTAACTACTCTCTTACTACTCAACTTAGAGAAAGTATGCTTGGACAGAAAACAGCTCTTTATCACAAAATGAAACAAAGAAAGCAACTTTTAAAAAATAAGTCAGAATGATGAAGGGAGAGACAGATATTTAAAACAAAACAAAAAACTGACGACCTAGCTGTACACAGAATCACTATCCCTGGCACCTCCAGGAGAGGGGTGGAGATCATGTAGGTATGACAGACGATGGTGTTTCTCAGAACTGGCAAAGCAGCATGTACTGGCTGCTCTCCAGGCACCAAAGTCACCAGACTGCTGTAATTTTCACTCTGTGACAATAGGTCATGGGAGAAAAAGTATTTAGGAAACCATTTCCATTCATTTTATGTATAGGGCGTAAGAGGCCCTGGTCTAAAAATAATACTAATAAAGACATTAAAAAAATAATAAAGTTGAAAACATGATTCCTGGTATCCTTTTTGTCCCAGGCACCCTGAGTGGAGAAGAAAGTGAAGCATTCACAGAATTGAAAGGCAGGACCTAGTAAATAAGGTTTGGAGATGAACCTGGGCATTGTCTACAAAAATAGAAAACCAAATCCAACTTGAAGAGTACCTAAGGGGTACATGGGCGGCTCAGTTGGTTAAGCACTCAACTCTTGGTTTCAGCTTAGGTCATGATCTCACAGTTCATGAGTTCAAGCCCCACATTGGGCTGTGGGCTGATGGTGTGGAGCCTGCTTGGGGGATTCTCTCTCCCCTTCTCCCCTTTCCACCTCCCCTGCTCATGCATACACATGTTTTCCCTCTCTCTCTCTCTTTCCCTCTCAAGACAAATAAACTTAAAAAAAAAAAGAGTACATAAAATGTTGTGGAATTAACCCCATGATAAACTCTGGCTTTAAAATAGTCTATCTTTCTATCTCCAATAGTCCGAATTGAGTACTTTATTGACAGTCTTATTAATGGGCTAAGAAGGATTCAGTAGTTTGGAGTTTGGTAGTAAGAACATTAGGTAGTAGTATGCTTTGCAGCTTAAGAGCATGTAGATCTTATATTTCACAACATTGCAGCTCAGTGCACCCTTGTTCCTCTATTCCCTCTATTCCCTCCAACAGGCAAAGACAGGTCAGCTATTTATCACCGATATAACTTGTTTCCTCCATTCTATTTAATACTTGAGTGTACGCTGTGTACCCAGCATCACACTGGCATCTGTGGATCACTTGTCTACTCTAGGCATCCACTGATTTCAGCTCCAAATGACCCAATCCTGGTAATACCTGCATTATTGTAGATCTCATCTCATTATTCTTTGTTCTGTTTTCATGAATCTCACACTAAAATATGAGCTCAAGGGCAAGGGTGATGTCCAATTTAGTTCTGCACTCTGTGCAGCTTAGACAGTGTGCACATAGGTATTCATAAATAGGTATTCATAAATTCTGTTTGCCAGGTGACTATTCTGGTTCAATCCTTGAGATCCATCTGTGAAGCAGTCATGGCCTTATGACGCTTAATTCTCACATGCAGAAGCCAGGTTAACAGAGGGGTTAAAGGTTATAGTCAAGTTTACACTATCTTAAGGGCGTACATGCTCCGGTGTCATAGAAGAGACTGCCCTCCCACAGGCAGACCCCGAGAAGGGGGAGGAATCTAGTCTCAGAGCAAATCAATCTGTTTGCATGCTCTGCAAGGGAAAAAGAGAGGTCCCTGTTGCCAAAAATCACACCCAAAGATACTCTTTCCCATTTAGCGGCTCTTTTCCCCTTAATGTTGGGCTCCTGAGCTTCCTACTGTCACAGACACAATAAACTGACTTAGTTCCAGCTTCCCAAGCCTGATTCACAACTCGATTAAAAAGTGGTGCAACCAAGTAGGTGTGCCTCTATGACCCAGGTGGCTGAGCCAGATCTTCTGGCCTACAGAGGCCACTGGTTTGATTTTGTAAGAAAACATAACCTGCCATCGATCATTAACTGGATCACTCCGCAGCAGTTGCCACAAAGAGATTAAAAAAAAAAAGACCCAGGAGAACTGCATCTAAAAAATATAGGTAATTTCCAGCAAAGACAGGAATTTAGTTTAGGATTAAGATATGTGTTGCTTAAAAGTAAAGGAAAACAAAGTAGTAATAACCTCCTAATAATAATGCAGAAGTGATTTCTTCAGATGGAAACTGATATGGTCCAAATTGTTGAGTTCAAATCACAGAAAGAAACCTGTGGCAAAGTCAAGTTTTAATATAAATAATCTGAACAAAAGTATGCACACACGTGCGCACACACGCACGCACACACACACACACACACACACAAGCTAAGAAGCAGCCCCAGTAAAATAAAAATAAACGTAGGGCACCTGGGTAGCTCAGTTGGCTAAGTGTCTGACTCTTGATTTTGGCTCTCATCATGATCTCATGGTTTGTGAGTTCGATTCCTACATAGGGCTCCACATTTTCAGTGCAGAGCCTTCTTGGTATTCTCTCTCTCCCTCTCTCTCTGTCCCTCACTGCTGCTCACACTTTCTGTTTCTCTCAAAATAAATCAAATAAACCTCAAATATTTTTAAATAAAAAATAAAAATACAATTAAGGCTACGGAATTTTTGTAACTCAACTTGCTAAATGAATGAAATGGGCACACTACTCTCATCTTAATCAAAACCTTATCTCTCTTCTCTTAATTATTCCTTTTTATTCACTGAGTTTTATAATTGGGATAGATTTTCTTCATGGCAAGGATTTTAAGCTAATGTTGAAGGGCTGAGTCAATGACAGTGTAAGTGGTGTATCCTGAATCTGAGTGAGATTACGGCCGAAGGAGGACCCTGATGCTTCGGTCTGAGCATCCCTTTAAAAGACAGATTCAGCATCTTCTCTCCAAACTTATTCCTCATTGGCCCATATTATTTTAATTTTTGTTTAGGAACCATAGTAAATTCTTAGTCATGGTCAATAGCTAGAAGACTGTGTAGGTAGACTAAAATTCATGCATGATCCTCAAACATCAGACCACCTCCCCTCTGTCTCCACTGTTAACTTTAGGGGGAAACAGGTCAAAGATACTTATTGGTTCACATCACTGAGAAAATTGTCAAACTTGAGTTTTACCTCCTCTCCCTTCCCAGCAGGACAATCTAAACAGAAAAATAAAAATCAAGACTTTTTAAATTTAAATGAACATTAGTTAATTTAATTATATTCTAAGGCTAAGTCATAGATCCATTTAGGGTATGTTAATGCTAAAAGGGATGTTAGAGATAATCACTAGAGACTATTTTATTGCTTCTCACACACATCTGCATGTATACAATTTTATTTCTAATATTAACTGAATATTTCATTGCACAAAATTTTATGATAAAACCAAAGAAGACTCAGTATCTGTCCTCAGACATCATGAGAGAATGGAAGAGACATCTCTAAACAATAACAATAACAACAACAAACTAATAAAGTTTATAAAGTCAAGATGAAATGTATGTAAAATTGCAATTAAAATAAATACTAAGTGTTAAGTTACAAGTGACAATTCTATGCAAACAATGATGAATTCCCTGTGAGGAGATAAGGAGTTTAGTTTCATTACAGTTGGGCAGGATTTGGAAGGAAGACAGAGAAATAAGACATTCCTAAATTGAAACAACAGCATGGAACAAAAGATAAAGAAATAAAATTATGTATTCAGAATAATAAAATGGAGTTAGGTGAGCATGGGGAGTACCTGGGAGATGGAGGGAAGAGGAAGAAACATGTTAGAATAAGACTGTGGTGGTCTTGAATTATCTCTATCTTCCTCATACTTAAGGTAACTAAGCCATTAAGACATGATTTATGATTTGACTTCCCTGAAAATTTGGGTAAGAACTAGATCACCTCTTATTTCCTATGACTCTATTTTTCTAACTCCTTGGATTAAAAATGGAAAATCTTCATGTGAATAGAAAGAATATCAAAAAGTTTCTAGAATTAGAGGTAATGTCTTCTGCCATTGCTATCACCAAAGATTAACTTCAACCACTCTTCTCTGTCTCATCCTCTACAGAGAAGCGTGCCTGCCAAGTCACCCAACTGTCACAACAGCATTTGCCCTCTGACCTTCAGCAAACAATGCACAGAATGCCTTTTTAAACTGTTAGATGCTACACACTTGTTTCTTTAAAGACTGACCTGCAAGGCTAATTAGAGAGTGCAATGTTCTGCCCATGTGGGGCTAACATTTACATTTAGAACTGGAAAGCAAAACTCGTGCTCCTAATAGATCCTCAGCCTTTGAAGACTCTAACCCAGCAAGGGCTAGCCTATGTTCTCAAGATAATTTAGGGATTCCAATGTAAGGACCCATTTTTTTCATCATACTCTTGTATAGGTCTATCAATCTCAGTAGTTAGCAGTCAATTTGGCATTTGTTTATAAATTATTTTCCCATTATTTCCTAGGACTGGAAGTGGACACACCCATAATGAAGTCCATTTTCTCTTCTTGTGCCTCAGCAACAGCACAAAGGAGATAGAGCTCTGCCATTTTCTCTTGGAGGGAAACGTGGTATTCCAAAGATAAGAGATGAAAGAGAATGCCTGGCTGACAGTAGCGATAACAGAAGTGGTAATTCTAAGCACTGGTAAGAACAGAACAGAAAAATCCTTACATGAGAGAGAGACTCTAGAAATCATAAAGCCAAACCTTTCTCATTTTAGAGCATAACCACATAAAACCCTAAAATGGAACATAATTATCTCAATGCTTGGCAACAATTTTGTGAACATGAAATGGCTCTCTTCATTCTCAGTTCTGCATTCCTTTTGGAAAGAATTACATTACCAGGGTGCCTGGGTGGCTCAGTTGGTTAAGCGTCCAACTTCGGCTCAGGTCATGATCTCACGGGCCGTGGGTTCAAGCCCCACCTCAGGCTCTGTGCTGCCAGCTCAGAGCCTGGAGCCTGCTTCAAAATCTGTGTCTCCCTCCCTCTCTCTGCTCCTCCCCCATTCATGCTTTGTCTCTCTCTGTCTCTCAAAAAAAAAAAAAATTAAAAAGAAAGGAATTACATTACCCACTGCATTTAACTATGAGAAATACATGTTTACATATGTCACCACATCTTACATTTCAGGGGTACCAGATTCACCTTTTATGTACCCCATTGAGGTATCTCCCATTCTGCCTTGAAATCAGTTAAGTTTTGGTCATGAGGATAGTTTTTCTAGTAAGTACATTAAGCTATTAATAAACATTAATCTCTGCCTCTCTCCAGTAAAACATTTTTCAGATTTAAGTTCAAGCCTTTTAAAAGGTAAAAGAAATACATAAGTTAAATGAGAAAGGAGGGGTTCCTGGGTGGTTCAGTCCATTAATTGGGCAACTTCGGCTCAGGTCATAATCTCGCGGTTCCTGCGTCAGGCTCTGTGCTGACAGCTCAGAGCTGGGAGCCCGGTTTGGATTCTGTGTCTCCCCCTCTCTCTCTGCCCCTCCCCTGTTTGTGCTGTGACTCTCTCACTCTAAAAAATAAATAATAAAACTTTTTTTTTAGTGAGAAAAGAGAAGTTACATAGCAGTAAAATCTGAGGACAAGATGCATGCGACATTCAGAAAGATGGAAGAGGTGCCTGAGTACATTGGATGTCACTTCACAAAAGCTTGGATGCAAACAGCACACTCAAACAAATAAAAGACAGAATTAAATGGAAACAAGGAGAAGAAAAAAGGGACATTAGATTTAGGCCATTGTGCAGAAGGCAGTCACCACTCTGCACTAAAAGGACAGAACTTAGACTCTAGCAAGAAGAGCAGTATCTTCTGGGTTTGAGATGGAGAAAGGAAGAAAGAAAGGAAGGACAGATGGACGAAAGGAAGGAAGAGAGAGAGAGAGAGAGAGAGAGAGAGAAAGGAAGGAAGGAAGGAAGGAAGGAAGGAAGGAAGGAAGGAAGGAAGGAAGAGAGAAAGAAAGAAAGAAAGAAGACTGACTTGGGGGGAGAATGAGTTTGTAGTTGTAAGAAACTTATCTACATGTTAAGCTAAATCAAGCAGATTCAGTTCACGACAAATGACTTATTTATACATAGTTTTTATTTCTATTCTTTCTGTAGAAAGGTTTGTACTCAGAATGGTCAGTTAAGTATATGGGTCTTAAGGATATATTTGATGACAGTATTTACTAACATTTTATATAGCACATCATTGTAATAGACTAATATGCTGTGTCTGATGCTATAACTGAAGCACTTTGAACTTGGCTTGGAGAGTAATGGTTCCAAGTCAAAAGGTGCGCTAGAGAGCCCTGGTTCTGATACTTGCTAAGTCTGTGGGCTCAGGGAGAACCTGAAACTCCATTTCCACATTTATTACAGGAGGCTATCACTACCCACATTACTTAACTTACAAGGTACCTGTGAGGACTGCCCAATAAGAAATAGTGTTAATCCTGCCATTTGTAGCAACGTGGATGGAACTGGAGGGTATTATTGCTAAGTGAAATAAATCAGTCAAGGAAAGACAGATATCATGTTTTCATGCATATGTGGAACTTGAAAAGAGAAAGGGAAAAAATAGTTTCAGGGAGGGAGGGAGGCAAACCGTAAGAGACTCTTAAATACAGAGAACAAACTGAGGGTTGATGGGGTGGGGGACATGGGAGAGTGGGGAAAATGGGTGATGGGAATTGAAGAGGGCACTTGTTGGGATGAGCACTAGGTGTTGTATGTAAATGATGAATCACAGGAACCTACCCCCAAATCAGGAGCAGACTTTACACACTGTATGTTAGCCAACTTGACAGTAAGTTCTGTAAATAAATAAATAAATAAATAAATAAATAAATAAGTAGTATTGGGTGCCTGGCTGGCTCAGTTGGTAGACCATACAACTCTTGATCTTGGGGTTGTGAGTTTGAGTCCCACACTGGGTGTAGAGATTACTTAAAAAGATAAAAAATAAAAAGTGTTTTATAAACTATAAGTGGAAGGGAAACATAGCAGAAATTAGAATTTCTAATAGTATATTAATATTGCCCAAACAGTGATACATGTAATGCCTGCATTCTCCTTATCATACTCCTTCCCCCATACACATACACACACAGACTCACAATTCCTTTCCCATTTTATCTCTAACTATCTCAACTGGGGAGTCATCAGCTCACAAAAGAATTCAGTCAGAGTGAAAGATGGCTGTGAGCACTATTAAATATACATAGTTCTTTTTTATCTTCTGCCAAGTATGAAATTTGTTTTAAAGGAAACACTATTTGTTAAAAGAAAGCAAACTTGTCCTTAGACAAACCATAAAATGTGAAACAGTCATGAATTAAGTGAGCTTTTTTCCATATCCAGTGATATTTTTTGATCTTCAGGTAACACAGACTGGATGGATCTGTGTCCTCTTTCCCTCCCAAAGTAATGCAGTTACTTGCATACTGTAATTATGGAACTAAGTTCTAGGCTGCTTTGGTGGTGGGATTTGATGACCTTGAAGATTGCTCCTAACCATAAGATTTCTATGATTAAAAACAAACAAATAAACAACAAAAATGTGGAAAGTCCATAATACAGTTAAACTAGGAGAAAAACTGGAGAGGATGATTCAACAATATTTCTAATGCCTCTTAGTATTTATGTTTGGTCATTTAATGTCTAGAAAATTTATTCTAGGTGCTGTTAAATAAGGAGCAAAATCACCTACAAAAACACGTGGCAGCCACTATTGTTCTCTAACTCTGCTAGGAACTGGCTTCTGATTTTGAGTCATGGTCTGGTAAAAGGAAACAATTTTGGCTTGGCAACTTACCCTCTTTGTCTGAATTAACAAGATGTACAAAATTAATGAAGGCATACTCAAAGAGATCTCTAACTGAGTCCATCAACCTTATTAAATACGGCTTCACTTCACAATAGTTTCTTGGAGCCATAATGGCCTGAAGCTGTCTGAAAGATTTACTGTCTAAGGACTTTGACCTAAAATAAGAGTTACAAGGGAAATTTTTGAGGAGTTATATAAAAGCAAGAATGAGAATTACTCAAAGGGAGTGAGCCTGACATGATCAGAAGGGATTAAAAAAATACAGTAAATGCCTTAGTTGGTACAGTCGAAGTTTCTTTCTTCAGATCCAAACATTGGAGGGGAAAGTGCATACAGAAAGAACATTGCATCAAGATCAAGATAACTTTCAGAGAGATTGCTTCATATCCTGGTGGCCTAACTTCCCAGAGAAAAGAAGGGGAAAAAAATCGTTACCTCTGGTCTTCCTTAGGAAATCTTTTCACTGATTTATGGATTGTAGAGGAGGCCACCAAGTAAAAGGAGAGACCCCATTCTCTCTTTCCATTGAAAGGCCTTGATGTCTGAGGATACAGCTGCCTTCAGATGCTCAGATAAAAGACACTAAGTGCAAAGTAGTAGTATTATCTACTTATTACCCCACTTATCTGCTTATTCCTTCCTTGAAGTCTTACTTCTGTCTGCAATATCAATCACTTCTCCGGCAGCTTGTCTCACTACAAAGGGAGGATTTGATCCCCTACTTAGCCCTCCAGAAGCAGCAAGACTAATTCATTACACCACCAAGTCTGCAGGACAAGATTATGTGGGAGGTGGGGGTGATATGCTCTGAGAGCACAATTCTTGAAAATGATGCAGACATTCAATCTACCTTTCCATCAAACATGGTCCTCTATACACTAAACTTGGCAGTGAGTAAGCACCAAACACATTAGAGAAAGTCTTGGTACTTTTTCCAAATATGTATAAGCTGTGGTTAGGCAAAATGACAATGTGAGCGCAACTATTTAACAGTATCCAAAAAATTTGACAGTCTCGAGTTGGTACATACAGATTGGTGAAATAAAGAGTTCATTTCAAGAGATGATACAAAGGCCCTTATTTTTTTTTAAAGACACCATCCCAGTATAGTGCAAATAATCAGGAAAACTGAATGCTGGGCTGGCTCCTTCACCAACTGGATAGGCAATCCATAGTTTATTGCTTCACTTCTCTGAGCTTTGGTTCCTTTATTGTAAAACGATATTAGCTACTAGATGATCTCTAAAGCTGGTTCTAGCACCCACATTCTAAGAGTGCCTATGGTGTTAGGTTAGAAAGAAAAACAAGCTGGCTTGCCATTATATTCAAAATAGGTGTTGTGTTTGAGAAACAATACATAATAGTTTGGGTCAGGGACAAGAAGCAAATTAGCAGACTGTGCTGAACTCCTACCTGACTTGAACTCCTAGATTCATTATAAAGGTTCATTTAACTGTCTTTATTAGCTGTTCTTAGTACATCAAAGGAGTGTTTCCAAATCCTTACAATTAGCCATGTAAACAAAAGTACAATTTATCATTTTGCCATCCTCAGTAAACAAGATGTCTGATACCCTGTCATGTCCTACTGAGGATAATATCCCAATTATAACCATTAGGTTGGGCATACAAATATTAACAGGGTCTTAGACAGACAAAGGTTCAACGCACTTTAAGTAGATCAATCAATAAATTTGCTGAATGTTGATGAGAACTGACCCACTGATCAACGTTAGCAGACAATGCCCAGACGTTTTCTGTTTTAGTTGAATTAGAGCCAAGATCTCACTCTCTGATAATGAAGCAATCAACCAAACAAACCTTTATTCAGTCCTAAGTGGTGCTGATACTACTGAGTATGCCCAAATATTCACCTCAGGAAGTCTAAAGAAGAATCTGTAATAGAGAAGACAGTCCTGAGTAATTAAAGAAAGTAAGGATTCCTTCAAGGCCAAACAGGTGATCAATGCTGAAAATATCTTTCATTGTTAATTTCATTATAAAAATCATGTGCAGGTAACGTATGAAACAATCTAAAAGAGCTGTATCTTTGGGATTCAATTCTTTCAATTTGGAGCTCCAAACAAGAGCCATATTTTCATTTATTTAACAGTATAAAATATTATAGGTGCCTTTTATTTTTTTCTAATTTTGTAATGTTTATTTATTTTTGGGAGAGACAGAGTGTTACCGGGGGAGGGGCAGAGAGAGAGGGAGACACAAAAACAAACGGAAGCAGGCGCTAGGCTCTGAGGTGTTAGCACAGAGCATGAAGCGGGACTTGAACTTAGATGTGAGATCATGACTTCATCATGGCCTGAGCCACTCAGGCACTCCAGGTGACTTCTATTTAGATATAATACATACCTGTTCACTAGTGAAGTTCAATTGCTTTTAATAACATTTAATTACCAAAAAATAATAATCCAAAGACTTAATGTACTTATAATGGCGTGAGATGTACATTTCATGCTTTTGTGAAGATCAAGAGTGATAATGAGCATAAAATAACTTTTTTAAACCTTGGGGGGTTATTCAAACAGAAAATATTTTATGTATTTGTTTTTGATGTATAGGTATCATTTTCTAAATCCATACTGCAATTAGCTTTGATTCATTCAAACAAAAACCTCTGACATAGAACATGATTTATACAGTAGAAGTGACAGACTAATTTCGAGAGACAACTTGCAACATTAAACATTTTGTCCTGCCTAACCATCTTTAGAGAGGACTTGGATTAGCCTCTTCAAATTCACATGAACACAGAGAAAAAAAATGTTCTTCAAAGAAAAAAGAACAGCCTTCCAGGCACAATACTTTTTGATAACTCCCCAAATGCCCCTACTTCTGTTGCCTGATTCTATTGCAAATTGCTTAAGTGATGTCAAAGAAGCATTTTAAATTAATATGTACACGTTCTAGATGAACAAAAAGAGCAGTAAATGACATATGGAAATGGCACCAAAAAAATCCAATGAGGATCCAGGATGGACAAGAAATTGTAGGAGGGACTGTGTGTAGTTTTCAAAACTTCTCTCAAGACAATAGCAGATAGAATGATTATGCACTGTCGTTAAGGCTCCACGGAGCACTCAAAGATTCAGACCGTACTGTTTTTTTAGGGAGCTCAGTATATGGTTAAAGAGATGAGCCCACTGGCCCTGCAAACCAACAAACATTTGCTAAGCTGGTTATAAGGCCAGGCATTGTAATGTGTTTTATAGAAAAGAAAGTAATGATTCCTGTTTTTGTGGAGCTTCAAGCTTCGTAAACAATCTGTCATCATGTATAAATCAGTTTGGGACATGTTACGGGAATAAAATCAATGGTGCCAAATTTTCAGCCTTTAAGAAAACCAAAAATGTATTTAGCACTGCCAAATTTAGTGTATAAAGTGAGTGATCCAACAATGAGATGATTCTGGTTGAGAAAACAAATGGCATTAAAATAAGGACATATATTTTCTGATGTTCCTGATCAGCATTCCCTGAAGGTGAGTGACAGGGAGAAGGTCCAGCATGAAATTACCCAACGTGGCCACTGTGAAGGATAGCATGTTTGAATGTCTAAACAGGTGTAGTCATTAAACATTTTTAATTTCTCTTTGGATACATCCCTAATGTATAAATATATTTAATATAGAAATCATTTGTAGTATATATTTATTATAATCATATTTATACTCAAAGACCACATAACTTATTTAGGTAAGTCTAAACAAGTTATTATGCTTCAAATGAACACTACCTAAGTGGTAAAATACAAAGCAAGGATCAAGCCACCATCCACTGGGCACATAATCTCTAACCCAAATAGATGGTAAAGCTGGTTAGTCAGACATAAATCACTGGTAAAATAGACAGACACAATCACGACATCCTTAGTATTGGCTTACATACAATATTCTCAAAGGGACTGACTAGAGATAACACTTCTTGAAATAAAATTTCACTTTTCTTTTTACCCAGAATACACTTCTACTCTTCTATTCAATTTGATCATCACATAGAATGAAAGTTTTGGAGGATGGCAGACATAATATAATACCTTTAATTTTAAACATTAAAAAAATATATACACATGGGGTGCCTGGGTGGCTCAGTCAGCTAAATATTCAATTCTTGATTTTGGCTCAGGTCATGATCTCACACTTGGTGAGTTTGAGCCCCACATCGGGCTCCACACTGACAGTTAGGAGCCTGCTTGGGATTCTCTCTTCCCCCCTCTCTCTTTTCCCCTTCCCTGCTCACTCACTCTCTCTCTCTCTCTTTCTCAAAATAAAGAAATTCACTTAAAAAAATATACACATGTACCAATAGAATCAGAAAACAACAACAGTGAGCATTTTTTCCCACTTCTTAAGGCTACACATGATTCTTAGTGCTTTAACATAATGAGTTTTAGTTATGATTTTGTATTCATATTAACCTATGAGGGACATGCCATTATAATTCACATTTTACAAATGAAGGAAAGAAGCATAGAGCGATGAAATAACTTGCTGTAAGTCACATAACTAAGTAGTAGACATGGGCTTTGAACAAGATTTTTGCAGCCAAATGAGCTTGCTTTCGTGCTGACCATGGCATGAAGCTTCTCTGGGCATCTCTGTGCACATGCTCCTACTTCTCATCATGTCACAGACTAGGAAGTTGTCCACCAGTGTGTATGTGTGTGCTTGTTTTCTCTAGGCCTGGGTTTCATCCATTACCTGCACTTGAATCTACTTGAACGTTCACTATGGCATCCATAGTACAAATGCCAACTTATATTTAATACATGTCCTTGTCACAGCCTATAGCTGAGTCAACCAAACAATGACAAGTCACCTCTTATTGTACAGTAGGTGCAATTACATCATAGTTAGTTCTAATGCAGATGGTACATTGGGGATTTGGGGCCAGAATTTCTTAAGGAATGAAATTCATTGCTTGATAATAATGCTTTGACTATAATATAATATATACATATCTTATGTTATATTTGCTATTGGTCTGTCTGGATTTGGAGAAATCTGATGAACAATTATCTAGAAATTTTAAAGAAAGTTAAAAATAATTTGCAACTACTTATAATCTTTATGATTCAAAAAAATTTTTAAAGAAATAATTACATAATAATAAAAGTTATACCAAAAGAAAGATCTGGATCTTAAAACTGATAAAACATTGTAACATCTATATAAAACCACCTCTTAAGTTTTGTTTATTTAAAACAACCCATTGTGTTGCATGACTGGCCTAAAAAAATAAATATTAAAAAATATTGAGCAATAGTATTGTGATAATCTCTATTTACTATCTCATTTCATTTTTGCAATAATCACATTAATCCCATGTTAAAAAAGAAAAAAAAAGACAACAAACCTAATGCTTAGACAGGGTTAGTTAACACCCAGAATATTTAAACAGAGTTCAAAGTACTTAGCCCTTGGAATAAATCTCCAACAATAAAATACTACTTGCTTTGTTTTATGTGTTGGCATACTACATGAGATTGCACTTTTATGGGTTATCCTAGGAAAACTTTGATACTAAAATTTAGGTATCAGGATGTCTAGATTTGAATATCAGTTATCTATTTTGTAGAGAGTTTTAGTGATGTGTGTCAGGTCACTCAGCTACATGGTGTAGAATTCAGGATCAGAACTTAAGTTTCCAAACATTTATGGCAGCACCTTTTGCTCTGCATAATAGCCTATTTTTGTACAGACTATACAAAATTGGAATGTTCGAACCAAGAGTTTCTTTCTTTGTAATTCAGTCATAAGGTAATGGCTTGATTCTATCATCTATCAGACAATGTAGCATCCTACACTTTGCTTGGTAAAAGTTGAGATTCATGGGTTTCCATCCACAAGGTACTCTTTAGCTGAAACTCTGGAGAGATTAATAAGGCTAGTTTCGTTCTGTTGTGACAGAGAATAATTTGAAATTGAAACCAAACTTCAAATTTGTCAAACCTCAACTGATTCTTGGAATTCCTTCAAAAACAAAACCACAAAATATTAAATGCCTGTGTTATTCTTCACCATTGAGACTTTCACCAGATAAAGCAAGAAATTGAATTTCTGTAATACTCTGAAGAACATCCCATTACCACAGCATAAATTAAGATATTGGTAATCTCCCCCTCCAACTGAAACTATCACCAACTGTCCCTATCTACTTAAGAACTGTATACAACCAGAAGAAGAAGATATAATGGGAGTCATTACCACATAAGATCTTTTAGTATGACCTAGATGAGCAACCACGTCAAAAAAAGAAAAAAAAATTAAAAAAGAAACCCACTGATACTTCGGTTATTGCCATTATATAATGAAGAAACCTTTTGAAGTACACACTTAACATTTCTGTCATAGATTGAGACCTTTATATATGTTTGTATGAAACCATTTTGTTGCATGGCTGAAATGTGTGTCAACCTGCAGTTCATATCTTTTGCCTCACACTTTATTATTTGTTAATTTTAAAAGGCCAGCTAGGAGAACATATACTTAATATTTTCATAAACTCCCCCCTAGGCTGCAAGACAAGGGATCGACAAGGCGTGCATGTAGCAAGCAGGAAAGATTACATCAAGAAAGCTTAATTCCTGTCACCCCAAAGAACAGACACAACCAAGAGAAAAAGCCTTCTCTTTAAAAGGTGCAAGGAAACTGTTTTCCTAATTGTTATTCTTGTTGTTGTGTCAAGGTGGGGTGGGTAGGTTTGTTTGTGCATTTTTTTAAGCGAAAGAAAAGATTTTTAAGTGTAACATTTACCACTGTGTTTTGTTGTTTTTGTTGTTGCTGTGTGTGTGTGTGTGTGTGTGTGTGTGAGACATGACTTATACTTTTAGAAAGGCTCATTTTCAGAAGAAATCTGAATGAGGATACAGTGTGTAGAAAGACATTCCAATGAACTGGTTAGGCAAGTCGTTGTTTGGAAGGAACACTGCCTCCGGGCTCAGGAGGCAGATGGAGGTAGCACACTGAAGGAGGATTGGGGGATTTAGTTCCTCCTTCTCCATCCAGCTCATGTTCATATTCATGACTAGTCTTCAGTACAATCCCTCACCGCCCACCTAGCCTCCACAAAAAGCGCTGATGAGAAAGTACTCATTTTTTCAAATATGAAAATGTTGTACTTGTGTACTGATTTTTGCAAGGCTCCCATCCCCTTTGCCCTGGAGAATAGAAAGGAAAGAAAGACAGTCACCAACTCTTTAGATTCCGTGCCACATAGTTATTATTTAGAACAGGTTTTGTCATGTGTTTTGAACAGGGCACATTGGTTTATATGTGTTTTCACTAATGGTTCTGGAAAATATATGTGGCCCTGGTGTGGTCCCATCAAAGCCACATGAAGATACAAAAGAAGTCACAGCAAGACTGAATTCAGAAGCATGGTTCGGCGGTTTATCTATTACAAAGGATGAAGGGACTGAGTTATTAGCCGGTCCAATTCCCTGCTTTTACACATAAGGAAAATAAGACTCTGAGGGTGAAGTTGTCCATCCATCAGCAAAAAGCCAATTACTGACAGCAGCATGAGGGCTAGAAGCCTCCCAGCTGCTAAAGTTTGAGTGCTTCTCACAATGGATGAGATAGTGGGGGATCTGGATGGCTCAGTCATTAAAGCCTCTGACTCTTGATTTCAGCTTGGGTCATGCTCTCATGCCCAGCCCTGTGCTGGGCTCTGCACTGACAGCATGGAGCCTGCTTGGGATTCTCTCTCTTTCTCTCTCTCTGACTCTCCCCTGCTCATACACCTGTTCTCTCTCTCTCTCTCTCTCTCTATCAAAATAAATAAAAACATTTTTAATGAAAGTTATAGAAAATTTATAAATTCCACATTTAAAATACTCATTTGGGGTTCTAGGTGGCTCAGTTGGTTCACATTGAACTTCAGCTCAAGCTTGTGGTTCGTGAGTTCAAGCCCACATCAGGCTCTGTGCTGACAGCTCAGAGCTGCACAGTGAAGGTACAAAACTGAGATGTTAAAATATGTGCTCTCTTTCTATCTCTTAAAGAGGGTGTGGTGAGAAAAGCTTTGAATAATATCCATTAAGAGCTCTTCAGTGTTCTTGGGAGGATGATATAGATACGATAGAGAACTGTGTTTTTTAATGTATAGATAAATGATATCTTTCCTAAACACAAAAAATAATTTTGATAGACAAAAGACACCAAAATGAAGCTCACATCACTGCAGACAATATACTTTTGATAGGCACCCCCACTCAGCTAACCTGTATGCACAAATGAAGTGAGAGACTTCTACTGCACAGACTAAATCGGTAAGTCTATCTGTCTGTTTGTCTCTCTCACATGCACATACACAAACACACAGACACATTTAGATCTTACCTTTTACCAGATGAAGATTACCATAACCCTCCTAATCAGAAATAAATAATTGAGCTGCTGGTTTCATAAACCAAACAAACAAACAAACAAACAAAACCTCTATCCCAGCAATCCCAGCATTTTATCAACATGCTTCTTATTTTCTAGTTAGTAGGCTATTCACCTTTATCCCTCATGAGGCTGTAAAGTAAAAGGACTCATTTTCATCTTTGTTCTTACCTTAAGAGCTAGAACTTAATATGTACTAAATAAATGTGTGGGAAGAAAAAGTAGATAATAAATAGAGAGACTCAATCTTAATCCCAACACACCTATTTACCTTGACAATAAGCACAGAGTTTGGGGTCAGATGCATTGCAGGCACCTCTATATCTCCAGGCACCATCCTCTTGCTAACCCTACTCTTTATGCTATAACTGGTCTGGCAAGACCATCAGGTTAGAATATATCACTGTTTTCCTTGAACTGACCCCAACTCAACTATTTGTCTATCTCCTTACTTCCTCTCTTGCCACTTAGGATCAAGCCAAACCAAAATGACCTTTACACAGTTTACCACTTAACTCAAGGGGTTAACTCAAGAGGTATCAAATTAACAGCTCACATATAAGTTTAGGGAACTTAAAAATAATAATAATAATAATTAGCATTACTCTCAGTGAAGGCTAATATTCTCCAGTTCTTACTTATCATCATCATTTCCTGCTCTCTTAAATTGAATGCTTCACACATTTAAGCTTGTTCCCTAGCTAACTTAGATAGTTCTCATGGTCTAAAATAACTTCTCTTTCTTCTCTTTCACCTGGCCAATATATTTCCTGAGCTTTCAAATAGAAATGAGAATCAGGATTCCTGCTGAATTTTATCTGTGTTCTCCTCTGGTGTTTACCAATTTCTACCTTGATAAGAGTTGTTTGTATGTATCTCCTGTTTGGTAATAAATGGTGAAGTTCTTGGGAGTAGAACATGCTCTGTTTATTCATCAAATCCTCCAAATTTCTCAAGTATAGAAAGAAGCAAATGTTAGCTAAGTGCAGGATGACTGAGTTGCTTAATGCCTAAAAGTTATCATTCTTATAGAGTACGATGTGACTACTGTTCTCAAAGTTATAAAGCCCAAAAGTCATTGTCAATGATTTAAACTCTGGTCAAGTTCAGTATGGGTACCCATTTATTGTCTTGTCTATTTGTCTCTCGGTAGGTAGGCAAAAAATATTTTCTTTTATATGATTATTTATTATTTATTTTTATTTTGAGAGAGAGAGAGGAGATGCACATGCACATGTGAGTGGGGGAGGGCTCCGTCAGCACAGAGTCCAATGTGGGGCTCAAACCAAGAAGCCTTATCATGAACTGACGTGGAATCCAGAGTCGAATGCTTAATCTATTGAGCTACCCAGGTGCCCCAGGTATGATTATTTAGATCATTTATAAATGACTTCACTAACTTCATAATCGTCTCCCCTTCTGATTTTAAGTTATAGGTAGTGATAGAATTAGCTCCTTTATTTAAACTTTGTACCCTTAGCAGAGTATCTTGAACTTAGTAAATGATCAGCAAATTCTTGTTGCATTAACAAGAATACAAGCTTGAAACTTCAGTCTTTTTGCCAGGGAAAAGATTCTTAGTCACCTACAATTTAAGAAAACCAGGCATGAGGATTTGTGTAACAACATGTTACTGATGAAGACACATGAAGTCAACCACTTAATATGTTAAACTTCTTTTTCTAAACTATGACACTCTACCTTTTTATTTTCTTAATGGCATAACCCAGCAGAACTTTCTACATGTTTTAAGATGAGGGACAGCTAATAATGTCTATTTTAAAGTAGAGATGAAGGCCTAGAGGTTCCTTTATGGCTCTGTACCCTTGGGCAAGTCATTCTCCACTCAGAGCCTGAGTTCTTCCCTCTATAAAAATCCACGTTTCTCCAACATCAGAATCACCTAGAGGGCTTTATTGAAAGACTGTTGCCCTCCCTCTCCTAGTTTCTGTTTCAGCAGATCTGGAGTGCAACTCAAAATATTTGCATTTTTTTAAAGTTCTTGATGCTTTGGGCCAGAGACCACATTCATTTTGAGAACCATTGATCTAAACCATCTAGGAGTCAATGCAGCTCTGATGTTATTATCATTCTAAGATTCAAACCAAGAGATATCAGGGTGTCCAATTCCAGAGCTTGTGCTCTAGAGCAGAGTACATTTTATTATGGTAAGATTACTGAATGACACCCAAATAACTAATATAAAATAATAGTAATTAAAATGAAAGTGTTTTCTGTGAGTCCTACAAAACCTGAGTGGACACCAGAGTAGATCAGCTTAAAAATTTTGTTTTAAGTTTATTTATTTTTTAGAGACAAAGAGAGACAAGAGGGCAAGCGGCAGAGGTGCAGAGAGAGGGAGACACAGAATCTGAGGCTGGTTCCAGGCTCTGAGCTGTCAGCACAGAGTCTGATGCAGGGCTCAAACCCATAAACCATAAGATCATGGCCTGAGCCAAAGTCGAATGTTTAACCAACTGAACCACCCAGGTGCCCCCAGAGGATATCAGCTTTTAAAAGAAATCTGCTTCCAGGGCGCCTGGGTGGCTCAGTCAGTTAAGCATCCAGCTTTGGCTCAGGTCATGATCTCACTGTTAGTGAGTTCAAGCCCCACACTGGGCTCTGTGCTAATATCACAGAGCCTGGAGCCAGCCTCAGATTCTGTGTCTCCCTCTCTCTCTCTCTCTCTCTGCTCTTCTCTCACTCATGCTCTGTCTCTGTCTCTCAAAAAACATAAACATTTAAATATAAATTTTTTAAGAAAAAATTTTTAAATTTGCTTCAAAATTTGATTGAATTTGAAGGAAACTCAACTCTATCTAGTTTCAAATAGAAAAAATGGGCTAATCAGATTTTAAAGAATGCTAGTATATCTTCAAATACTACCTTCTTTTTTTGAAATACAAAAATACAATCCATACCAATTTCACCTTTTCCTGAATCAGTAATTGCTCTATTTGGGATTGATAATTTCCTGTTTTCAGATTTATCATATTCTAAAAAGGAATGGCAGTTAGCATCACTACTGTGCACAGGCCACATACAAAACACTGTGTTCATTGCTTTACACATCCTTCGTCAGTTCTCTAAACAGCTTTTTTCTGGTGTGTCATCCACACTATTGCCCTCATTTCACAAATGGGTAAACTGAAGCTCAGAAACATACCAGAATTTAGCTAAGGTCCTCCAAGTAGTGGATGAGAGATCCAGATTCAAATGCAGGCAGCAATCTCCTTCCAGAGCTTGAACTCTCCACCACTATCTTTAACAGTAGATGGAAAGGCTGGTCTACAAATCCAGAAAGAGGTTTAGTCCAGGGTCAACCATAAACCCTAGTGGAAACACTGGAGAAGTTCATCCTAATCAACCTGGATCTCAGTTTTCCCGTCTATTAAAGGAAGGCTGGAGTAGAACTACATATCATGTCTACAGCTCCTGAGTCTACTATTCTAGAATTTTCCAGGTTTGTAGATTAAAGCTATATTAAATAAACTGGTTCATTGAAGGAAAGAACAGGGGACTTATGGCATATTACTTCAGACACATCATATTTTCTCTAAGCCAGCATGCTAGGATTTCAACCTCATTTGTTTTTAAGAGAATGCAAGGTCAGATTCAGCTCCTGTGTTTCTGCTGAAATCCTTTTCTGTGTATCTGCCCTCTTCAACTTTGTCATTGTGAATGCATACACACTAAGCATGGTGTCTTAAGTAACATTGCTGAGGTTACAACAAAGACAGGTGTTAGGGGAGCTATTTCCCTGGGGCTATCGTTTCCAACTCTCTCTCCTCAAAAACAGAGGGAGGGGATAGAAGGAAAAAGGGTTTCTTTTCAGATTAAACACAGCGGCTGCAAACACCTTCCCCTAGGCAATAAATTCTCTGCCAGTGCACGCTGCAGTTTACCCAAACACCAAAGCAAAAAGCAAACAGCCCCTTTTGTAAGGGAGGAGCTGTCACCTGTCAACTGATGTTTGTGAATTTCTAGAGAAGAAAAAAAAGAAAGAAAGAAAGAAAATCCTTTCCCTTATTTTATTAAGCAGACTGTTTGTTCAAGGTTTGAAATGCATACTTGTGTTTAGGGTAAAAGTCCCTGGCCTGGCAATTCTGAACAAAGTGGTATCTTCTGATTGGCTACACTGCACAAAGAACAGAACAGGGCAACAGTCTGCTTTTCTGGGGGACCCCTGAACTCAGTCTAATCAGAATGGATATTGGGCCATCTCATAAGCTACATTAAGGGACTACAAATGCAGCTTCCAAAAACTGGAGGTTTTTCTTCTATGTGGCATATATTTTGACTGTTTCACTTGTTTTTTATAGAACTAATAAAAGCTTATTTGGTACAAATTATGATTGAATGATTATTTTAATGGTAGCAGCCGAAGAATAAGGGTAGTAAAGATACTAAAAGCAAGGGTTAAGAAATGCTGCATGGAAAAGGAGAAAATGTTTACGTTCTCATGTTCAGGGCTAACCCTAGGAGTTATATATATATATATATACATACATATATATGTGTATATATATATATATACATACATATATATGTATATATATACACATACATACATACATATATATATTCATACCCTTTCTTCATACTGTCTGCATCCCAATGAAGCCTGCCCACCCCGCTCATCACCGTTCCATTCTCCAAGATGTCTTACTCATCTCCAGTCAAAACTACCATCCCTTCCACAAACTGCAGTCAAAGCTGTTTCAACAGGGGCTGTTTCACCTTGACGTGTAAATGACTAGAATCCCCTTTAGTCACCTAGAAGTATTCACACTTTTTAAAGTAGTCTTCATGCCCAGCATGGAGCCCAATGTGGAGCTTGAACTCACAACCCTGAGATTAAGACCTGAGCTGAGATCAAGAGTCAGACGCTTAACCAACCGACTGAACCGCCCAGCCTCCCTGAAGCACTAGCATTTTTTTCAGAGGGACTGTGTAATGAAAATTGATTTCAAGTTTATAGACACTTTTGCACAGCTGTAGGAGTATAAATTGAAAAGAAAAACTCATGAAAAGAAATTTGGTAAGTATTAGTAGCACTGCTGTTCAAAAAGTTTTACTCTAAGCATCAGGCACAAGAAAACATTTTGAGAGTATATATGTTTTGATACCTACTTCTAAAGTTCTTGTTTATTAGTAGCATTGCTTTTATAATCAGAGCAATTTGTTAACTTGCATTTTATTATAAAATGTATTCATCTATCTCGGTTGTTCTTATGAGAAAAGCACAGACAAGTGATAACAAAAATAATTTTTAAATGACTATAATTTAAATGCAAGGAACTTTGAATGAAAAAAATCAGATAATGAAATAAACCATTGCAATTCTTCGAGGTCAATGATAGGTATTATTGTCTATCCATAAAAATGAAAGAGGTTCATAGAGATTATCAAGTTCACATGGCTAACACTGGTAAAGACAGCTCCAATCGTAGTGTATCTGACTAAAAGTCTCCTGTCATAATTCTAAAGTAATAAACTGTATAGCCCCATTAAGTATAATGTAGTCATCAGTGTAAAAAACAAAAAAAACAAAACCAAAAATATCCTGCACTGAACTGTAGTGTTTTTTTCTAGAAGACCTGACCAGGAGATGGGAGAGAAGTGGGACATTTGGAAAGGAACAAGGGAATGCACGGGAGGAACAAAGAGGCTAAAAATAGTGGAGATATGAAAGTGGTTCGGGAAGCTTGAAGGAGACCAAGTAGGAAGAGCAGGGAAGGAAAATAGGGAGACCTTCCTTCAAATGAGTTCCTGATATTAGCATCAGTCTTAGGATTGGCAGACATTATTCATGTCAGGTGCCTGGGAGACCAAGATATATAGAAAATAATTTCTATTTATTGACATATCAAGAATCAAACCCTTTCCACCTTTTGAGCCAGGAAGGAGGTATGTAGGGTAGGAAATTAAGACTTTTTGAGTAACTCATGCAGCAATGTTGTTAACCAGCCCCTTGTAGCCTGATGAGAGTAATTTACGGAAAACATACGTGTTCACAGAATATGTGCTTTACTATATTTATTTAATTTATAATATATTCAGAATGAAATTTATCAAATGAGGACAAATGAATTGGCATATAAAAAACAATCTTGATGCAATTCTAAAAAGTTAGAAAATATTTTTAGGTGAGGTTGTGTGTGTGTGTGTGTGTGTGTCTGTGTGTGCTCCTGCATATATGTGTGTGTGTGTAGACAGAGAGAGAGAAAAGGTTGAGGAAGATATAGAGGGAATGTCTATAAACTTTTATTCAAAAAACTTCAGCAAATTAGAGCTCTGACGTGGTTTAGAATCCTGCTGGGAAAATAGAAGTACGTATTTTTCTTTGAAAAAAAAAACATTCTGATTAAAACATTCTAATTACATAGAATTCCCTATTCTTTCTGATAATATTCAGTCAGAATTGTAACTTTCATATGAAGGAATAACAACATCAATGATAAATATCCTGTCCAATAAAATACTTATTCTCTTGAGTTCTTTAAAAATACATTTGACAGTTAAAAGTAAAACTTATAACACTGTCTGATGGAGTGGTCAATGTACATAGATGTACATATATATGTATTTATATACATATATATTATAGAGATGTGTTATATGTGACAACACATATGTCATATTATATATGACAACATCACGGAGAAGGGTTATGAAACCAATATTGTGGTAAGTTTTTTACATTCCATTTGAAGTGATAAAATATTGATTCTCAATAGACTATAAAAATTTTGACTATAATCCCTAGAAAAATAATTTAAAAATATGCAAAGAAATATAGCCAAAACCAAGATAGAATAAGAAAATACTAAAAATAGGCCAAATTATCTAAATATTGGCAGAAAAAGGGGAGACAAAAAAGCAATGGAGAAAAAAAAACATAAAGAGTATGTATGTATACATATACATGAAACAGATATAAATATGCCAATTAATAGAGATTTCCAGAATGGATAAAACTGACCCAGCTGTATGTGGTCTAGAAGAAACTCACTACAAATATGAAGCAAAAACAGACAGACTTGAAAGCAGCAATAGACAAATCCATAATTGGAGTTGAAGACTTAAATATTCATCTGTCAGTAATCACTAGAACTATGAAAATAAAAATAAACAAGGATAGAGAAAAACTGTATAATATCACAAACCAGCAGAACCTAATTGACATTTATAGATCACTCTATGACCACAGAATATTCACCAAGATAAACTTGACTTATGAAACAAACCTTAACAAATTTCATAAATTTGAAATCATATAAAGTATGTTTTCTGATCATAATGGAATTAAACTAGAAGTCAGTAATGGAAAGGCAACAGAAAATACCCAAATACTTTGAATTTAAATAGACTTGAAAATACACATAGGTCAAAGAGAGAGTCTCAAGGGAAATCAGAGAATACTTTAATCTGAACAATATAAAAATACAACATATCAACAGGTAGGTGATTCTACCAAAGCAGTGTTTCATGGGAAATTTGTAGACATAAAATACTAACATTAGAAAATGAGATCTCAACTCAGTAATATAAACTTTTAAGTTAAGAAGCCTAAAAAATAAAGAGCAATATAACCCAAAGAAGCAGAAGAAAATAAGACCAGAAATAATAAAGAGAAAAATAGTGAAGCCAGGAAGCTGAACTGTTTTTTCAAAAGATCAATACTGCTAATAAATTTTCAGTAAGACTGATGGAGAAAGAGAGGACCCCGGTTGCCAACGTCAGAAATGAAACAGGAGGACATTACACATCCCACAGGTGTTAAGAAGGTAGTAAGGGATCATCCAAACAAGTCTCACCCACAAAAAAACACATTCAAACTTGATGCAATTAACCCATTCCTTACAAACCACTGTTTGTGAAAACTTACCCAAGATAAAATAAATCATCCTATTAAGTTCTGTAACAATCAATGAAACTGAACCTATAATTTAAAGAGCTTTCCAAAAAGAAATGTCCAGGCCCAGATTATTTTATTGGCAAGTTTTTCCAAACATTTCATAAGAAATTACATCAATTCTACATACTATTTCCTAGAATATAAAGATACTTCACACAAAGCACAAACACAGAAATCATACTGACATTCATAACCAATAAAACTGACAAGACAAAAATGACCATGCATCATAACTATTAATACCATCTTGAATTGGTGGGATTAATGCTCATTCACTTTAAACTGTAGTTTCTTTACTATCTATCAGAGTCAAAATCTTTAAAGCCTACAAAATTCTATCTTGTCTTATCATTTTAGATATTATATACAATGCCACAACGAAGCCTTCATTTCTGAGTGTGTGTGTACATATATATGTCAGTATATATATTTGTGTACATACTTATTTATATATTTTAAGTTGTTTTGTGAAAGAAAATCCTAGAAGCGGCACTAATGGATGAAGTGTAAGTACCTTTAAAATGTAATAAATTAGAATAGGCAAATTGTCCTCCAAATACATCAAATTATACTCCTGTCTAAAGTGAAAACATTGTCTGTTTCACAATATCATCAGCGCTGGATATTATCAATCATTTAAATCTTTGCTGACCAGGTAGATGTTAATCTATGATACAATCCATGATAATACACAATGAATCTCATTCTCTGAATTCACATTTTTAAATTATTATTAGAGAACTTGAATATTTAGTGTCTGTTAAACATCTGTAAATTACTTATACTCTTTGCCAAAAAGCAGGCATTTTATCTTTCTCTTATTTTTATTATTTTTAATAATTAATTAATTATTTTGAGAGAGAGGGAGAGCACATGCATGCATGAGAGAAAGAGAGCATCAAAGAAGCAGATAGAGGGAGAGAGAGAATCCCAAGCAGATTCCACACTGTCAGTGCCAAGCCTAATGCGGGGATTGAACTCACAATCTGGGCAATCACAACTGGAACGAAAGTTGAGCCCTTAACTGACTGAGCCACTCAGGTGCCCCTCTTTCTCTTATATTTAAATAGTCATGTTGTTAGGGCTATTAAACCTTTGCCATGTGCTATACATTTTTAAATGTGTATTTTGTCCTTTTTTCTATAGAAATTTCTCCTTAGCTAAATGTTTTAAGTCTCATTTAAAACTTCTGAGATTTACGTTATAGTTTTTTTTGTAGTTTATTGTCAAGCTGGTTTCCCTGTAGTACCCAGTGCTCTTCCCCACAAGTGCCCTCCTCCATGACCATCACCTCCCATCCCCTTTCGCCCTCCCCTTTCAGCCCTCAGTTTGTTTTCAGTATTCAAGAGTCTCTCATGATTTGCCTCCCTCCCTCTTCCTAACTCTTTTTCCCCCTTCCCCTCCCCATGGTCCTCTGTATTTGTAATAAAATTTTTTCATAACAGAAACTTGGACCTCTTTTCCTTTCTCTGTTTTGGTCAATTTGACTCATAGTTCAAGGCCTAAATAAAAACCACCTTCTCTGTAACACATTTCTAGTCTTTCTCAGGCACAATAAATCATCTCTTTTATGTGTGTCTTTAAGAAATATATATTTAAGAGTACTTTTCATAAGTAACTTTATAAATCTTGGCCCCTTTGCTATACTATGGTGTTCTCAAAGCTAGAGACCATAATTTCTCCATCTGTATCACAAAGAACATAGCATACAGTAAGTACTAAGGAAAGCCTGTGGCTAGATCTAGTATATATATTTGAAATCCTATAGGAATCTTGGGTCATTTAAGATGTAGGGCAGCATGCTTATTGTTGTGGCCTAAGTCTTTCTAAATACAAACACACTATCCACTCTTTTGAAATACAGAGCTGAAGACTCTTCATGTATGTCTGGGATGCCACAATAAGAATTTATAAAAATGGTTGGTTTTAGATAATAAGCACTCAAAACGCTAGGGAAAAATTCAGTTCGATTATACAGGGCTTCTTCTAAAGCACAAAGAATCAACAGATGCAAAAATAAAAGTTATGTAGTTTCCATGAATCATTTCAGGAGAACATTTTAGTATTGATGCCATTATCCACCCATTGAAGACATGGCAGGCAAACTGCAATAGTTTGTAAATAAGGCAAGGCTGACAGGTAAAGTTATATATATTGGACATTAGAATCAGAAGCCAATAGGATCTTGGAAACAATTAGGTAAACATAGACTAATTTAAAAACTGAGAAATCTCATTTTCATTTGCTAATTCAATGTAGTTCAATTTTCAGTGACACCAAAATCATTCTAATGAAGAAGGCACATATATTCTCTGCAACTCAGATTTCCTTTGCTAATAATCAGAGTACAGAGTAAAACATTATGATTCCATTTCAAGACTTATTATTAAGGTAAAAATTGTATCAAAAGTCATTAAAAATGGATGCCATTCTCAATTTCGAGATTTCTGTCCTTAATTGGACATGTTGTTTTATGTCCACAGATTCATATTTCTTGCACAATGAGAACATGATTGGCTGAGATCCAAAATCTTTTAAAATGTTATATGCAAAATGGAAGTAATTCATGTACAGACTTTTGGAACTATTTAGTTCCAAATACATATACATAAGACAAACAAAAATATACTACCAAGTAATTGAAGGAAAGAACCTCACACTAGTTGCAGCAGCTACCTGTTTGAAAAACTAGGAATCAAGAGGATCCATGTTCTTACTTTCCAAACCAAACACTAGTTATAGGAGCCTAAGCAAGTCCACAATTTTGCCACTTTCACTGCTAAGGAGTGTTACTGTTAGGTAGTCCATCTACATGTCTTCCACATGTGGACATAGACAAGGGGAGACTCAGGATTCAGACAGAATTATAACTGTTAGCAATGTCTCACTTCTTTGGAGATTAAAAATAGAACAGCCACAAAGAGGCAAGTTTTTTAATCAAGTGCCTTCTCACTCAACTTGTCGATTTCTTTTAATATCATGTTCCTAAGGGACCTATTCCATTTCATTTTGTTTTCCAGCTTTTTCTGAATCACTTCAATTCCTTATTCCTTGCAATTTTTCTATTTTGTTTCCTGATTTCTTGTTACCCTTAATTTAATCTGGTAAACAATTTCAAGCTCGAAGGTGCTAATAAGTTATGGGGCACCTGTTTTATCATTCCTCATTACAGATGGTGACCTGCGCATCTTTAGAGGCAGAAAAGTATGGAGATTTTACCCTATGACTATCCCGTGGGGGAGGAGTGGTTTCCCCACAGAGGAACCCCTTGTATTGATAGAACAGATTGGTACATAAGAAGAAATAGGACCCAAGTGCCTCTCCAATACAGACCTTGGAGGAAAAATGAGAAAAGAAAAGATGGTCCCATAACCAGATTAGTATACTAACACTGCTGCGGAGTACACATGTCATTTTAGAAAACTTCTTTAGTCTCTTTTTCCTTTGATTTCTTAATTTATAAAACAAGGATAATAAATTCTACCTCATGAAGTTATTGCAAAGATTAAATAAATGATCAAATATATTCATCATTATCAACTACTGATGCTTAAGGAATATATCCTTTTAAAAATTTGTGATTTAGAATTGTAACAGAACATCTAGATCGATGTTAAGTTGAATGCTATCAGTTTCAATCAAGTCAGTCCTCCCAAGAGCATTATTAGAAATCAATTTCAAAGAATTAATATCATGTATATCTATGAATAACTGATTCTCGGCAAAAAATGTTGGACACAAATAGATAATTCTTTTAAATATCAGTATTTCTTAAAAAACAATAACCCTCAATGCATGCAGCAATGTATTCATAGCTAGATACTCATCATGAGAGCAATGACATCTGTGTAATTTCTTGGCTTTCTAGCCTTCATTCTTCTCATTTTATAACATCCTGTATAGCTTCCATGACTCTTACTCAGAAAATCCACCAGATTTCTCCAAAGTTTCCTTCGATGATTTGTAAAAGCACCACAAATGACTGAAGGTTTGCTCAAATAGCAAATCTGGGTAGTTTCCAACAGAACCGGGAAAACAGTGGAAGTAAAAAATAAATTACCTAAAAAGCCTAACACTTCCTGCATTGACACCCCATAGACAAAAGGAAGGAGTATAAGAGGCAGATGGGACTGGAAGCTTTGCAGATGTGAATGTTCAAGAAAAGAATATCCCTCTCACTGGAGATATTCTAGAACCGTGCTATGCAATACAGTACCAACTAGCCACAGGTGGTCATTTAGATCTAAATTTACTAAAGCTAAAATTAAGTTTCTCAGTTGCACCAACCACATTTCAAATGCCCAAAGGATGCATGTGGCTGGTGGCTACGGCATTGAACAGTACAGAATACAGAACATTTTACATCATTGAAAGAAATTTCCTTTGGACAGGACTGCTTGAAAAAGAACTTTTGGACTTTTTAGATAACTTCCAAACCTCATTTCTTATGACTTCAAAATTTCCTGAGGGTCTATTATGAGACAAATACAGCAACAAATACTTAGCATGACAAAATATGGCCCCTTGAGAGACAGCAATAAAACACGATAATACCGTATAATAGGATAACAGGACTAAAAATATACCTAGGTTGCCACAGAGGAATGGTCTCTAATCTATGGTGGAGAATCATGATATGGAACTTTGCCCAGAGAAGATAGGAAGTTTTCCCAGAGAAGATAGGATAAACTGGTTGTTGAAGGATTGTTAGGAATTGGGTAGAGAGGGAAAAAAATCAATCCCCCCCCACCAAAAAAAAAAAAACCCCAAAAAACACAAGATGTTCCTAAGGACAAAATTTCTAATAATATAAAGGAATAAACAGCATGACACATTTAAAAAAATCACGTGCTTCAGTGAGTATAAGTGTGTGAAATGTTAGTAGAAACTATAACTAAAAAGGCTTGATTCTCCATTTAAGCTTTATATAAATTTACTTGCTTTTATGAGTCCAGGAATCAGAACAGAAAATCCCCAGAGAGAATATGAAAAGATAAGTTTGCCTAGGTTCATACTACCTAACAAGAGGTGATAGTATTAGGTGAATTGGAGATATCTTAATTTTGAAGTCATAGTCAAATCAGAATTTTCCCCATTTATGTTTAATTGTAATACATTACAAGGCCTTGAGTGACCTGCCCTTTGATTTATCCATCAGTTTCCTTTCAAGAGCTCAAAGATATTTCAGAAGAATATCAGTATTAGAATGAAAGAGGCCACTGAAGAATAGAATTTTCTTTTCATCAACTTAGTGACAAAACATCAGAGTAGTCATAAAGTCACAACTTTGTATTTTTAGTTGTTTCCTCTCCCCTTTCCCACCACACTTTCTCCCAATATTTAAAAAAATAAAGTGTAATCCAAATAAAGAGAGAAGTACAATCCAGATTAAATATACATATACATTAAACACACACACACACACACACACACACACAGTGAAAATCCCGGTAACATCTTCTATCAGAAAGGAAAGGCAAGGTATTTTTAAAGTGGTCTACAAAATCCTGTCCACATGTAATCTATGAAATACCTCCTTTTTTCTACCTCTTTTATCCCCCAATTTTTCTAGAAAGGTTTGTGTGTGCATGTGCGCACCGCTCACATAAGTGTGTGTTTACAGGAAAAGCAGCAGGATTTGTATGGTGAATAATAATTTTTAAAAATAACAAAACAAAACAAGCCCACTAGCACTATATACAGCACGAATACAGCAATTTCATCCACATGCTTCAGAAAAGTGTCTTTCTTTAATATTAACCCATTACACAGTATGAGAAACTGAGGCCTAAGTTCACAAGTAACTCAGCGGTAAAGCCAAGAAAACAAAAAACCCCACCCTATTTTATGTATTACTTACCATGTTTCCCCTTATTCTATTATTAGGTGCTTAAATCTGTGTCTTCACCTTGAATTTACTTCCTCCTCCTTCATTAAAGAATAAAAGTTCCCATACTACCCTAGTATAGACAGAACTTGGATAAAATTCACATCTAGACTCTGACTCTGTCTCTTCCCCCCATAAAACCTTGGACTGGTATCATCCTTTCCAAACTGTGATACACATGAGGAACAATTCGGATAAAGGATGTAAGCGATTATTCCCAACACACATTTCCCACAGCAGTGGAAGAAGCAAACGCAGTATGCAGAGTTGAGGAACAGAATCCACAAATGCTTAATTTTCTCTCTGTTGACCGCATTGACTTTCTGTCCAGTGGCCTAGCCCATTCAGAGCCATCTGCCTTCTCATACACCATGCAACACAGAGATTTAACAGAAATGTGGATAGCATGGCCCACAGATTATAGGAAACTCTCCTGCCACTCACCCACATGGGGTCACTGAGGTCTGAGTCCTGCATGCGGATACAGTCCATGCTAATCTCAATCTTGTTTCTTGCACCATTTTCTGATGGCTCATCCACAAAGTTCAAGTCAATGGGCTGAACTGAACATATGGGCCTATAATAAAGGACAAACAAAAGTGTGTTAGGCAGAGAATGAGACAAACAAGAACTCGGTGGATAACAATGAGCTCTCAGTTTCAAAGATGGCAATGCTCATTGGTTGGAGTCAGAACTTCTAGGTTTGAATCATGGCTCAACCACATGCCATATGTGTAATCTCAGGCAGTTCAAATCTAAGTCTTATTTATAAAATGAGATTCATAATCCCTGCCCTCATCAAAGAATTACTGGGTGGAATGTGGGAGAGAAAGGATGTATCAGGAACTGATTATTTTATGCCCTATCCCTTAGGGTACCAAGCGTTCTGATATTCTTCCCCTGAATTTATTCACTTATCCAAACTCAATATTAATAAAGGAGACAATAACCATTTTCCTAGCAAGGGATACCTTTTCAGGGGGTATTTGTATTGTAACAGTAAATAAGAGTCAAAGAAACAGATTTTGAATATCAAGGGAGTCAACAATTTGACTGAATTTTATTAATTCTAGGAGCATGCCCTAGTAAGTAGTATTTTTATAATCTGCATTTGCCTATTGATAATAATTCAAGTACAATATCTTTTGCTTATTTGATACTCACTGTTCCAGAAAATCCCAGATATGCTGGAAGACCTCTGGACTGAGGAATTCACTTGTCTGTGTGCTCTGGGACATACTGGATCGGTAATAGCTTTCTTTCCAAGAGAAGTGAGCTGGGGTTTCTACGAACCTTCAAAGAACAAAAATGAAACTAGAATTATAGTTTCTGTATTTATGATATTGAGTATTGAAACTAAAGCATAGTCAATCAAGAAAAAATCAAGTGAATTTTCAGAACCATACAGGCATATACAGCGAATTTTACAAGTTGCAATGATTGGTATTTCTTTGGTGAATGTCCTGGGTCCCATTTTGCCATAAAGTCAGACAATCACCTCTTCTATCAAGTTATTGTGTAACTAATAATGTTATTACACTCTACACTTCCACTATCCAGCATTCATGATCTGAAGATTTCAAAAAGAAAATAAACATTCCCTCATTAAGTCTGACAGGCAGGGCGACCTATTATTAAACCCGGTTGAAAATGTCTCAACTGATTATCTGCCCATTCTGCCTCTAGCACATAAAAAGTAGGATCAGAAAACAGAAAGGTGGTCAGAAAATTTAAATTTCACCCGCAGCAAAATTGCCTCTCTCATAACTACCGTCTTAGCATTGTGCTCAGGGAACATAAACATAAACCTCTGAACCTAGGTTTTCCTTTTTCTTTTTTTTTTAATCACCAGTTAACTTACCTTGATGTGTGATATGGGTGGTTCTCAATTAAAATGTAAAATTCTATGTTAGACTAAAGGATTAAGTATTCAGACTAAATACCTGAATATGTTGCAAATGAATACTATTTCTGTTTGCTCCATTTGGTTGCTGGGTCCCCACGCTTGCCTTTATTTAATAAAATAAATATATGTGAAGGAAAATATATATGTGAAGGAAAATATCAGCTTTCTTAGCTGATGCTGTCTCCAGTCTACATCTTGTCTACACAGATCATCTTAGTATGGGATTCTCTGTGATTATCAGTAGAGTAATTTTACCCCAGGATGAAATTAGCTAAGTTCTTCATCATGAGTGTTAATGTCATGAAGTGTTAATAAATAGTATACTAAAATAGTCAATCATCTTAAATTTGCAAATGAATACTCTGGGCTAGTTACACAATAGAAGATAATAGCATTGGATTTATTGTTGATAATTTCCAAACTGTAAGGAGAAGTACATTCATTTTCTCAAGTTAAACACATTCTGAGCATCTATTATTTACTAGCGAGAATAAAGGCCACTGAAAATTAAAAGCAAATAAGACTGTCTCATCTCTAGAAGGTCAATGTATAGAAAGTAAGACAGGAAATGAAACCTCTAATAAATATAGTAAGAATATGTATAACACTATGAAAGTACAAAGACAAAATATGTCAGCTCATCTAAGGGATCAAGGAAAGAGTCTTAAAGAAGGAGAAGAAATTAGCTATGTCAGGTAAGGATTAACAATCTGAGTAAGCAGTCTATGGCAACAGCACAGAAAAAATCCTAAAATGGAAAATCATTTGGTGTATGTGAGAAAATTGCAAGAAACTCTATGTTAGTACCATAGAAGATTTAGGGCAGAGAATGTTGGAAAATAAAGCCGGGAAGAAGAGAGAAAATCATATGCTGTCCTTAAAGAAAGCTTAAATATTTCAATACTTTTAGGTTTTGCAACACATTTTAAAATTAACTTTTAGTTTTGAGATAAATATAGATTTACATACAGAGTCCATGTACCCTTCATGGAGCTCCCCCAATGGTATGTAACAACTTACAAAACTATTAAAACATAATACAACCAGGATATGGACATTGCTACAATTCACTGATCTTATTCAGAAATTCTCAGTTTTACTTATACCCCTGTGTACACATGCACCCGTGTACAAGTTGCAGATGAGTTTCTTTCTGCACAAATTTTGTATTACATATGTAGGTTAGCATATCCACCTCTACAGCATTAAAGGATCTTAAGCCTGAGGTTGACAAAATATGTGTTATACTGAGAAATCTGGAAGCTGTGTGGAGGAAGCACTTATAGCATACCAGTTTATGGGCAAAATGGTTGCACCAGTCCAGGTAAGACTGGAGAATGCTCGCAGAAGTGGGAACGGAGAAGATGGGAACAAACTCAACTATTAGCAGAAAGGCTAACTCAGATGTTGTTTATGTTATGTTCACATTTTCTCTCTAGTTTCTCTCTGACTCCTAAAAGACCTTCCTTGTATTTCTAATGTCCCCACTAACCAGCTACAAAACCACTGGCAAGCCTCTGAGCTCCAAGAGCTTCAGCATCCTTGACTGTGACATGGGGACAGTCATCTCTGCTCTGCTGCCTCCAAACACCTACCCTGTCCTCAGGGATCTCCTCCCCACATTGCATTTCCTGTTCCCTTACCTGAACTATAATCTTTCTTCTCCAAACTTTCTTGGCCTTCTGCTGCATCTCATCAATGCTAATTCATCCTATTTTCCTTGAACAACATCCGTGTAGAAAATTTTAAGTAACTTGAAGGCAACACCCATCTCTCTTTGCATTTCTTACAGTTTTATATTTCCTTAAAGTTGGAGTGGAAGGAACATGGGTTTTGAAGTGAGACAGACATGGGTTCAAATTTTAGCTCTACAATTGACATACTGTAAGGACATGGTCAAGTTACTTAGCCTCTTTGTATCTTCAACGATGCTTCCTTCACCAGGGGGTTGGAATATACAGCGCCTTGCAGTCAATAGGTGATGACAGGTACTACAAAGTGTGTATCCAGGAAAGCGGTGCTGAATCGAACTAATTAAATAGCATATTTAAAAGGCCTGTGGAAACTGTAAAAGTGTCACACAAAAGTTATTAAGCCTAAATAATCCCTTCATTCCTTTCCAGTTCAAGCTGTTCTTTCTCTTTCTGTGTCCTTTCACCAAAAAATGCTTGCATCACCTCTTGGTTTTCTCCCAAATCACCTTTATCTCAGCCTTGCTGCACTGAATAGGGCAATAGACTCTCTCCCTATTCCCTCCCCAAGACCTCAAGCTTTAAGGAGACTTGTTTTTTTTTTTGTTTTTTTGTTTTTTTTTACAAAAGATGGGAGTGGGGTTTGGAATACATCAGCAGTTTTCAAATTGCAGCAATTTTCAAATTGCAGCAGTTTTCAAATTTCAAAATCATCAGTTTCAAATGAAACTTTAGAGTTTGGGGTGCCTCATGTGTTCACGAGATGTAAAAAAAAAATGATTATATTGGTAGGAGTCCAGACGCACTCCTTCTTAACACCAATAAATTTGGTTTTTGCCTGTCTTATGTATATTAGTGTTTCAAGCAAGGTTTCATTTGTAGCGCAGGTTCTGTTAAAAATCAGTGGTCTGGGTTAGAGGATCTTCAAATTGGCCTCTCCTATGCAAATCCAGAAGTGACTCCTGGTCTCCAAATAAAGTTGTAAAACATTATTGAGAGGAAGGAAGGAGATCAGCGAGTGCCATAGGGCAGGAAGAGTGCGGTAAATCCTACCTATCTTCAGAGGCTTTGCCTTTGGGTGAATCTCGTATCAATTTACTCATGGAACAATCACTCTGTTCAAGTGGTTTTGTCAAACCAGTCACACCCAAAGACAGGAAGCCTCAAGTCTCTTTTTCTTTCTTCTTTTCAGTTTGTTTTTTTGTGGATTAACTATCCTGTGCTCTTAGTATTAACTCAGCAAAAAAAGGAACCCTCCTCTGTAGAAGTGACCTGAAAACCCCAAGAGGGATCCGCTAACAGTTTGCATGTTCTCGTTTTCTCCTATTCTGTCCCAGAAGTCATCACTCAAATCTTTTACATTAAGTTTCTTTCAGCACTCCTGAAAATCTCCAAATCTAATATTTCGGAGTTCAAGACAACCTTAATTTTATAGACGGATTTTAAAATTAATAGATCTCTGAGACCATCTAGCCTACTTTTTCTTATTTAATAGATGGAAAAGCTGAAATCTAAAAAGAACCAATCCACCCCAGCTATAGTTCATTCAACATAAGTCTCTACCCACAGTCAAGGAAAAATAAATTGAATTGTCAGACACGAATTTTTATCATGAATTACCCAACCCTTGGCCTCTTATAGCAGTTCCCATACTTACTGTTTTCTGGATATGTAAAGCCTCCTTACTCTCCTTTAGAGCATCCAGACTATGGGAGTAGGAATACACTTGATTCTATACAAACGTCCTCTAATTCACTTAACAAAACAAAACAGCATTTGGTAGTGATGCAAACCAGAAAAGAAGCTCATTCACTGCTCCTAGACTTCCTGATTCAAAGGTCCCTTGACAGGGTGTCACTTGTTCTGATATAGAGAGAGTGTGGCATGGGGAACTCCACAGGAAGCAAACCTGGAGTGCCCCCTCAGTAACTGGCCAACACCTGGAAAGATGGGGTCACACATGAATCTAAATCTTTAAGGACCACATAGAATATCAAAGTCAGTTGTGCCCTTAAATACTGTCTAGACTTGCTACCTATTTTCACAAGGAAACTGAGGCTGAGACTTGAAAAACTTGTCATAGATCCAATGTTGTGCTAGAGTATTGACTAACGAAAGCAGACTGTTCAATAATCTGGAATTTTTTCAAGCCTGATGTTAAACATAGTCATGATGATAATTTATTATAAAATATTAAACTTTAAATAATGTTAGAAACAAAGATAATAAATACTCAAATCTGATCACTTCCTAATTATTTTACTATTATCTGTATTCTGGAAAGCCTTTTTAAAAAATAATAATGTATCATCACCTGAAGAATGGATCAAGAAGATGTGGTATATATATATATATATATACAATGGAGTATTACATGGCAATGAGAAAGAATGAAATATGGCCATTTGTAGCAAAGTGGTTGGACCTCAAGGGTGTCATGCTGAGTGAAGTAAGTCAGGCAGAGAAGGACAGAAACCATATGTTTGCACTCATAGGTCTAACAGGAGAACAGGAGAAACCTAATGGAGGACCATGGGGAAGAGAAGGGGGAAAGAGAGTTGGGGAGAAAGAGGGATGCAAAACCTGAGAGACTGTTGAATACTGAAAACAAACTGAGGGTTGAAGGGGGAGAGGGAGGGGGAAGGGAGGTGGTGGTTATGGAGGAGGGCACTTGTGGGGAAGAGCACTGGGTGTTATACGGAAACCAACTTGACAATAAACGATTAAAAAATAATAATAAATTAAAAAATAAAATACTAATGTAGGAAAATGACTCAAATTTAAAGAACCCCTGTGTGAATTTATTGCTACACTAATATTGTATTTTAGTGAACTGTTTATGTGCAAAGCACTCAATAGTCCATATATTGAATATTGTGTGAAAGGCTATGTGGGGATTTAGTGATGAATGAGACATGTATGGGTTTTTTTTTTTGAAAGTTTTTTATAGAGTAGTGCCAGAAATAGAACACCTTCAATGTTTGTCTAATTTTTACCTTAACCCTTATGGGCTCTTAATTTCCCTCTGGACTATGACCTAAAGGGCAGAAAAACCAGCATGGACCATTCATTTTGTGCACTGGTTCCTGATGATTGGCAGGAAAGGATTGCCATTGATTTTGACAGGATTTCGCTTCACTAGGCCCGCCTTTCCGGTTTTCCACATGCCAGTTTTAGGCTCAGAGAGGTTAAGGAAGTTGTTCAAGGTTACTGGGCTAATAAAGGAAAGAGCTGGGCTTTAGTTAGTTAACTAGTCAATAATGCTGGGCTTTAACCTTAAGATAGTATGACTTCAAAATTCATGCTTTATTAAATTATATACACATATATAATATGCATATATACATATATATTATATAAAGCATGAGAATTATTATATATGTATATATGGTTCTAATTTTCACTTATAATAAAAGTTTTCATAATTATGAGCATTTTTTTTCTGTAAAAGAAGAAAATTCCTACTAACGCTGTCTCATCACAATCGTTATCCCTTTTCCTCCAAATGAGCAGGAAATGTGAGAAAACGCAGACTGACCGGTGAATGATATTGACAGAATATTTGGCCTTTCTGCAGATTCTCAATATCGGTAAGAGTTGACTCTCAAATGTCATGTAGGACAAAACAGCTGAGGTCACTATTGTTTTCCAAGGGGACTTGAGCACTCAAAACTACGGGAGTGTTCCCAATTCTCAGATAAAAGTGATTTAAAACTCCGAACATGACTTCTTCTGCAGCCCCATCCATCCAACTTATCAATCCATCAAATTATTGCTTTAACCTCTCTGGATCTTCCCCTGAATGAGCCTTCCAGTTAGCCTCAGGAGCTTTCCAAATCACATAATTCCATTTTTATTTTTAGGTCAGAAGCAACCCTACATTTTCGGTTTACTCTGCTATTAAACCATTATTATGATTAATTGTCACACTTAGTTTAAAGGATGCTTAAGAGCACCTTGATACTCTTTAATAAATTGCCGAATCATTGCACACACCAGTGCCCAAAAGCCCTGGAGGAGGAAATTCATTCACATGCTTTAGATATGTCAAACTCCAGAAAGCCGCTCACATTATCTAAATAAGGTAGATTAACATCTTTTCTTCATTAAATGGAAATCTTTCCTTTTCAACTTCATGTTGAAAAATGACCAGTCTGTTCTTTATCTCTACGTTCATCCCAGAGTCAAACCCATATATCAACCTCACTCCCCACAAGGAGAACTTACATGGGTAAAGTGCATTTAGAGCATATCTTATTGACTCAAAATTTTGATTTGCCACAACTTGAATGACAAAGTGTCATAACCAAGAAATTTTGTTTTCTATTTTATTGCTGAACTGATAAACCACACTGTTAAGAAAAATCTCTTTCGGATCTGTCAATATCCATTTGTCCTCCATTCTGCCATAATTAGTTGGCTTCCCTTTCATCTTTGGAAGACTTTTCTCTTCCCACTTCCACCTATCTGAAGACCTAATTGCCCACAGCTTGCTTCTGCCATAACCCTTTACTGTGTACCCCAAACTCCCAATTCTTCCATCAAACTCTATCTATCTAGTGTCAACTCACCAGTTATTAAATCTGAGATAGTGATCTTTTCTTCTCTCAAGTACCAAGTCCTCTAAAGGCCCATATTTCATGCCTCAGTCTCTACCCTAACCAATTGCTGCCTTCAAGTAATGATATCTCTGGATGTAGATCCCAGCTCTCACACCCCCATCCCAATGAACCTTCCTGCTGCTATCTTGTCATTTGTCAGCAGTCTCTCCCAACTGCCGTGTGATCATCCATCTTCCCCAAAGAGTATTTCTATCAGGTCACTCCTTTCCGGACTCAGATTTCATAATCACTCATCTTTGTACTCTGGGCAAAGTCTAATTAGACCTCATCACTTATCCTTTTTATTCCCATGGACAGACCCTGTTTTCCAAAGTATTCAGCTAGCTATATCCTACATGCTGTGTCTTTTCAGCCAAGAGTCTTTTCAAATTATAACCTCTTAAACTCCACCATCTCCCCCCAGGTCACATTCTTCACATTTACTAACATCCAGTACAAAGTTCAGTGCACCTAAAAAAGGTAATGCAATACACTAAATGTTTGTGTCCCCTTCAAAATTCACAAGTTGAAACAATCCCCAGAGTCATAGTACTTGTAGTCAGGGCATCTGGGAGCTGATTAGGTCATTACGGTAGAGCTCTCATAAATAGGATTCATTCCCTTATAACAGGGGCCCCAAGAGCTATCTTCTCCTTTCCCCCCTGTGAGATTACAGAGAGAGAAGACTGCCATCTATGAACTAGGAAGTGGAGCCTCAGAAGACACAAAATCTGCCAGCATTTTGATCTTGGACTTCAGAGCCCTCAAAATTGTGAAAAAGAAATCTCTGTTGTTTATAAGCTACCTAATCTGTGGTATTTTGTGATAGAAGCCTGAAGAGACCAAGACATCTACAATATTTTTTGTTTACTGTTGGAGTTTACTTCCTCAGTTTGGCATGTTTTAAGCATTCCTGTCCTTAGTTAATTCTATTGTAATTTACTCATGCTGAAATGGTGTTTCCATGTTGTTTACCCAGGTCCTCTAACAAATGAGTAGTTGGGAGTCAAAACCAGCTTTCCTGGTTCTTTATGGCACAGAATTATAGTACAAAAACAAAACAAAACAAAAACGGCTTTATTCTTCATCCTCTATGCTTTCTACAGATGAGAATTTACAGGGATTTTATTCACAGCTCCACAGGAAACCTACAGGGACCTAGTGCTAAACCCCAGGCGTCCCGGATCCCTCTGCAATGCTCTAAACAAAGTGTACAATTAAAACTTCCTGTGGGGCACCTGGGAAGCTCAGTCTGTTAAACATCTGACGCCTGACTTTGCTCAGGTCATGATCTCATGGTTCAGGAGTTCATGCCCTGCATTGGGCGCTGCACTGACAGCGCAGAGCCTGCTTGGGATTCTCCCTCTCACTCTCTCTGCCCCTTCCCAGCTGTGCTTGCTCATTCTCTCTCTCTCTCTCTCCCTCTCCCCCTCAAAATAAATAAAAGCATAAAAATTTTAAACTTCTTGTAAACTGAGCCATCTCTCTAAATCCATGAACCTAAAAAAAATGTTATCCTCAAACATCACTGCTCTACAATAAATTGACCAGCTAATAGTCTGATCTATTTCAATCTAGAATGTGGCATCTGGTAGAATACAATGATAAGGGAGGCTTGAATCCATCTTACTTATTATGTCATTCTTAACATTATAGCATGCAAATATAGACACATGCAAGCTTGTGCACAGGCAACTTAACTTATCTATAGACTGCCCTGAAATGACAATTTAGAAGACATTTGTGGGTGCCTGGCTGGTTCAGTTGGCTAAGCATCTGACTCTTGGTTTGGGCTCAGGGCATAATCACACAGTTTGTGAGTTCAAGCCCCACATCGGGCTCTGTACTAATAGTGCACTAATAGGCAGAGCCTGCGTGGGATTCTGTCTCTCCCTCGATCTCTGCTCCTCCCCTGCTCTTTCTGTCTCTCTCTCTCAAAATAAATAAATAAAACTTAAAAAATTTTAGAAGACATTGGAATAAAATGTAATCACCATCATATCAGGCTTTGGATATGTTTTGTACTAATGTGAAGACTGGATAGAAGTTCATATAGCATCCATGACTCAGATATATGAGCATAGAGTTCTAGAAGGACTATGGGAAAATACAAATCTACAGGGAAGTTTTCCTAGGATTGAGGAGTTTTCTTAGGAGTGTAAGCATCCTCACCCTGGATACTTACAGACTATTATCTGATCATTTCTTATATTCAAACACTAGAAAATGTAAATTATCATCAGATCTGGTCTGGCTTCTTTTTTCTTGTCTCAGTGCATACTTTTTTTTAAATTTTCTTTTGTTTCAGTGCATACTTTATTTTGTATTATAATTTTTTATGTACTTGCCTAATTGTCTCCATTAATATGTTAGTATTTTAAATATAGGATGGTGACCCAATCCATAGAGCAGATCTCAGACACATAGCGGTCAATATTTTATTGCTACCTAAATAATGATCCACATTTATTATACATACTCTAGTATGAGATTACTTCCAGTACATGTCATTTGATAGTCATATTATGAACTATGTATCATATGAGCCATGTGAAATCATTATTTTAGAGGTCAAAATGGTGAAATATAGTAAGTTTATATGGTTCAAATTCATAGCATGCATATTACTTTCAGTATCATGCAGTCGAATAGCTGATTAAAAGACTGGTTAAGAGGATACATTCCAAGAGTCAATGGCACATTCAGGCCCTGAGCCTCATTCTTAGGAGTGATTCAAAACACAGCCCACCAAAGAAAGTAACATGGAGTGACATTTGTATTACGTAATAAGAGATTTTCTGTGTTCTTTTTAAATATACATTGTGTAGTCCGTACATTTTATTCTAAATATTATCTACAAATTAGAGCAAAATAAATTAACAAATTTATCAGCTGTATATGTGATGGGCTAAAGGATTAGTAGTAAAAATTAAAAGAAAAAGAAGTATGGCAGGAAGCTGAGAACTCAAGAACAAATTTTTTGGAGCACTCCACGCCTACCAATTTGCTTAGCTATCTATCTTATGTATCTCCTTCAAAGTAAGGGCACCATATATTTTCACCTGCCCTGGTTCCATTTATTCCAAGTCTTGGTACTGAGATAGCTTAACTTAAAAATATTAAGATGTGTTTTATTTTGTCATAACAGGAGATAAGATTTGGGTGGTATTAAAAAAATAGAAATTTTTAAACATTAAAAAATCAATTGTCTTATTATTCCTGATCATCACAAATCCCTTTATTTTCTCTGTTACCTTCATTCTACTTCCCTTTGATCATGCTTTACCCATTTTTCAAAAGAGTTTTTACAGGGTCTATCTTGTGTATAAAGTTCATATTACCATGTTTACCTAATTCCTTAACATCGGATATAATAATTGTTTATACCATGACTATTTCAATGATTTGTCCTGGTAAATTTTATTCTAAGTACAATACAATAAGTATATTATATTGTATACTAAGTATAATATACTAAGTATACTAAGAATAATAAATATTAAACATACAAATTGGATAATGGGAGAAAATACAGTTTATATAATAAGAAACCCTGAATTCTAGACTTTTTTTTTTTCTGAATGGGCTATGATACATGTTAAAGGATTATCATCTGGCAATAATGTTTGATATTCAAATAATAAATCATACAGATTTATTTATTTAGCAATACATTTACAGTTTACAGACATTGCCATGAGAAGAAGCGGGAGAAAAAGAGATTCTCCCAGCTCTGGTTCATTCTCTATGCACTTCTGTAGGTATTTACAGACCCCTTATCTGAAATTGTGTTATGTATTTACTTTTCTATGGTCAATTTCCCCCTCAGGAATGCAAACTCAATGAGAGCAAACTGTTCATGGGTCTAGAACAGTGCCTGGAAGTACTTCATACTAAAGAATGAGAACATAATTAAATTCATATTATAATAATGGGGCATTCATGAATATTTGTTGAGCGAATGAATGAATGGCCTTTGTTCACACATACTAGCAGAGTTGGTGTACAAATACAGGTTGAATTGATTCTCAAGTTTTTATTTTTTTCTGATAGATCACAATGACACCCACAGTGGGGAAGTGGATGTTTTGCAACAATAAAAGAGAAAAATTTAGAAAAAAAAATCAGCACAAGCATAAAGAGACAGGTACATACATCTCAGAAGTTCCTGAGGACATCGATGTGATGACAACCCAATAAAAATATTCCCAATGGTGACCCTGAATATTAAGAGTTTGCATGATGACTACTATTCTCCGTTTACAAAGACAGTGAAGCACACCTTATTCTCAGAAATATCAACCTTCCAATATTCTTTTAAAATACTATTTGGAGAGTATATGTTTATCTAGAAAATCCAATAGTCCAGAATGACATATTTCCTAAGGGCTCCTGGTAGAGAGAGACATTTTGTTTTTACTAAGACAGTATGGCTCTCTTTGTTCCTTTCCAATCAGGATCCCATGTTAGAGTACCGTTTCTTATTTACAGTTTCTAATGGAGAAGTTGGCTCTTAGACATAAAAACCTCATTTATTTCAGTAGTCTAACACAGTAGCAGGCACCAGGTGGGTGCCAAGCAAAGGCTTCTAGAAGGAAATATTTGGAAAATAGAGTGCACACGACAATGCCAATATCTACAGCAGAAACAATAGATAGCATTTGATTGCTTCTACAGGTAAGATATTCTGTGATATGCCTGACATGTATTAATTCCCACAACATCTTATGCTATAGATACCAATATTATCCCATTTTACAGATAAGAAAACTGAGGCCCAGTGGTAACTTACTTCCTCCAGAGTACATGGTGACTGGGAGGATGAAGCGTCTGGAGTCTGAAGGATTTAGTTTGAGAGTCTCCAGTCTGTTAATTACAAGTGGATGACTATGGACGAGTTATTCTGCTTCTCTAAGCCTGAATTTCCATTTCTATAACAGTGAAAAAAGAAATAGTACCTATCTCCGGCAGTAAGAAAATCCTTGGAATCTAACCTGAGAAGGTTACTCCACTTCCTCAGCAAGGAGCAGTAGGTGTCACTCTTTAAAGTTTAAGAGAACCACCTGACCCACATTTGTAAAATACAGAGTCCCTGTCCCTACCTCCCAAAGATTGTTTCAGATGATCTCCAATGAGACACAAGAAGCTTCATTTTAGAGAAACTACGTATGAAAACCTAAGACTTGAGGAATCACCTAATCTTCTAATCCCTTTGAGGCTTTTATCAAAAATAAAGTGCCTTGGGGCTCCAGGATGGCTCAGTCTGTTAAGCAGCCAACTTCAGCTCAGGTCATGATCTCGTGTTCCATGAGTTTGAGCCCTGCCTTGGGCTCTGTGCTGATTATGTCTCCTTCTCTCTTTGCCCTTCCCCTACTCACACTGTCTCTGTCTCTCAAAAATAAATATTAAAAACATTTTTAAAAAATGAAGCACCTTGATAAATCTGCATTTTCTCCAAATATCCATCCTCACATAGGCTAAGCTATTATCACAGTCTTGCTCACTTAAATGTCTTTTTATCACCTGAATCAAACAGTATAGTATAATAATTACAGTTAATATTGTATAACGCATCCTACACACTAGGCATTGTTCTAAATGCCTTATGGATATTAACTCATTCAATCCATCAACAACCCATGATAGATTGACTATTTTAATCCTCATTTCATAGATGAATAAACTGAGGCACACACAGCATAAATAATCTCCCCGAAGTACACACTCAGTATTGTGAGGACGACAAAGCCAGCAGCCTGAGCTTCAGCGTCCATGCTCCTAGCTTTGACACTGTGCTGACCCTCCCAGAGACAGAGGTCAGAACCCTGGCTTATAAGTGATCTTGGTCAAGTCTCTGCTCCTCTCTGGGATTCAAGTTCCTTCTCTAGGAAGTGAGGGGGCTGCTCCTAGTGATCTGTCAGGCCCTCTGCTCCAAAGATCCTATCATTTATTTTACAGGAGACTTTTGACCTTGTTATCTGAGGGAAGAAGGCTCTAGAATTGCTGGCAGTAAGACACATCCTCTCTTCTAGAACTGCCCCATTGTTATTTTTTCTTTACCTGCCAATTCAGAAAACTTCCCTCTGAGTGACTTGTCCTTTGTCCTTTCTTCTCGGTGAGGAAACCAAATGCACTTCAGTCTAGAGCCCGTGGGTAGATCTACCTCCACAGACTTCCTTCTGAGTCGGCACTGCAGTTTAATCAGGCTTCCAAAGTGCTTATGCCAGAGCCTGTTTGAACCGCAGTAGTCTCTCAAAGAGGCCCACCGGCTTCTTATTTCTGCTTTGCTATCCTGCTTTTAAGCAACAAGCACTCTTCAGGCCTACCACGTGCTCAGTCACATCTCTCCAGACGGCCCTCCTCACACCTGTAACTCTGGCTATCGCCCCATTCCAGGCTTCAACTCTGGGGCTTCTTTTAGCCTCCTATTTCTCAAATCTGGCTACACTTTAGGATACCTGGGGGCTTAAGATACAGATACCTGGGTGCTACCCCAAACCAATTAAATCAGAATTTTGAAGAACAGGATCCGGGAAGAGGTATTACTTTACAATTCAGAAGTTCCACGAGGTTCTAATGGGCGGCATGGTTAAGCAACATTGGTGTCCAGTGCTTTTGATTCTGTAGTGGGGAGATAAGCAAACCGGACTCACCTGGGCAGCTGGCTCCTCCTCACACCCGGGGAGGGAAGTCTGGGCATGTGAGGCGGACACGGAGCCACCTTCCAGGTGGTTTGAGGAAGCCCCTTGATGAAACAACGTTCTGGCCGAACCTTTAAAAGCAAGATGGCTCACTACGCCTTCCTCTCGCCCACCTTAGTGGAATATCCCAAGGCTTCCTACGCGTCCTGTGCCAAGTAATTATTTCTCTTATTTCTTTTTCATGTTTATTCATTTTTTGAGAGACAGCACGAGAGTGCGTGTGTACGAGTGGGGGAGGGGCAGAGAGGGAGAAATAGACCCTGAACCAGGCTCCAGGCCCCAAGCCGTCAGCAAGAGTGCCTGACGCAGGGCTTGAACCCACGAACCAGAGATCCTGACCTGAGCCAAAGTCGGACGCTCGACCGACTGAACTACCCAGGCGCCCCTATATCTAATCATGAAGAACAGCGCAGAGGAAAAACCACTTGACAGTAAGTATGATCCATATTCTTCTTCTCTGTCTGGACTAACTTGCTAGGTAACTTTGGGGGATTCCCTTTTTCTGTCAAAGCTTCATTCCCCCTGTGTGTAAAAGAAGGTAATTGGATTACTAATCACTAAGCTTCCTTCCTATTTTATTATTATTCTGTTTGAAGGCCCCAAACCTATTGTTCCTCAACTGTTACACAGTCAGTCCCAGTTCTTTCTCCATTCAGCTGATGCCAGACAACACATCTAGGCAAACCTATTCCGGATCCCTGGTGAAGACTGCCCACTGCAAGCCAATACCCGGCTGCAAAGGCTTCCTTAACCTTCCTTACTATACGCAGAACTGCTGTTGCCCAAGCTTCAGTTCAGGCCCCTGGGTCTTCACAAAGGTCTTTCTTGTCTTTATCCTCTGACAGCAACCCCGTCTGTGAGCAATCACCTTCAACATTCTCAACTTCCCAACTCCTGCAGGAAGGCGGGACATTGGATCCTCTAGCTGTCCAGTGATGTGCGGGAGCTGATTACAAGGTAACTGCAGTGAGGCCTTGGAAGCCTTCTGTTTGCTCTGTGTTAATGGGAGATGGCTGAGTCTGTGAGGAGGCGCTGGTGCTGGCTGTTGAATGTGCAGCAGAGAAGTGGTAGCCAGACTCTCTCCCTTTCCCTCTCTGCCAGCTTCCATTCCCTTTATCTTGGGACAGGCACCATTTAAAGGTGTTGGAGAAATGGCTTCTAAGGCCACCTACTCTGATATTCTATGTACTCTGTACAAGTATGTGGCTTCTTTCACCCACAAGTAATTGGAATATACCTAAGCTAATAATGATTAAAATAATATCACTATCTGGCAAGATGAAAAATCAAGCTGAGGAATGTTCTTGGGTTGTGACCTGCCCTGCAGTGGTCAAGATCCTCCTCTTTGCCCTAGTTCTTTGACTTTTGAATCTGGGGTTGGAGGAAGGAGAAAAGGAAAGAAGAAAAAAAAATTAGCAAGGATATTTGAGTGAGTCTACAGAACAAAGGGCTTTGAGTCAGAATAAAGGGTAAAAATGAAATCTATATTGAGCTTGGTGGAGAGGGGAGCATCACGCAGGGTTTGGCAAAAGAGAGATTAATGGAGTCAAATGAAGGCTGGAGAGAAAAGTAAATAAGAAAGGAAAGTGTTACTCAAGGCTACAAACCGGCTCTTCTTTAACAGCCTTCCAAAGACCAATAAACAAATAAAAGAAGTTTAAAAGAGTGCAAGTAAACCAATGAAAAAAAAAACAAAAATTCTTTTAAGCTGTATTTGATCTGTGCTTTTTTTTTCCAAAAAAAATTAATGTTTATTTTTGAGAGTGAGCAAGAGAGAGACAGAGTGCAAACTGGGGAGGGGCAGAGAGAGAGAGAGAGAGGGAGACACAGAATCTGAAGCAGGCTCCAGGCTCTGAGCTGTCAGCACAGAGCCTGACCTGGGACTTAAACCCATAGAACTGCTAGATCATGACCCGAGCCCAAGTCTGATGCTTAATGACAGAGATACCCAGGTGCCCCAGATCTGTGCTTTTTAAGTGCTGTACCAGTTAGACAACCCCAAGGGGCCATCGGCTTAAAGGTATATGAAATGTGATGATATAGCAGACACTTATCTACATTTCAAAAAAGGAGATTCCAGAATAGTTCATAGAGAAAAGAAGAGGCATAATTCCATAGAAAAAGACTCTCCAAGGAAATCTGGCTCCAAAAAAATGAAAGACTCTCAGGTAAAAAAACAGAGGTCTAACAGGGGCACCTAGGTGGCTCATTCTGTTAAGTGTCTGACTCTTGATTTCAGCTCAAGTCATGATTCAGGGTCCTGGGATAGAGCTCAGAGTGGGGCTCTACACTGACAGCACGGAGCCTGCTTGGGATTCTCGCTCTGCCTTTCTCCCTGCCCCTCCCCCACTTTCACGAGCACATTCTCTCTCTCTCTCTCAAAATAAATAAATAAAATATAAAATACTAAAAAAAAGAGGTCTACAAAAACGATCAGCATGTAATACTGTTGGCTGTTTCTGTAAAGCATTGTGGAGCGAGCACCGCCTTGCTTCTTTGCTTCGAAGATTCCAGGGCAGCTCTCACATCAGTGTTGGAATTGAGTAATTGCAGCAAAGACTACGTGGCCTATCAAACTAGAAATACCTGCCATTTGACCTTTTATAAGACTTATTTATAAGAAATACTATTTGACATTTTATAAAAAAAAATTAAAAACTAGAAGTTTAACTGCATAATCATGAGTAGTTCAAATTACTAAGGAGCCAGTGGGTAAACATGTCAGTTGTTGGAATGTTTATAAAAATGGTTTGGGGCATAAAATGATTTCTAGCAAATTAGATGCTAAGAGAGTACCTATGGAAGTGTGAAGTATGGGCACAGCATCAGGGAGACCAACAGGATGTGATGGCTGGTGCAGGAACAAATTTGGAAGCTTACAGCTCAGGAGCTGAGCTTTGGCAAGTGATGCTAAGGCTGGTCCTAGAACAGATGATGTATGAGCGAATAGGAGAGGAAGTTACGGTTGCCAGGAGCAGCATCATTCTCTGGTCACTGCAGAGCTGTCGCTGGAATTTCCCTCTGCGCAGGTGGTAATCGGTGATAGGAAACTCCACCCTAGCTGATGCTTGTGACACACTCTTGTAGTTTATTCTGTTGTAGCCATCTACAACATCTCTTCCTGTTTTTCCAATATGTAGCCCCTGTCCATCAGAGCATCCCCTTCATGATATTATCTGTCTTTAACAATTTGTTGTTGTTTTTCACAATTTTTAATTTTAGCTTCCTAGAGCCTGAGGGAGCAGCAGGTCAAAGAGAAAGCCTTCTCCTTTTCCCACATAAATGAATTTCTTGATCCCTCGCATATATGTTCCCCATCACTACTAATTCTGTCTTCCCTTTCTCAGCTCAGTGTAAAGAATGATTTTTAGAGGGTGGATTGAATTTCAGGCTAAAAGAAAAAGAAGAAAACTGCTCTAAAGGATGGGGCTTATCCAGTGCAGAACAGGTCTCCTCAGGCCTAATTCCCAGATTTTACAGAAGCAATAAGTAATTTAGGGATTGGACAAGCATGATTACTTTTGATTAATGAAACTGACCTAATTTAAACAGGATATTTATAACCCTGTTTCAGATATTCTCTGTGACCTGCAGGCTAGTGAAGTCATGTTATTACAGTGTGTGTAGAAAAATTCAAATTTATCATATTTGTGTAAAAAAAATAGACCACTATAGCTGTTTAAAACAATAATTTTCTCTTGCCATTTTTATCACCTCCTTGTAGGAGCAGTCAGCTGCTCTCTCTAGCTATATTTCCTACATCTTAGTTATCAAAACAACTTTATTCCTTTCTTTGTTTTTCAGTTATTTTGTTACAAGTATAGTGTGACACTCTCTAAAGTGAATAAGTGATCTGATTCAAGTGAGAGATATTTAGTATATTAATTATGAGATGATCTGTGGCCCACATGAGGGTGTGTGTTTTTGTGTCCAGAAAGTTCTTAAAAGGTAGTAATAACAACTTCTTAGTTTCAAAGATGCTGAAACATGGGAGCAACTTAAGGGAAGAACACACCATGTGCGTGCATATGGGTGCACGTGTGTCCATATTTGTTTAGTTAAATGTGTATACTTCTGTTTAGCAACTTACTGAGATAAATGGTAATGAATTAGATCTAAAGGTTCTTAGAGATTCTGATATGTCTCTATTAAAGGAGACAAGGTCTTCGGTAGATGGACTGAGGAGAAATTTCTAAATAGATTAGTGCCATAATGGAAAAGAAACGTGAATAAAATAACTTCTTATTCTGGGTTTTTTTTCAAAGGTTTGGCTAAAAAATTCAGTTCTGTTGTAGTGAGTGCTATAGATTTCTGGCTTCTCTAGTGAATTGAGTGAGGTGAAAACTGTAAAGTTATTTTTCTAATGAAACAAATTCACTGTTGGTACTGAGTTGGCGGGTGGGGAAAGAGTGCTAAATTCTATCTCTTTAACAGAGAAGTGATCATGGAGTTAGGGTTCTATATTTTGGAGTTCAAAGGTGAGTGAAGGATAACCTAAGTATGTATACGTTACCATAATGTTTCCACAATGTATCTAAAGACCAGAGACTGAGAATGTAAGAAAATCTTATGATGCAAATTCATTACAACAAAGTTGTCTTGAACAAATCTGCTATCCCTTGGAGTTTGACTTCACTCAAGAAAAGTGAGAATAAAAACACATTTCATGAAAGAGCATTATACATTAGAGGGAAGTATCTGATATAATGAAAGATAAAGGTTCTAGAGGTGCATCATGGGAGCATTGGGAACTGTTTGGAAATATGAATTTTGAAATCCTGATTTTGCCACACTACAGAGGTTTGGCCTTGAGTGAGTTATACATAGGCTTTCTAATCCCCATTTCCCTCATTTGGAGAATAGGGATACAAACACCTAATGTGTTATGTTACAGTGAGAGTGAAGTGTCTTGTCCAGCTCTGGGTGGGAACTCAGTAACAGGTAGGTAAGCGTTATCACCAGTCTAAACTGTGGTCTAAAGTGAAATTCCCATCCCGAGGATGATGAGTCATGGCGATTACAATGAAGAGCACGGTTCAGTTCCATGGAGACTTAAAGTTATTTCTCAGACAATTTTATGGTCTCTTGATTTTTTTTTAACAAAAGAAAAGCAAACTAAGCCACTGCACAGAAATTTATACAGTGATAAATCTTTAGAATTCCACACTAAGAATCATTGTGGTTTATGTACAGTACCCAAATTCTTTACATGGCTAGCTGCTCTTATTTTTAGCATCAGATTTATATACCGTGCTGACTAGACCCAAAACCACCATGGGGGTGGTCTCAGACTTGGCACTTGTGACCTTAATACGGGTACAGAGTCATTTAAAATCAGTGTCTGTATGTAATTGCAATAATCCTTTGCTGACAGGTATACACCTACTAGGTCTTCCTGCTGAACAAGGCACATTTCCTGAAGCAAAAGTAGCACATTCATAGGAGACCAAACATATTCTGCCTGAGAACTTCATCTTCTAGCTGACCAGAAACTATCCTACATGATTTTTGTTTTGGAGTAAAAGTTAACTAGGGGGACCTGGGTGGCTCAGCCAGTTGAGCATCTGACTCTTGGTTTCAGGTCAGGTCATGATCTTAGGGTTGGTGGGATTCAGCCCTGCTTCAGGCTCTGCCCTGAAAGTGTGGAGCCTGCTTGGGATTCTCTCTCTCTCTCTCTCTCTCTCTCTCTCTCTCTCTCCCTCCCTCCCTCTCTCCCCCTCTCCCCCTCTCCCTCTCTCCCTCTCTCCCTCCCTCTCTCTGCATCTTCCTAGTCTTGCTTGCATGCACTCTCTCTTCCATAAATAAACAAATAACAAAAAACACCCAACACTTGAGTAAAAGCTAACTATAGTGGAAAATAAATGCCATACTCTCAAAACAACTACCACAAAATTTATTTCTCATCACACTGTCTTGGGAGATTATTTCCTCCCATGTAGCTCTCCTGTACAACTTTCCTAGAAGCAGAAACTCAGAGATCCAGAATCCTTCCATCCAGGCCAGGCCATCCTCCAGGGACTCAAAAACTTCCTCTGGGTCTTCTCTATCCAGCCTATAAGTGAAGAGAGGAGGGAAAGGGAGATAAAGGAGAAGAGAGGAAGGGAGAAAGCATGGGAAGGATCTAATAGTCATCTTAGGATGTGGGGAAGTAGTGAGCACCAGTCCTGCCATATTGCATTTGTTAGAACCAAGCCACATGGCCACATCTAACTTTAAGGAAAGCTGGAAAATACAGTCAACTGTGAAAGATCAAAGTTTGGTGAACACACACCAATCTTTCTTGTTTTTTTTCTTTTTTTTATAATTTGGTTTTGGATTTCAGATTGTATTTTTCATATAAGATGATGTTGATATCTGTGTATGTAAAATGGACTCAGTTCTCAGATGCATGTTGAGTGAAATCTTTGACACGTATTTATCCTTTTTATTCATTCATACTCCTAAGAATCTAGAGGCCCTCACTTTTTAGAGAATTTTGGAAAGTTCTAGATTATCTATAACCAAGGGAAACCCATCAAACACTGTGGTATACAACAGTTAGAGAAAGAATCTTAAAAGCAAAAAGCAATCTTGAAGATAAAAGAAGTCACTCAACACTAAAGTTTACATAAAGCAAGCTTCTCCAGATTTCTAAGCAGCTGACTTATAACAGAAACCTTAACAAAATTCTGTCAAAGCAAGGTTTCTGTTTTGTTGTTTTTCTGTCCCTGTCCTTTGAATGCTGATATTCCTGCAGTGAGCCTGTACTATGTGAAGGGATGATGCCTGGGACCAAAGCTGAGACCCAATCTCTTTGCATAGGTCTCTGCTGGCTCTCAGGACAAGCAGAGCACCAGAATTAAGACGGAACACTGGGAACATGAACACCTTTCAAAATGTCATGCAAGGCAGAGATGAGCCCAGAACTTGAAACACTTAGAAATCATTCCTTTTCCACATTCCAACTTGTGGGAGTCCTGTGTTATCATAGATCACACACACATTCCGATTACATGGTGTCTTTAATTACAGGTAACAACAGCATGCCACTGAGCATCTGTAAGTCTCCTGTATATACTTTGGAGAGAATGTAAGACAAAATTTTAACCATTCTTTCCATGGTAGACAAAATCTTTTCACTTGAGGAAATATTTCCTAATTAGTGATTTGTAAAATCTCTTAAAAGACCTAAAAACTGATTTGTACTCATTATCTTATTGGCATGTTTACTAATATAATATGCAATTATAAAGATTATGAGAACATAAGTTGCAATTATGAAAAGGAATATAAAAATTTTCCAGGAAAAAGGTACCTAATATAATATTAGAAATTTAATAACTGACTCAATTAACTCTACAATGAGATTGTAATTTAATTATTCAACTGTAATATTTTTAAGAGATTTGAAATCTATTGTGTTCTTTAATGACACCCTTCATTCTCTGCCCCTTTCAAAATTCAAAGAGGAAATAAGTCAGAGAGATGGGAAGATTGGCTTTGTGAAGTCACAGCTGGAACAGTCGGCTGGGGTGGTGGAACACATTTAAGACTGCTTCCCAGTGGTTTGGGAAAAAAGAAATTTGTTTCAAATGGAGATTCACCTCAAGAAAATTAGCTATTTATCCAAGAACTCAAAGACCAAAGGGAAAATGTCAAAGGCTACCTTTCAGTCCTGCTTAAAACCAGTTGCTCATGTGTCGATTGTTTACTTAAGCACTGATAACCAGGCTCTTCCCCACTTGTGAAAACAAGTTAGCAGTTTGTCCATTCATTCAGCAAACATTTACTGAGTACCTATTACTTTCCAGGCAGTGTGTTAAGCGCCAGAAATACAGAGAATAAATCAAATGCTCTAAGTGCCCAAGGCAGGGTTACGGATGGAGATGAAGGGGCTGTCAACCCCATATTAAGAGCTAGCCTTGTGCATCTCAATACATATCTTTTATTTTTAATGTATTTATTTTTCTTTTTTGAGAGTAACACACAAGCAAAGCAGAGGTGCAGAGGGAGAGAAAGAGAGAGAATCCTAGCATTCTCCAAACTCAGTGTGATGCTGAGCCTGATCCCACAACCACGGGGTTATGACCTGAGCCGAAACCAAGAGTCAGATGCTCAACCAACTGAGCCACCCAGGCGCTCCTCAATACATATCTGATCTTTAAGCTAAATAATCAGGAATTCCAATCCTGACCTATCTCCCTACTGGTATGGTGGTCTGGGGGAATTCCACAAGAACCTAGCTCTTTGTAAAAGCTAGAAGATATGGTGATAGTGGAGACCCCGCCCCCACCTCCATCCCTTGAGTTTGTAAATTGACCTGATTATGGCAGATATCTTCAATGGCTCCCTATCATGTTTGAAGTACAAACTCAATGGTATAGCTTTGAAGATGCTTCATGATCTGATGCTAATCTCATCTTATAAAATATAATTCAGGGTGGTGGGTGGCTCAGTTAGTTGAGCATTCAACTTCAGCTCCAGTTATGATCTCACAGTTCGAGCGTTGGAGCCCCACATCAGGCTCTGTGCTAATGACTCAGGGCCTGGAGGCTGTTCCGGATATTGTGTCTCCCTCTTTCTCTGCCCCTCACCCACTCACACTCTGTCTCTCTCAAAAATAAACATTAAAAAATTTTAAATATAATTCATAACTAGTCTTAATTTTTGAAATAGTTCTTACATTTTATGGCCTCTCTGCCTACTTTACCTTCTTTTACTCATATTTGTTTACTAATCAGTGACTTAGCTAATCTTTACATCTTACCTCAAACACAAGTCTTCAGAAATGTTTCTTATCCCTCTCCAGTCAAGATAAATCTGTCTTCCATACTTCCATGGCAGACTGCTAGCTCTTACTGAGTTCGGCCTTGTGCAATAGCTAGTTGCTTACATGTCTATCTCCATTCCTTATAATTGAGAAGAAGGGCAATGTATTACTATATCTTAATATCTGCCACTGTGCCTGTTCATGTTGGTGCAGGGTATGGCCTCAATAAATGTGCATTAATTTGAACTGCTCTATGTTTTCCTTGTTCACCTTGGGTACTAAAACTCTCCAAAAGAAGGTAAACTCAAACTCTGTCTACCAGCCTGCTATGACTTTTTTCCTAGGGTCCTCTAGACCCTCTCCTTTTTGATCCTTCATACTCTTGCTTTTTCTCTGTCCATCCACCAACACCCAGATCAACAGCTTCCTATTACAGAAGTTCCATCAACCCATCTCCTTCCCTCACATTCTTTATTCAAGCCCAGGGTCACAAATTCAGATGCCCATAAGCACAAGACACAAAATATCAATGCAAGAATCCAGCTGGTATTCAATAAGTAGATGGACTTAACTGGAAATGATATGTCCTTTAAAGGCAACTAGAGGGACACCTTGATGGCTCAGTTGGTTAAGCCTCCAACTCTTGATTTAGGCTCAGGTTATGATCTCAAGGTTTACGAGATGGAGCCCTGTGTTGGGCTGCATGCTCACAGCACAGAAACTGATTGGGACTCTCTCTCCCTTGTGCATGCTCTCTCTCTGTCTCAAAATAAATAAACTTAAAAAAGGCAACTAGATTATTATTTAATTGCCCTACAAATAATACTGTTATTATAATACTGTTACCATGCTACCACCTTCACTTAAGGCAACACCCTTTTCCCCACTAAACTCCATTCTCTACACCTTTGTTTGCATTTTTTTCTCTCCACCTTAAGTGCCTCCACCTTTATCCTTAAAGGCCTGGAGCTAATGTAACTTACCTCCTTGAAACTTCTCCAATCCCTCCAGTTGGAATTTGCAATTATTTTTCACCCTGTTCACACTGTCCCTTTTAAACAGCTCTTGTCTACCACTCATCAGAGCACACCTCACACTAGTCCTATTTGCATGCATTCGCTCTTTCTTACTTACATTGTCACCCTCTACCTCCTTCAGCACAGTGCTTCTGTACTCACAAATTCTGTATATACTGTTGAATTAAGCCCACATTCCTCTCAACACCCCTCCCCCCATCCCCTGAGCTGTAGCAAATTCTACAAGGTAGGTTTCTGAAAAGCACTACACCCAAATTACAGAGGGGAAAATCTATGTTTCAGATGATGAGGCAATGGTCCCTGACTCAACTAGAAAACTAGTGGCAACATCAAGGTCAGAAGCCATATCTCTGACAATGCAAGAGGCCTTTGCCTGGGACACCATTACCAAGGTGTTTGCACAATACTTAAAACTTTCCAAGAGAACAGAGAGGCACTCTCATTGATGAATACACTCTTGATATTGAACTTATTTATAGTTTTTAGAGAGGAGGGAGACAGTTTGGTGAGTGTGCTGTTAAAACTCTAGGAACTTGGCAGCAACGGGTGCACAGGAATTCCCCCTGCTTTGCATTTTAACACTGCTGTGATTTGTAGGCATCACTATTTAATGAAGCACACAGCTGTGCCAGAAGAGCAGGAGGCGGAGTTTGGCACTAAAGGGTCAGCAGGAAATCTGGCGATCATGTCATCTGGAATTTCCCTAACTCAGTCAAGCCACCCCTCCTTCCCTAGCCCTCCCCCAGCACAACTGCCAGTCACTCTCCAAAACGACCATTTTAATTACACAAATAACCCAGCAGAGAAACTGCAGTTTCTCTTGCCCTTCAGTTCATCTTTAGCAAGTATATTTTTATAAGTCCAGAAACTCGATTGGCCAAACCAGCAAGATAAAATAAGAAATGATCCAAATCTTCAGCTAAAATTGTAATGGAAACGTTGAGGGAAGCTAAAAAAGAAATCTCTTTGGATAATATAAATTATTCATTTTAATTAAATTAGCCCCACCCTTTCCTATTTTAGCTGCAAACAAGTTTCCAAAGCAGCAATCTGAAAGTTGAGAAATGCTGTGGTGTCCTGGGAAGCTGAGTTTTGTAATGGGGTTCAAATCCTACCTCAGTAATTTACTGATCATGAGACATGGAGAGGTTAGTCTGGCCTCTTTGAGCTGTTTTCATCCACAACAGCATGGGGAGAAGACTATATGTCCAATGGGTTGTTATGAGGGTTTCCTGAGTTAAGTATATTTCTAAGTTCTGGCACCTAGGGGCACTCGGTGTATGCTTTCTCCTTTCCTTTCCTCCCTTACCCAGTTCCCTCAACACATCCATACATCTCCATGACTTAATAGATTTCTTTTAAAATGTAATAGATTTAAGTAAGTGCTTGATATCTGGAGAGTGACACATTTTTCTTGCTGTTGCTAAGTAAATGATATGATAATGTCTTTATTTCAGTGAATCAAGGCATTTATCAACACATATATTCACTTCCAAAGTGGTCTTATAAAGTGTCAGCAAGGGCACAAGTATCTATCTCAAGGATAGAGAAAATGGGACAAAGGTTAAGTTGTACGGCCCAAATCTTTAAAGGAGAACTACCACCTTTGAGTTATATCATCCTTTATCAGCTTTCCCCATATTAATCTCAGTATCTTCTATGGAGTTATAAATCAAAGATGAGACTAATAATCCACAGAAATGTTTACTAATAACATCATAAATTTAAAAAACAACTGCAAGTCCTAAACAAAGCAAAGGGAAAAAATTAGTGTTCTACTCACTGCATGTTCCATTAAGAATAAATAACATGGGGGCACCTGGGTGGCTCAGTTGGTTAAGCGTAAAACTTCATCTCTGGTCATGACCTCCTAGTCCGTTAGTTCGAGCCCCATGTAAGGCTCTGTGCTGACAGCACAGAGCCTGGAGCCTGCTTCAGATTCTGTCTCTCTCTCTTTCTGCTCCTTTCCCACTCATGCTCTGTTTCTCTCTCCCTCCCTCCCTCTCTCTCTCTCTCTCTCTCTCTCTCTCAAAAATAAACATTTAAAAAAGTTTTTAGGGGCACCTAGGTGGTTCAGTCAATTAAGTGACCAACTTCGGTTCAGTTCATGATCTCAGTGTGCCTGAGTTTGAGCCTCACCTTGAGCTCGGTGTGACTGTTCAGAGCCTGGAGCCTATTTCAGATTCTGTGTCTTACCTGCCACTTTGGTATACCATATCTCAGTGGCATACATTATTTGAGTTTTTTCTCAATGATTAGATGTATTCAGGCCAGAGAAGAAATTAAGCAACCAAACTGAATGTTGTTATATGCCATTGGTCAGAGTTTAGGTTTTGGTATAAAATTTACAAGTGACAAAACTGAAAATTAGATTCTGGCTAATGAACAGAAGAGGAAACCGAAAGACTGTGGTTTCTTTAGACTTTTATTCACAAAATGACAAATTTGGTTTCCTTAAATGAATATATTTTGCATGACTCTTACCACTGATAAATCATTTGCTGAACCTGGTTCCAATTCTAAAGTTAAAAATACTAGGTATAGTTATTTGAGTTCAACATTAGTAAGTCATTTTTTTTAAGGTGTGCATATTGTCAAGACTGTTTTCAAAGACTATTTATTAATGTACTGATCAAGACCATGAAATTAATTTGGTGGGCCACAGGTTAAGAAAAGAGAGAGGGAGTGATGGAAAGAGAGTGAGCAAGCATGTAAGCATAAGTGATGACTCTGGCATGGAATTATTGGGATATATCAGACCCAATTGCATGTATATGGGTAAGTACTGTGTTGTGAAATTTTGTGGTTAAACTGATAAATAGTTATGTGTCTATGTACATATGTGTGTTTGCACAGTACACATATGCTACATAAACAGCATACTTTTGTTATGGCTAATGATCAAAAATATGGGAGGACCAGTATAAAGAATAGTTAGGATTTGGGGCGCCTGGGTAGCTCAGTTGGTTAAGTCTCCAACATTGGCTCAGGTCACAATCTCTTGGTCTATGGGTTTAAGCCCCGCATCAGGCCCTGCACTGAGAGCTCAGAGCCTGGAGCCTGCTTCAGATTCTGTGTCTCCCTCTCTCTCTCTCTGCCCCTCCCCAACTCATGCTCTATCTTTCTCTCTCAAAAATAAACAAACATTTTAAAGATTTAAAAAAGCAATAGTTAAGATGCATTTTTAAATTTTCTTTCATTCTATTTTTGTCTTTAAATATTTTATTTTTAAGTCATCTCTGCATCCAATGTGGGACTTGAATGCACAACTCCCAAGATCAAGAGTCACATGCTCTGTCAACTGCGCCAGCCAGGTGCCCCTAAAATCCATTTTTAATCAGCAGTAAGTTTCTACTTACATAAATATACCTAGTTTTTTATGGACTTTAAATTTGTCTTACTGACTTCTAATTTTTTGTTGCGGTACAACTGACATGCAACACTATATTAGATTCTGGTGTATAACATAATGATTCAATATTTGTATTCACTGTAAACTGATCGTCACTCTAGGTCTAGTTACCATCCACCACCGCATATCGTTATAGAATTATTTTCCTCTGATAAGAACATTCAAGATTTACTCTCTTAGCAACTCTCAAATATGAAATACAGTATTATTAACTATAGTCACCATGCTATACATTATATCCCCATGACATATGTATTTTGTAACTACACATTTGTACCTTCTGCCTCCTTTCACCCATTTTGTCACCCTCCCCCACCAACCTCTGGTAACCACAAATCTGCTCTCTTTATCAATGAACTTGTTGTTTTTAATTTCTTCCTTTTTAAAACAATATTTTAGGGGCACCTGGGTGGCTCAGTCAGTTAAGCATCCGGTTTCAGCTCAGGTCATGATCTCACAGTTCGTGAGTTCGAGACCCTCATCAGGCTCTGTGCTGACAGCTAGCTTAGAGCCTGGAGCCTGCTTCAGATTCTGTGCCTCCCCCTCTCTCTGACCCTCCCCTGATCCCACTGTCTCTCTCTCTCTGTCTCTCAAAAATAAATAAAAAGCATTAAAAATTTTTTTAAATAAAAAAATATTCTATTATAAATGAGATCATACAGTATTTGTCTTTCTCTGTCTGACATATTTCACTTAGCATAATGCTCTTAAAGCCCATCCATGTTGTTGCAAATGGCAAGATTTCATTCTTTTATTATGGTTGAATAATATTCAATCTTATATATACTATATCTACTTTATCCATTCACCTATTGATGGACACAGGTAGGCCCCATATGTTGGCTATTGTAAATCATGCTTCGATGAACAGAAGGGTGCATAAATCTTTTTGAGTTAATAATTTCATGTTCTTCTGGTAAATACCCAGAAGTGGGATTGCTGGGTTATATGGTAGTTCTATTTTTAATCTTATTGAGGAACCTGCATACTATTTTCCATAGTAGCTACACCAATTTATAGTCCCACCAACAGTGCATAGGTGTTCTCTTTTCTCCACATCTTCAACAATACTTATTTCTTATCTTTTTGATAACAGCCATTCTAACTGGTATGAGGTGATATATCATTGTAATTTTGATTTACATTTCTGATTTTTAAGTTATAATGCTTATAATGAGTATTAATATGTTATTTTTAAAGTGATCATTTTCAGGAAAATTATATTTTAAATTAGTGACATTAATAAATTTTACTATAAAACATCTAAAAGAGCATAAATTTTAATATGCTATAATCATAAATACATCTTTACCTTCTAAGACAGCAAATCTAAGCCTGAGGTCATTTCCAAAGGAAATTTTTGAGACAAAGAAAATATATGAATGTATATAGATTATGACTACAGAATTGTTAATAATACCAAAAATATATGAAATACTTTATAATGTACCAGCATTTCTACAAAGTACAATATTATATACAGTCACTAAAATGATCACTCAGGCAAATTTTAAAAAATGCATATACGATACATTTAATTAACACAACTTTATATGTGCTGTGGTTATAGCTATTCAAATATTCTGCCAGCATATAAGCTAGATATTGGAAGGAAACAGGGCACAGAAAACTGTAAGTTTCAGGAGTAATTAAATAGTAGATATATATTTTTAGTTCTGTTTTTAGCTAATGTTATAAAACAGTGCTATTAAAATCATTATGTCTTAGTATGGTTCTAAAATATAATCAGTCAGAGTGGCTAAAATGAACAAAGCAAGAGACTACAGTTGTTGGAGAGGGTGTGGAGAGATGGGCACCCTCTTACACTGTTGGTGGCAATGTAAACTGGTGCAGCCGCTCTGCAAAACAGTGTGGAGGTTCCTCAAAAAACTATCCATAGAACTCCCTTATGACCCAGCAATAGCATTGCTGGGGATTTACCCAAGAGAGACAGAAATGCTGATGCATAGGAGCACATGTACCCCAATGTTCATAGCAGCAATGTCAACAATAGCCAAATCATGGAAAGAGCCTAAATGTCCATCATCTGATGAATGGATCAAAAAGATGTGGTATATATACACAATGGAGTAATACATGGCATTGAGAAAGAATGAAATATGGCCATTTGTAGGAAAGTGGATGGACCTTGAGGGTGTCATGCTAAGTGAAATAAGTCAGGCAGAGATGGATAGAAACCATATGTTTGCACTCATAGGTCTAACAGGAAAACAGGAGAAACCTAATGGAGGACCATGGTGAGGGGAAGGGGTAAAGAGAGTTGGGGAGAGCGAGGTATGCAAAACCTGAGAGACTACTGAATGCTGAAAATGAACTGAGGGTTGAAGGGGAAGGGGGAGGGGGGAAAAGAGGTGGTGGTGACGGACGAGGGCACTTGTAGGGAAGAGCACTGGGTGTTACATGGAAACCAATTTGACAATAAAATATTATGGAGAAAAAATATAAAAATAAAATAAAAATAAAATATAATCAATACTGACAAAAATTACCATCAAAGCTAAAATTGTTTAGATATTGCTAAAATCTTATGAAAGTGAGCTAGCAGGAGTGCTTTAATACCTATTATAAATATGAGCAAAATGAGGCAAGACCTATTATATATACTGGGGACTTTTGTGTGTGCACGGAATTAAATAAGTTGTGGAGGATTGTCCTTCTTGGGCCTGGGGGGCCTCTTTGGGGTTTCCATTGAAGCAGCGGGGCTCTGGAGTCAGAACTGTTCCTGCTTTATGCAACATTTCAACCCCTCCGTGTGGTCTTACCTTATCTATTAAACACAGCTGGTGATAACCTGTGTGCCTTGGTCTTTGAGAGATTTACCTCGCTGATAGTAAGATCTAAGTAATTCTGGGTCTGATTTATCAGTGTTAGATGGAGAAGAAGTACACCAGCGTCAGATATATAGCTTGATATGTCACAAGATGCTGAGAGCCCACAGGCAGAAGATAGGAAGAGTCTCTAGGGCAAAATCCAGAATTAAGGACTAAGTTCACAGCGGCAACATGATATATTTTGCTGCCAAAATAAGGCTTTCTATAATCGTCTTCCTGTGTGTTAATTTTTTGCATTGGAGGATGGTAGTGTTGAAATGAGGGAGCCATAGTAAAATACTACAATGTTACATAGGGATTTTCTCCATATTTATTTTAGTTTTTAAACTTTTTAATGTTTGTTTATTTTTCAGAAAGAGAGAAACAGCACGAGCAAAGGAGGGGCAGAGAGAGGTAGACACAGAATCTGAAGCAGGCTCTAGGCTCTGTGCTGTCAGCACAGAGCCGTACGTGGGGCTCGACCTCACAAACTGTGTGATTGACCTGAGCTGAAGTCAAATGCTTAAGCACCCAGGTGCCACAGGATTGTCTCCATATTTAAAATGTAGACTTGAGTGCAAGGTGAGAGAGGTCCATATCATGGTAGACAAGTTGGGGCAAAATGGAATCGATACATTCTTTACTTTGGCAAGTCAGGTCAATCCGTCTTGGCCTTTTCAGACGTTCTGGGCTCTGATGTGCCACAGCTACTGTAAAAGGGCTGCTGCTCATGTTAATCCACAGCCAACTATCTCTCAGCTGGTGTGAGCAATTTAAAGCAGCAGATGGTCTCCGCTCATGTCTACACCAGTGTTCCTCTCTATGGTTTGACACACAAGACATCCTTCACACACCTGGAGAATCCATTGTACCCCTACAGGGATTTTCCTTTACCGAGGATCTTAAAAACAATAGGTTCCTTTTTGACTGACCAAATATAAAATTGTATCTTATACTAAGGGTGATTTTTTGTAAACTGTACATGCTCTTCAGTCCACTAGAGGCTTTAATTTGAGGGTGGGAGGCATGATGTCCCCAGGGAAGAAAGGCAGCTCTGTGCTAAGGTACATCTCCAGATACCGTAATGACAGCTGTTAGGTAACACTAACCATAAGCTAAGAGTAAAGAAAGCTGAAATACATATCATAGATATCATACAGATGACATCTATATATGACAGAAGTTTTTATTCCAGACAATTGCTTGTTCTGTAGGAGGGCCTTTCAAAAGTATGCAAATGTTGGGGTGCTTGGGGGGATTCAGTCAATTGAGCATCTGACTCCTGATTTCAGCTCAAGCCATGATCCCAGCTTCATGGGGATTGAGCCCTGCCTTGGGCTCTGGGCTCCATGCTGAGCTTCAAGCCAGCTTCAGATTCTCTTTTCCTCTGTCCCACTTGTGCTCTCTTGCTCTCTCTCTCAAAAAGAAAAAAAAATAGTATACAAATGTTAAAATGTTTCCAATCATTTCACTGAAATATGCCAGGCACTCAAGGGTCATATCTTTAAATTTATATTGGAGGGGGTTGTGCAGAAGGAGTGTATCTGAGAATTAATACATTTGTTTAACTCCCTGGATATATAGTAGAATCACCTAGAAAGTGGGGCACCTGGGTGGCTCAGTCGGTTAAGCATCTGACTCTTGATTTCAGCTCAGGGCATGATCTCACAGTTCATGAGTTCGAGCCCTGCATCGGGCTCTCCACTGACAGAGCCAACTACCTAGCAATGATGATAACACTCTTGTAGTGTTTACACTCCTATGACAAATTAGGATGTTACCATATGAAATAATTTTATGGAATAATTCATTATTTGATATAATATTGCTTATTTTAAGATATATACGTATATATGCAATCCATATACGCTATATATTGCATAATAATAAGTAATCTCTTTAGCCCTTGCTGAGATAGGCAACTTATATCTGTTTGATTTCCTGGCCCTCTCTTCTCCTGTCTCCAAGTCCTAAAATATAGTTACTTAAATTCTTTTAAATAACAAACATCCTGTTATTATGAGACCTTTTATTTTTGAAAAGCTGAGGTAACTATATGTTAATTTTTTAACTCAAACGTATACATCACATACTACATACCAGACATTGTGCGTGTCTAGTTATTAACACATACCAAACCTACAAGGTAGGTTTTATTATTATCCCCATTTTATATAGGAAACAGAGATACAGAATGATTAGGCAATTTGTCTGAAGGACACACCCAGATAGTAGCAGAGCTGAGACCATAACCAATTTTGATACCAAAGTTCAGGCATGTTAGCCTATAATATCCTCCTTTCCAGACAGCTTGAGCATGAAAGAATCTAGGCTGTCAATCACTAAATAATACTAGACTTCTGTGATTTTTGTAGTTTTCCTCTCAAAGAAAAAAAAAGTCACTCCTAGGATTATTTTTTTTATTTGCCTGGATTTTTCAAAATTTATAAAACTTCCATGAAGGAAGTTATTCATTTTACACTTTCAAAACTGTTTCTTCTACAAAAATAATCCTAAAATTTGTATGGAACCACAAAACACCCCAAATAGACAGAGTGACCTTGAAAAAGGAAAGCTAAGCTGGAGGCATCCCAATAAGGGACTTCAAGTTAGATTACAAAGCCATAGTGATCAAACCAATATGGTACTGGAACAAAAATACACAGATACATAAATGGAACAGAATAGAAAACCCAGAAATGAACCCACAACTACATGACAAATCAGAGAAGAATATCCAATGGGAAAAGACAGTCTCTTCAATAACTGGTGTTGGGAAAACTGGACAGCAACATGCAAAAGAATGAAACTAGACCACTTTATTACACTATACACAAAAATAAGTTCAAAATGGATTAATAACCTAAATGTGAGCCATGAAACAATTAAAATCCTAAAGGAGAACACAGGTGGTAACCTCTTTGACATTGGCTGTAGCAACTTCTTACTAGATGTGTCTCTGGAGGCAAGGAGAACAAAAGAAAAAAAATCACTATTGGGACTTTATCAAAATAATAATTTTTAAAAACCCAAAAAACAAAAACAAAAAACTTCTGCACAGCAAAGGAAACAATCAACAAAACTAAAAGGCAACCTACAGAACAGGAGAAATTATTTGCAAATGATAGATCTGATAAAGTGTTAGTATTCAAAATACATAAAGAACTTATAAAATTCAACACCCAAAAAAACAAATAATCTAATTAAAAAAGTAGGCATAGACTTGAACAGACATTTATCTAAAGAAGACATACAGATGACCACAGACACATGAAAAGATGCTCAGTGTTACTCATCTTCAGGGAAACACAAATCAAAGCTATACTGAGATATGACCTCTCACCTGTCAGAATGGATAAAATCAACAACACAAGAAAGACCATGTGTTGGCGAGGATGTGGAGAAAGGGGAACCCTCTTGTACTGTTGGTGGGAATACAAATTGGTACAGCCATTCTGCAAAAACAGTATGGAGTTTCTTCAAAAAGTAAAAAACAGAACTATCAAAAAAAAAAAAGAACTATCCTACAATCTAGCAATTGCATTACTAGGTATTCACCTAAAGAATACAAAAATAGTAATTCAAAGGGATACATGCACCCCAATGTTTATAGCAGCATTATCTACAATACTCAAATTATGGAAAGAACCCAAATGAGCATCTACTAATGGATAAAGAAGATGTGGTATGTGTATGTAGTGTATATTTTATATATATATGTATATATATTATATATATATAATGGAATATTATTCAGCTCTAAAAAAGAATGAAATTGGGGTGCTTGGGTGGCTCAGTAAAGCATCTAACTCTTGATTTCTGCTCAGGTCATGAGATCAAGTTCAGGTTGTGAAATTAAGCCCTACATTGAGCCAGCCTGGAATTCTCTCTATCTGTCTCTGCCCCTACTCCCCCTCAAAATAAATAAATAAACATTTTAGAAAACTGGTAAGTAGAAATAGTTCTTTAAAAAAAAATAAAATCTTGGAGTGCGTGGGTCACTCGGTTAAGCATCCGACTTTGGCTCAGGTCATAATCTCACAGTTTGTGAGTTCAAGCCCTACATTGGGCTCTGTGCTGACAGCTCAGAGCCTGGAGCCTGCTTTGGATCCTGTCTCCCTCTCCTTCTGACCCTCCTATTCACACTCTGCCTCCCTTTCTCTCTCTCAAACATAAACATTAAAAATTAAAAAAAATTTTTAAATGAAATATTGTCATTTACAATGACATGGATGCAGCTAGAGTATTATGCTAAGCAAAATAAATCTGAGAAAGAAAGACAAGTGACATATGATTTCACTCATATGTGAAGTTTAAGAAATAAAGCAAATGAGGGGCACCTGGTTGGCTCAGTCGGTTAAGCGTCTGGCTTCAGCTCAGGACATGATCTCATGGTTCGTGGGTTTGAGCTCCACATCGGGCTCTGTGCTGACAGCTAGCTCAGAGCCTGGAGCCTGCTTCGGATTCTGTATTTCCCTCTCTCTCTCTCTCTCTGACCCTCCCTGCTCATGCTGTCTCTCTTTGTTTCTCAAAAATAAATAAAAAACATAAAAATAAATAAATAAAGCAAATGAGCATGATGTGTAGAGAGAGAGGTAAACCAAGAAACAGACTCTTAACTATAGAGAATAAACTGATGGTTACCAGAAGGGAGGTGGGTGGGGAGATGGGTGCAATAGGAGATGGGGGTTCGGGGGTGTGCTTGTTATAATGAGTGCTGGGTAATGAATGGAAGTGTTGAATCACTATAGTGTACACCTGAAAGTAATATTACACTGTATGTTACCCAACTAGAATTTAAATGTAAAAAACTATTTTTTTCTAATTTTTAAAACATTTGCTAAGTGCCAACATTGTACTAAACTCTAAGGAAACAAAATACAATAGCGCCAGAAGTGCAAAAAGTTATGTATAATATAAAGTGACACATGCTCCTCATTCGATCAAGAAATATTTACTGAGTGGTTCTTCTGTGCTGAGCACTATACTAGGTCCTGAGGAAATGGAGCTCTGCACAAAACAGACCTGTCTCTCCTTGAACTTAGTGGCTAGTGAGGGAGAGACATCAGTGAGACATAGTAAGTGCTCTCATAGAACTCTGACAAGTGCATCAAGGGAAAGAGACAATGAAAGCATGCATTAAGGGGCCCCAAGCCTCATGTCAAGGTGCTTCCCTGAGAGTGACAGAGACTGAGATCTGAAGGGCGGGTAGATGTTATCTAAGTATTGGGCTGTCTGGAAAGCTAAAGAAACTACTGTATAAGCTGTGGATGGCTTCACAAGGGGAATGGTAGGAACTGGGGCTTGAAAAGTTATTTCAATATTGCTACAGAGATAACCAGGAAAAGAAGACTGTGGGAAAAAAAACCAGCATGAGACAACATAACCTTACTATTTACCCTTTTAAGTCAGAGAAGGACAGAAACCCACACACATATTTTTACCCATACATCCACACATATACACACTCCAGCACACTGACCACTTTGTCACCATCAAACCTCTCCTTCCTTGCAGTCTATTGCACAAGACTAGCCTAATGTGTAAGTAAAAGCTGGTTGGTCAGTAGACAGAAGATATGTGTGGCTTGGTTGTCCAAATAGGAACGCAGAGACATGTTCTCCTGGACAGGGAACAACAAAGTACCTTTAATTCACACTAAAGTGTAAGTGGTTGCTGTCAGTTTTATTCCAGTGAGAAAATTTTCATTAGAGATCTTGAGGCTGTCTCACGGATTGTGGCCCCTCCATGAGAGGCGAAGATGAGGTTGCACATGGTGTGCTGGAGACTTGTGTTTTGGTCTTATTCTCCTAACAACTGACTTGTGTAACTCTGGATAAATCATGACCAGTTTCTGAGGCTCTGTTTCCTTCTGTTTGGGGGAAAAAATACAAGTGGCAGAGCTCTAAGTTCTCTTCTGGATCACTGAGGGCTGTGTGACCAAAATGTGGGGCATTGGTACATTTTCTGACTCCTCTCTGCATTAGGATTTAAGGAGTTGGATTCAGAAAACTCCTTTTTGGGGGCAAGGGGGAGAGACAGGGGAAGTGTGTGCAAGTGAGGAAGGGACAGAGAGAGAGAATCTTAAGCAAGCTCCAGTTTAGAGCCCAACACGGGGCTTGATGCAGAGCTTACTCTCATGGCCGTGAGATCATGACCTGAGATGAAATCAAGAGTTGGACACTTAACCAACTGAGCTACCGGCGCCCCTCCAAAAACTACTTTTATTTAAAGCCCTAAACATCTCCTCTGCCTCTCCTTTCAATCCCATCATATATAAACTCTATTCAGATTAGTAGCGTGCCTATCCCTTTCCTTTTCATATAGGCACACCTTTGCACTGGGACCCCTGAAAATAGGAACAGTAAAAGTCATTAATGTGTATAGAGCAGGCTTTGGAGTCAGCCTTGCTTCCAGCTCTGCCTGCCCCACTTACCACCTGGCTGGAAGAAAGTTATTTAACCTCACCACATAATGTTTCTCATCTGCAAAATAAAAATGGCAAGGCACCTATGTGCATATTTCAAGAGGATGGATGTGAAAATACGTATGGGGCACACAGCACCGTGCCTGGGACACACCACCTGAATCAGTCTTAACACCTGTCATCAATGATGTGATGTAGTAATTTCTTATTATTCTGTATACACATATTATTTCCAATACTATCAATACTTCAAGACAAAAATGATTCTGTGCACTTTACAGAAGAGGGAATGGAACATGAGAGACGTTTAATTGAAGTTTTCCAAGATCACATTTCAAAGGACAGAGTAAAACTCAAATTCAAGTTTGTGCTTTTTGTCTACTCAATCCTGATTCTTTACAGAGTAGCAGTCATGGACACACCCAGGAAGACACAACCTCAGCGTTCTCTTTTGGCTCTTTCCTTGTGGCGTGTACCCTGCTCATTATATCCTTGGCATGGTTCAGGCTGGGACCATGCAGGGGAGAAAGCTTTGTGGAATGCATTGTGGAGTCCTACTTATCTTCTGAATGAGTAAAGAATTTGAGGCCCTAGGGAAGAGCTGATTTACCAATCACATCTCCTCTTCAACAAGTCAAGAAACAATGAAGAGATAATCTATGACAGCAAGGAAAAAGCTCCCTAATGCCCAAAAGTCCCCAAAGAGGCCCCTGCAGGGTTTCAAATCTGAATCATTTTGGCTGTGAAGGAAGTTGGTTTCAAAATGAACTTTCAGAAAGTTGAGTTTCATTGTCAATAAATCTTCCCTACAGTTTCTGTCTGATGTTTCCCATTCAGTTAAAACCTTTAATTCCCCCAGGAAAACTACTAAAACAACAAGGGGCCCTTTGGAAGCTTAGTTACCAACCCACCGAAGCAGGTCCAGAACCAAGGAGCCCCTAAAGCCAGTTTGGCAGGACTAACCTTCAAACACAGGGCCAGCAGGTGCTGATTTGAGGAAAGTTCTTTGGATAACGATATACTATTAGAGGACTCTTAGGCCCTATCGGATAATGCACTCACTCAGGAATTTCAAACCTGCAGAAAGTTACCCACTTACCCAAACTTTATTAAGGGTAAATTGTACATTTATATTGATCTGCATGGGAACAAAAAAAGGAGAAGGAAAAAAAAAGCCTCATGGCAAGTCAAAACAGAGGTCAGATTCAGAAAATGCATTCAACCAACATTACTAAACATGACTATGTGCCAGGAATCATCCCCTTCACTTTGCAAAAGTGAAAAATGGGTATAGAGACAACGAGCAAACTATCCAAGGTCACTTATCCAGTAGAACACAGAAAGGATTGTCTCCATGTTGGCAAGTTCAAGTCTAGGCTTCTTTCCCCTGGGACTTATGAACTTGGGACCTTTTTTTTTTTTCATTTTTACTCTCCATAGAGGTAAATACTATTCAAAAAATTACTGTTTTGTATTCTTTCCACATTCCCTGCTCAGCTTAAATATTACATATGTCCTCACATTTCTATAGGCTGTTTTTGTAACTTTTATCTGGTTTCCGGAAAGATGATTTTCCATAAACAGTTGGACTTTCCCATGATCTCCCATTCATATAGAGTGTGCCTCCCTTGAATTTCTGTTCTCTCTTTCTTCAATTGAGAGTTTTAGAAATGCCAAAAGAGAAGTTTTCGTAGTCTTCACATCCTCACAGAAACAGACACATTCTTAATTCCTTTTTGTCACACAAAACTCTAAGATCAATTACTAGAGTTGTTGCCCTGTTACACAAAGGCTTTCTGAAGGCCAACACAATAGTATTCAACCAATAACTCTGTGCTAGGACTATAAATACTTTTATATATGTTTGCTCATTCAATCTTTACACTAATCATATGAAACAGGCAGAATTTATTTTCCCCTTTTTACAATGGAAGAAACTGAGTCCTGAAGAAGTGTAATAACTTACTCCAAGCAGTTGATGAGCTGGCCACAGAAGAGTGCAAGGAGTTTTAAACTAATCTCTAGAGCCTTCTTTTCTTTAATCTCTTTTATCATGTACTATGGAAAGACAATAGCCTCAAACTTCATCTTGCCATTATACACACACACACACACACACACACACACACACACACACACACACACGTGTCCATCTCCAGTTTCAAAGTCTCTCTCTCTTTTCAGAAAACTTGTAAACCAAATTTAACTACCCTTATGAAATCACAAATCACAGCGTCTTTGGTCTGGATAGACCTTGAGATTCTGCTGAACCACAGTTTATTAACATCATTTTTGTGCTATTTTAACTGTCAAAAAGATTTGGAATGTATTAACACGACCCAAGCCTTTTTTTGTTCCTATGAGGGTATGCTGTGATTATTAATATGCCATAGTCATTCCTAAAATTATCTGTGGAATATTTAAAGACTGTAAGAGAGCTCACTATCTTTTTTTTTTTCAGGTTGCATCTTTATTTTTTGGCGTGTTTTTACTTTTTTTATTATTTTTAAAATATAATTCATTGTAAAATTGGCTAACATACAGGATGTAAAGGGTGAGAGCTCACTACCTTAACCTCAAGAAATGGAGAAGTCAGTACTACTACATGGCCCTACTTCTAGCTGTGTGTCAACTCTTCTCATTCAAGTATATCAATGTGAAGATGCAAATGGAAGGTTTACCTTGAACACACCAAGGGGCATAAGACATGCTATTGTCACAGCTATCCAGTCGGTAATTCTCATGAATATCCGATCCCGGATGGTGATAACACACTTGAGCCATGATACCTGTCTACGCCACATTGGAGTTCCTGCATTTGCAACTAGGAAATCGCCATGCTGTGTATTGGTCTTCAGCACGTGAGGCTTCCATGTCTCATCTGTAATTTTGGCACAATAATAAAGCTTAAGCAGCAATGATGTCATGGTAACCAAATGAGACAGTACAGGGAGCATCCTATACTGTGCCTGACTTCGAGTAAGGTGTTCAATAAATGCTTGTTGAAATACAAGCTGTGAATGATGGCAGCACTTTTTCCTGAAGGTTGTATTACCTAAGACAGAGACATGTCAGAAAACTGTGCGGCTAGTGTTTCTGATCACCGTGGTATTGCTTCTCCAGCTGCTGTTTAACAACCTCAATTAGAAAAACCAAAAGGATCGTCAACCAAAAGGAGCCTCTGGGCAAGCCTTTAACCTCAAGTTATTGCACAACCTGTTGATCCACCTTTTATCAAGGCTCACTCCAGACACTTCACATGTCCCTGCAGATTAAGCTGCTAAGACTTCTAAAAGGTACAAGGGGATTTATCCACTCAGTACTGCAATCAGACAAGTGGTCCCTAGTCACCAAACAGCCTCAGCACACAAACCTCTTCTGTTTCTAGAATACAACACTGCCAAACCTGAGATGACTCGAATAAATTCCTTCAGTAGCTAAAATCCAAGTTGGTAAAAATTTATATAAAGTATCATAACTCAAGCGTAATTACCTACTTAACTTTAAAATTCTAAATATGAGGATTTGGTGAGGTTTTTTTTTTTTTTTAATTTCAGGACAAAGGAAAAATTCTCTATATAATAAGAGAGTTGATTTTCAACAAACCAATTGTGGTATGCACAAAACTATGTCAAGATATCTAGATCTATGGTTTTGCAAATTCTAGAATTTTTTTTACATATCTAATACCATTTTGTAACTCAAAGATAATCAAATCTATGTTGATGAAGTATAACTCTGTTCTTTTTTCCTATCATTTAGTCATCCTGGAATTTTTACATAATTTCTGTGGACAAAACAATAACTAGATGACTAAACGATGGTACTTGAATTCAAACTCAATGTTTTAGAATCATTGAAATGTAGTCACGAACTTCCTTTCATACTTCAATGCAAAATAAGGAGGTTATGCCACAACTTTGAATTTGGGTATTGTTCAAATTTCACATGCATAAAGTTAATGAAAATCAAATCTTTTTCAAACATCAAGGTCATTATATAGTATTTGGGGACTTGCACAAAAAGAACAATGACTTTGAATCAAAAGAAATGAGTGAGCTCAAATCACTTATTGGTTTTGTGATCCGAGACAGCTCTTCACCTCGCGGTGCCTTAGTTTCTTTATCATGAGATTAAATAAAGGTATTAAGAGCGACATCAGACAAGTGCTGCGGGTGTTAGAATGAGGTAGTGAGTGTGGAACTCCTGTGACAACAGGAGGGGCTTACTGTTTTTCTGAAAGAAACAGGGAACATGGTCTTTCTTTTCTACCAGACTATGAGCTCTCTGAAAGCAGGAACCCTGTTGGCCATTTCATCCTTGTGTGCCTAGAACTTAACCATGGTCAACACTTGCTTCAATATCAGTTAAATCAAATAATTTGGTAATGGTTAAATTGAATCTGCTTGTGTTAATGTCATTTCTTTTCATTCTTTTTAACTGATGTGAGACAAGGATAATAGATACTATTCTTTCTATTTTACACTGTCATTTCCACAATACTGCAGTCCTATATCTAAAATAAAACATATCAAGTACTCAAATATTGTTTAAAAGTTACCTTAAGCAGCAATTTAAATGTCATTTGGTTTAAGTAAAATCAAAAGACCTTAGATCTCCAAGGGGTAAAATAATCTGCTGAACATGTTAGTGATAGAGATATAATAGAAAAATTTATATAATCGACTATATGCAGGTACTGTTCTAAGAACTTTACATGTGTCAGTATATTTAATCCTCATGATAAGACAGGTTCTATTATAAGCCTATTTTTACAGATAAGGAAAGTGAAGGAGTAATCTATATATGGCTTCATAGCTAAGAAAGGCTGGACTGTGAACTCAGTCATTCTGGCTTTAGGAAAGCATCATTAACTATTCTCTATGTCCCTTCCATAAGCTGTAACCCATAGCCCCCATCTTAAATGAAAGATGATTGCCACCTCTAATTGAACAAAATTAAGAAAAAGGAAGAAAGGGAAGAAGAACTGATTGTCAAAGTTCAAAAACATTTTGATTTAAACTTTAAAAAATTATTTGACTCTATAAACAGACTAAGGAAGAAAACCCATATAATCATAACAAGTAATTCAAAAAAAGCATTTGCCAATATCTAACATTCATAAAAGAACTAGGAATAGGAAGGGACTTCTTCAGTTTTATCAAGAATATCTACAAGAAGAAAAAAATACAGCCAACAACATATGAAATGGCAAGAAACTGCTTCCTAAGATCCTAAGATGGAGAATAAGGCAAGAATGTTCTTTTTCACCAGTCCTATTCAAAATTGTACTAGAAGACCTAACTAGTGGAATAAGACAAGAAAAGCATATGAAATGTATACAAATAGGGAAGGAACAAAACTGCCTTTATTCAAAGGTGACATAGTTGTCTATGTATAAAATTCCAAAGAGATTACAGACATCTGCTGACCAAATAAATTAATGTAACAAATTCACAAGATACAAGTAGAAAAGTTACTTTTCTATATATCATAAATGAACAATTAGAAATTAAACAAATATTACAGTAGCACCAAAAAGAGAAATATTTGTGGCTCCTTTCTTTCCTTTGTTTTCATGTCCTTTGCCTGTCTTTTTGTTTTCTTTTTATTTACATCTTTTCACCTTTCCTTCCTTCCTCTTTCTCTCCACACTTTCATTTTTCAAAGTAGGTTACATCTCATTGCAAAAGGAACCTGACATAACTTACCAAGCAACAGGCTACAAATAGGCAATGGTCTTGGTGAAAAAATAGAGCCTTTCATCATCCCATACATGACAGTAAATTCTGTATTGTTTAAAAAAATTGTTTTCTTATTTATTTTTGAGAGACAGAGCGTGAGCAGGGGGCAGTCAGAGAGAGAGGGAGACACAGAATCTGAAGCAGGCTCTAGGCTCTGACCTGTCAGCACAGAGCCTAACACAGGGCTCAAACCTACAAACCATGAGATCATGACCTGAGCTGAAGTCGGACACTTAACCAACTGAGTCACCCAGATGTCCCATTTCTATATCGTTTTAAAATAAAGGTAAATAAAGTACATAATGATATATAATTGCATTTTCTTTCTGAATTTGAGAGAGATGAAGAGAGAGTATGACTGCCACAGAATCACTGAATCAGAAAAAAAAATCTAGATTTGCAAGAGGCAAAGATACTGAAGGGTGAGGGGCAGAATACGCTCAATGTTAGGCGTGACTGTCCTGCTACTAAACTCAAGTTCATCATCTCCATCTTTTTCAGACAAACATAATATGGATTAGATTATTGGCAGGCAAGTCTTTAGCAAGTATATTAGAATCTATTAAGTATGATCTCAAGACCAGCACAAAAGAGTGATGTTCTATAGATGAAGTTCCAAGAGTTGAAAGAAGTATAGTAGAAAAGAAAATATGTGAATTTCTCCTCCTCCTAAAAACAAATAAGCAAGCAAAAATCATTATTTTCAACCATGTCAGAAGTACCTGTTACATAAAGTCTTTGACTTACAGCCTTATCTCAAGATTCCACTTGCATGGCTTCTTTGAAAAAATAACAGAAATACCCAAGATGACCTCTCCTCTGATGTGAGAATTTAGTAAAGGTTATAAATGGAAACAAAGTATTATATAAAGCCTATATATTTTAGTATTCAACTAACTCTTCAAATTACTTCAATTAATCCATTACAGATTTGTACTCTTCCATACTTTTATATTCTTCAAAAAAATTCTGGATTTTGAGTATTGGATATCCAAGGACATGCTTTCCCTGGAAGTAAACAATAATTAAAACCAAGGGAGAAGATAATCAGGCATAACAGTTTTTCTATGTGAATTAAGCTTGGCTGAAATTTGAGTGTTCATTTGGGGAATGGTAGTAGCACCCAAATACGGTTTTGCATTAGTAGCCAATGAATTATTTTATAAAGCATGAAATATCAAGTAGGCCAAAAAAGGAGTCACTGAATGAAATATAAATAGGGACAATTCTTTTGAATTTGTACTAACCTAAAAGGAAGAGAATTTTCATAGTGGTAAAGAGCTTGCTTGAACAAGATGATTTACTGGAGTGCTTCTAGCTCTAGTATTCTACATTTCTTTGGTCACTTAGTTAAAAAAAAAAAACCAACACTGGTCTGTTTATAGAATAAATAGCAACAGGCACCCAAAAAGACAATAGCAGAAGAACAAAAGGCCATCTGGTACTGTAGGTAAGAAAACACAGTAATACAGACTCAAGACTTCTTAAATAGGAAGGTTTTTTTTTTTCCTTTTACAGATGAGAGCCCTAAGGTTTAAACAGGGAAATGAATCATTTAAAGCAGGGGTTCTTGGGGTGCCTGGGTGGCTCAGTTGGTTAAACATCTGACTTGGGCTCAAGTTGTGATCTCATGGTCTGTGGGTTTGAGCCCCGGACCGGGCTCTGTGCTGACAGCTCAGAGGCTGGAGCCTGCTTTGGATTCTGTGTCTCCCTCCCTCTCTGCATTTCCCTCACTTGCACTCTGTCTCTTTCTCAAAAATAAAAAAAATTTTTTTTAATGAAAAATAAAGCAGTAGTTCTTACTTAGAGGAGATTTGTGTCACCCAGGGAACATTTGGAAATGCTTGAAGACATTTTTGATTGTTAGCTTGAGGAATAGGCATACTATTGGCATCTAGTGGAAAGGGGCTAGGGTTGCTGCTGAACATCCTACAATACACAGACAAATCCCACCACCACCACCCTAACAGAGAATGATCCAGCCCAAAATGTCAGTAGTGTAGAGGCCTAGAAACACTGAGTTGCTACACTGTCAGGTAAGCAAGTTACCTTTCTATGTGTCTAGCAGTAAGGGAGAAAGTTATATTACTAAATATACTGTGAGTCATTTAATTCAATGCATTTTTCCTTGTCATAATGGAGCAGAGACTGAAAATTCTTGAGAGTTCCAACTCCAGTTGACATTCTGTTATACAACACATTGGATTCAAGAGTCTGGTCAAACAAACATCATCAGGACAAATTTCAAACATGTGGAAATGTTTTCTAACTCTAGTTGAAAATGTAAGGTATCACACAGAAAAATTAAACATGCCTCTAAAAATAGTTCTGTTAATTGTCAGCCACCACATTCATAGAAGAATTCTACAGAAGTGACTAATACCCAAATTGGGTTGATCTGGTCAAAAGAGAAGAATATAAGAGAACAGTTAAACATGTGAATAATAGGCCTAATCCATCACTCCTCACTCTGCCTCATTCCAGCCAGGATTGGATTCCTTCCTGAGGAACTCTACTCTTGGGCTCTGAAAGTATCACCCAGCATCAATTTGAGGACATGTGTCTGTAGGAAGTTCTACAAGGTGCAGGTCTGGGGGACCCATAGAATGACAATAATGTCCACAGATCCACCTGAAACTGCAATGACAGCAGGAGAGCCCACAGAATGTTAGAGCTAGAAGTAAGATTATTTTAGTGACCCTCATTTTCAGTCAAGAGAAACAGAGGTCCTGAGACAGGAGATGGACAAGAGTGACTGGTACAGTGTCAACAAGTTAAGGTCAGAGCCAGAATCCTAGTCACTGGAATACCCTGGCCATCATTCAACAAACAGTACGTGTGCAGACAAAGTAAATATGTACTCTCCCTACTCCATATGAACTTTGTTGGGTTCTGTATATGTAGTTGGTTTTACTCACATAGGGAAAAGCAGTATATTTCATTCTACTGAAGAGATTTTCCAGGAGATTGGAAGTCTGACAAGAAAAAGCAACTTTTCCAAAGTCACAAAGCTAGCAAGTGGCAGAGCCTGTATTTAAACCAGTGTAATTTCATTCCAAGTGCAAAATATTGAACTGTTTGGGTCACTCAGTGTGCCAGGGAATACAACAAAGTAGAGGAAAAGAGGCCAGGATTGCCATCATATTGGAGACAATGAGCACAAGGACTGCTCCTAATAAAAACAGGAAGATACAATATGTTTGAGATTAGAAAATAAACCTGCCTCATTTATTTTCAATATCTACCCTCCTTTCTTTCTTCAAATCCCTGTCCATTCAGTGTATTTGTGTGACAAGGAGATGAACTCCAGGAAAGAGTTTTCCAATGATTTAACAGAAACTTTTCCTGTGAATTACCATAAGACTTTAAAAGAAATCACAACTGCTTCAAGCAGTAAGTAATCTAGGATATACTTATTCTTTGTGGGGTGGTGACCCTTTTTACAGTCTAATGAAAGTTGCCACTATTCTCAGAAAAAAAACGCACACATGCACACATAGTTTTGACACACTTTTACATGCAAACAATGAATGGAAACCCAGAAATCCATGAGTAGACCTCAAAGTCTTTAGGTGAGGAATTTTTGTTTTCGAACAAGCTCCTGACATCAAGATGTATGGCTTTGAACAAATTAAATGAACCTCAGTGTCCCGGTTTCTCCAATTTAAAAAGGTAGAATTGAACTCTAGACTTGTTGTTCTATGTTGCTGATGGAAACAGCAGAATATGGTGGAAGGTACTCCAGAGGTACTCAGAAAACCCTGTCTGACATCACAGGAGGTTTACTTCCCCTCTCTGGGGCTTATTCTCTGCAGTTGTAAAGTGAAGAGTTAATAAAAGATGATGTGTTAAGTACCTTTCAGCCTTATTCATTTGGGATTCTTAATTCGGTGAAGAATAATGTGGGTCAGGAAACAGTTTTATCTCCTGAATGGGACTTTGAAGCCAGAGTCACCAGCTTATAACAGAAACCCTTCTGGACCTCACAAGCTACCATTTATATGGACAAGACATCATGCTTGCTCCTGGCCAGGTCCTAGAGTAGAGATGCTATAGCAGTGGATATCAGTTTTGTTGATCAGCTCCTTTGCCAAGCTTTGTAGCCATAAACCCCTGGGGGACTGAACCCTATCAGCAGCCACATCTTCACTTACTAAAGAGCACAGTGATAAGAACTCATTTGGGTTTGGGGAGAGAATGGGTCAGGAAGTAACTTCAAAACTAGAGGAAACTGAACAGCTGTTTCTTGGACAGAGGGGCGTTTTAGCCAATACTCTTAGTGTCAGAAGTGTTTAAACTGCATCCTTGTAGGCAATCAAGTATCCTTTTGAAATCAAAGAGCTTTCCCCAAGCACAAAAGGATCAGAATAAATCTTTCTTATCTTAGGGAAAATCATACCCTATACTTGGACTCACTGATACCATTTCTAAATTTCTGAGATCTGGAGACTTGAGTTAAATTATATCCCTTTTCTAGATCTGAAGTTACTCATCCTTGCAACTGTGAGGGGCAGGAGTTGGGGAGCATGGGGAGGAGTAGACAAGACCACCTCTGAGGCATTTTACTACTTGAAGGTATTGAGTGTATTTTTCTCAAAACCAAAATATTTCTTTAAACTGAATCCCCCCAAATATGCAGTTCTGTTTAAGGAACCAGACATTGAATCTTAGTTCTAGACTTTTTGATATAACCATTACTTTGCTTTCCCTCTAATACATTTGCAGAGCTAAAGCAGATAAATCAAGTTGCAACCTTTGAGCCCACACTACATTTAGGGTTTCTTTGAAATAAAAAGGGAATAAAGAGCAATAATACATCTTGATAGACATCTTTCCAAAGAGATCTACAATTGTTTTCTTTCACCCAGTTATCTTGTGTCCACTCACTTTTTTAGCAGGCATGTTTTAGACACCTGCTACATTCTAAAATCTTAGGAATAAGACATCACTTCTACTTTGAAGGTGCTCATGGTTGAGGAGAAGATACTGGAAAATGATAACACAATGTTCACAGTCCCTCTACCATAGTTTTAGAATTTAAAGTCCCTTGAAGGACTCTTAGTATGACCACCCCTCTGAAGCTTGACATTTCTTCATAGTGGTTCTGCCATGTGGTTGTCATACTATTCTTTGGTCAACTCAGATAATTAGGAGTCTCACTATTTCTTGAGTCAGCCCATTTAATTTTCATTTCTAACTCTATATTCCTTAAAATTATATAAGAAGAGCACAAAATAGGTTCCCATTATGCAAAGGACATAAAATATCAATAAAAGGAGATATCATGTATCAGCCTGGCATTAAGGGTAAAATACAAACTGATTTTGGATGCAGGGCTCATTCACACGAGGCAAATGCTTCCCCATTTCTTGTGCTAGCCTAGAAAATATCAAGTCAGTTCCATTCCACCACAACTGAGTCAAATCAAGTGAATCAAAAAGAGACTATGGACTTGAGTGATTCTACTTCTCCAGTCTCTGTTGAACCTAACTGAAGATTCTTTTCTGACCAGTGAACAATAGGATTTAATTTGTCCCATAGTCGTCTTCTCTCTTATCCAGAGTGTAAATTTTAGTTCTTCATTAGCCCAATCACCAGGGACCTCCTAAAACCCCAACTTTCTCTTCAATAAACTTCTCAGTGAATTTTTTCACTGGTGGTGTGTCCCTTCACTTGGCAAGTTAGTAGACTTTGAAATAATTATTTTTAGCTCTTAGGTATTTTCTGATTTATTCTTTTTCAGTAGGTGGACTCTAAGGTCCTATATACCTGTAGCACCCCATGAACCAAGACAAAAGTAAGGCCACCTGCCATCCACTGTCCAAAAGTTAGGATGTAAGGATCTCTGGTTCCAAGGATCTGAGGACATTCTTCTGTGCCACATCTCCAGTTCTTTGTAAGGCACTACCACTCTGCCTTGGAGAGAGTTCTGTCCCAGCAATTCCTATTTAGATCTCTTCTTACTCACTCTCTTTCATTCTCATCCTCAATATTGAGGAGATGAAGCTGCAAAGAGTGGTTCTAAAACATATATATAGATATATAGAGAGAGATAGAGATATATATTCTTCTAGATAGATATATAGATAAAGATATCAGTATCAATATAATTTGTCTCAAAACAGAAACAAAAATCAAAAACAAAGTCAGAAATCAGTGCCTAGGATTAGCCTAGACATGGACCTTCAGAGCATTCTATCCTGGAATGACAGAGAATTTACCTACAGATTTGTACCCTCTCTTCTTGTCCACAAAATCAAACATTTTCAAGGCCATCTAGCCAAAGTCTTCATTTTACAGAAGAAACATTGTGACTCAGAAATGTGAGGTGCAGTGTTCAAGTGTGCAGAGTCATTTGGTGCAAGGTCAAGTATAGAGTATACGGTTTCCAATTCCCAAAGCAGTGCTTGTCTTATGACTCCATGCTCTTTCTCCCTGTTAATTTTTTTAGCTGGTCATTTTTTTAAGTTCATACTGTCTTAGGGTTAATTTTGAAGGAGCAGCATATGGCTGATTTACCCTTTAACCCTTTAAAGTTAAGACCACTGGGAAGAGACAAATGCATTAAGTAAATATTGTTGTCAAATTGCCAATTCTGTAGAAAAGAAACTGAGACAGGGAGATCTTTTTTTTTTTTTTTTTGTCTTCCTTACCCTTCCCTCTTTCTTCCATGGAACACACTCATGCACTTGCCATGTTCTGAAATTCCTTTCCAGGGGGAGGAGCCAAGATGGCGGAGAGGAAGGGAGCTCTGTAAACTTCGTCTGCCCCATCGATCGAACTGAGAAGGACATTACTCTCATCTGCAAGAGTGGAAGGAGAAAATACGGACTCCAGAAGGAAGAGAACCTTAAGGATACCTGAGTAAGTGAGTGCGAACTGGGGAGATTGGAAAACGGGCCAGCCCTAGACAGGCAGGGGAGGTGGCAGCCCCAGCCCAACGCGGGGCAAGCGCGCAGAGCCCGAGAGACAAAGGGAAGAGACAGAGAGACTAAACACGCTCATAGTACTGCCTCTGGGGAAGAGGTAAAGAACGCTTAACTGTGCTTGGAGAAGCTCACTCCATAGATAACTGCTGGGTGGCCTAAATCCCGAACCCAGTTGGCGCAAGGGAAGGAACAGCTTCCAGCCCAGCGCCATCTTGGCAAGGAGTCGGCTACCACTGCAGTGGCGGTGTCAGGGGGGCTCACTTCAACCTCGGTTTTGGGAGTGGGAGCATGCACCTCATTTCCACGGCACATCTCGCCCCCAGCATTGGCCGTGTGAACCCTGAATCCCGGGTGCCAACAGGGAAAAAAATAGCCCCCACCTCTACATGATCCCTGTAGAGAGTTGGTGGCGGTGGAGACCTGAGTGCCCGCCCAGGCTGCAGGAGCTCCCAGCTCATTTCCTGCAACTCCCGGCGGCGCCTCTGGCAACAGCTACGCCCTCATTCCTCCCCCAATGCTAACTCGATCCCACGATCCCTGCCGGTTGGGTCTGTTGGGTCTGCGACAGCAGGCACATCACCTCCTGCAGCGCATCTCGCCCCAGGCAGGGGCAGCTACCGAAATCTCAGCCTGAGCCAAGACAAATTGATTCCACCCCCTAAGAAGCCAGCAACCAAAACAAAAACATTTCATCTGTGGTAGCATAAAAAGTGCATGGACTGGAACTTTGAACCGAGATGGGCCTTGAAAATACAACTTGGCTCAACCGCGGCAAAAGGAGATCGGACTCATTAGAGTGGCCTACAGTTCATAGTTCAGCAAAGCTTGGTGTGATGCCTGCCTATTTAATCTCTGCAGACACCAAGGCGGAGCCTCTGAGAGCAGCCTCCAAGACCTACCACATCAAACCACGCCTATCCAAGAGGGGGAGCTGCCATTTTTGTTTTTGTTTTTTTTTTAGTTGTTGTTGTTGCTTTTTTATAATTTTTTTCTTTTCGCTTTTTTCTGTACGTATTTTTTATTATTATTACTTTTTTTTAACTTAAATTTTTAAAAATATTTGCTCCTTATTTTCCTTTCTACTTTTTCCCTTTTTTTTCTTTTCTTCTTTATATAGGAGGATATATCTCATCCCTACCTCTCCCCTCAACTGGTCATACACTTTTAGACTGTCCACTGTCCTTTGTTGTCTCTGAGCCCCTTTAATTTTTTTTTATTTTTTTTCTTTTTCTTTTTCTTTTCTTCTTCTCCTCTTTTCGTCTCTTTCCTCTCCATTCTCTTTATTTTCTTTCCCCCTGTTAATGTGTGTGTTTGTTTGATTCGTCTGTGCGTTTGTGTGTTACTGTTCCCTCTGTGTGTGTCTGTCTGTTTTCCTTCTTAGGGCTACACCAAGAAACAAGCCAAAGTGTGCAAGACAGCAAGTCCCAAATACCGCTGAGTACAGAAATAAAATATTCAAAGGCACAACAAGAGAAACTGAGAGACACCATTAAAAGAATATTTCCTGAAACGACAGGCCCTGGACAGTCAATAAGCCTCCTTTAACAGAGAAATATTAACAGGTGCACAGTGCACAACGAGCATTCTAAAGGTGACAAGAGACAGAAAACTAGCAAAAATGACAAAATGAAGGAACTCTCCCCTGAAGAACCTCCAAGAGGAAGTCACAGCCACAGAACTGCTCAAGACAGATCTAGAAAACATACCGGATCAAGAATTTTAAAAATCTTGTCATAAAACTGAAATTCCTTTCCAATCTTTTTCTACTTCCTAAAGTCAAGTTAGTAACTCTGTTTATATTACCTTCAAAGTCTCTGGCCACTTGTCCACCACAGCATTTAAAATACATATAGTAATTGTTTGATTAGTTATCTCTCTTCCTTATAGGATGTTAGGTGTTTGAAGATAAAAAGTGGATAATGATCAGCTTTATATTTCCGGCACCTACCAAGCACCTGGCATTCCATAGGTACCAAATCAGTGTTGAATCACTGAGTGGAAGAATAAAGAATAAAAGAAAAGCATTTCTTTGGGACAATATGGCCTGTAATCATGAGAAGTTGTCACAATTATACAAGAAGACTACATCCTGCTATGTGTTCTCTTTCACCCACTCACACCTTATTTTAGTCATAATAGTATTTCACCAACTGCTCTCCCGCAGTTGTTGAAACTGCAGATGTCTAGGATGTAATCAAATCTCCTCAGTCCCCCAAACTTTGAATATAAAACCTTACTGAACATATATTTCATCTTAGGTGACATGTCCAAATTCTGCAGATTTCCTTCTGGTGAGAACACTGGGCGCTTTAACACTTTGAGAGCAGGTGCTGAGCTGTTGTTATTCCAGAGATTCTGTAAATTCAGAAGTAGAGAGCAGGGGGTACGACTGGCAGGCTACTGCAATGACTTCATGTTCAAGTATAAAGAGGAGACCGTGTTCCCAATGAGGGATCAGAGGATGAAGTCATCATCTTGGCTGTGTTCGGAAACTGAAGTTGCCCAACTATATGGTGGGACATTCAATATGCTAAATGTGATAGCGGATAGAACTTATTCACTGGATACTGAGAAAGAAATGTAGCCCATCATGTTTTAGAAATGGCATTTCTTCTGCTAATCTGATATCTTGTATGTCAGCAACTGAGTTTTCAAAGAAAGATTTGTCTCTAACAGAGGTGAATGAGTTGGGCGTGTGCTATAGATTGTTACTAAAGCATAGCATAGATCGTAGGGGCTTCACAAGGCAGCAAAGGGTAATGAATGGATGTGGCTTCCTTCTCGTCTGCTACTCACTAGCCATGAGGCCTTGGGTGACATATCTTCTCATCTGTAAAATGGGGGATAATAACAGTAGCCATCTCATGGGGTTGGTCTTAAGCTTAAATGAATAGACAGAAAACACTTAATATAATGCTCAGCACAGGATTAACTATGTGTTAGATACTATTATTCTTTTAGGTAAAATCTTCATAATCATTAAGGATTTGAGCCATAGAATAAGGAAACCCTAGGCTTGTATCTCAGCTTTCCCACTTAATAACTGCATGGACTGACAAGTCAAAAATTGACTCACTGTCTTTAAGAATCCCAGCCTGGTATGAGAAGTGGAAAGATGGTTTGGTGCAATGGGGGAGAAAGAACGCTGGCAGTATGTGGAGAAGATCATAAGGTCACAGTGGCGGGAATGATACTCATTCCTATGTTCTCACCAGCTTACTTCTGGGTAGAAATTTTCAGTGCAGGACAAGGATGAAAGCCTTTGTAGGCAAAATTAATGAACTTAAAGCCATAGAAGACATTTCAATATTGATCTTGTTGTTGTTCTAAATAATATTCAATGAACAACTTTGTATAAGTCCATATCTAATTTTTTCCTTAAGGTCAATTCCCAGAAATGAAACTGCCAGGTTAAAAGGTCAACATTCTTAAGGATTTTGCAAAATACTGTCCTGTTTCCCACCAAAATGATATAACAATTTTAAGCAAAGTTGGAAGGTACCACTCCCTTGAAACCTCAACCACACTGGGTATTAAATTTAAAAAGCAAAAGAAAAGTGCCAACTTATTCAGCAGAAAATGGCAGCTCATTCTTAATTTGCCTTTCTTTAGTTTTTAGCAAAATTGAGCATTGTGTGTATACACACACACACACACACACACACATATATTTATTTGTTCATATATAGGCCATTTGCAGTCTTTCATTGTTAATTTTCTTTTAGACATTTAATTTTGCACCACCATGTAAATATACACATTAAGAATATTGGGGTGCCTGGGTGGTTCAGTTGGTTAAGCATCTGGCTGTTAGTTTCAGCTCAGGTCATGATCTCATGGTTCATCAGTTTGAGTCCTGCAGTAGGCTGTGTGCTGACCGTATGGAGCTTTTGGGATTCTCTCTCTCCCTCCCTCTCTTTCTCTCTCTGCCCCTCCTCTACTTATGCCCTTTCTCTCTCAAAATACATAAATAGGGGTGCCTGGGTGGGTCAGTCGGTTAAGCTTCCGGCTTTGGCTCAGGTCATAATCTCACGGTTCGTGGCTTGGAGCCCTGCGTCGGGCTCTGTGCTGACAGCTAGCTCAGAGCCTGGAGCTTGCTTCGGAATTTGTGTCTCCCTCTCTCTCTGACCCTCCCTTGCTCGTGCTGTCTTTCTCTGTCTCTCAAAAATAAATAAAAAACATTAATCTTTTTTAAAAACATATAAACATAAAAAAGAAAGAATATTAACACTGCCATGTATTAAAATATTTTTCTTAGTTTGCTTTTACAATTTATATATGATAGTATTATTTCAATGTAAAAAATCCAATTTTTATAACAAAAGCAGTTGGTCTTTTCCTTTATGGTTTCTACCTTTGCTTTTACATTTAGGGATGCCTTCTTTAAATTCTAATAAATATACAGTTTGGGGGACTCATTCAAAGCCACTCAGGTTGTTTTGGTACTTGTTAAATCTTTCTATTTCTTTCACTTATCATCTGATTTTTGACTCCAAGCAACAGGATCCACTACTTGGATCTCTGTTGGGTTTGATTTGTTTTTCTATTCTTGTACCCTTATTGATACGGTTTTTAATAACTGGTGATAAAAATCTAACCTCTTTTTTTTTTTTCAATTGCTTCTTGGCCATTTAATTCTCCAGATAGTTTTGTCAATTTCTAACACCACAATAAAAGTCACTGAGAATTGTGATAGAAATTCCATCTCACTTGTACTTTTCTTTGGTGGAGAACTGACTCTTCCCATTATCAAGTATTTCCATCAAGATTCTGCTTGTTCTACACTTATTCAGGTCTTCTCTATTTCTCATTGAAGTTTTGTGTTCTTTCTCATATTCATCTGGCACTTTTCTTGGTAAGTCATCTCCAAATAATTTATGTGTTTGCTATTGTTCTGAGTAAGATAGTTTCCCATTAAAATTTAAACATGATTTTGTTGATAAATGAAAAAGCTGTTAATATGTAAATATTTAAATATTATTTTTTAACTTAATTATGAACTTTAAAATTTATACTAATGGTTTTCAAGAGGTGAAGAGGTTGTTTTTGTTCATTTAGTTGGTTTTTTGGTAAGTGTGTTAATGGCCACAGGAAGGTTTCTGTTTTGATTAGAGGAAGGGAGGCGGGGGAAGATATAACCTATTCTGTTCTTCTGAATAACTAATTAACAAACCAGAAGGACTTTTTGCCTAAGAAGTAAGCCTCTGTCTTGAGGCCCTTAAATGAGGCCACACTTAGATCAGATGCATGTGGGGCTAACTGGTTTAATTTCCTTTGATGCAGCCTACCTAGCTCAGTGGTGGGAGAGGAGATGCAGGGAAGACACAGCCTTGTCAAGGAATTAAAGAATTCTTCCTTTTAACCCATTTGCCAGTCAAGATTGATTCAGACATCCAGGCAGGTGCACAAAGAAGCAGAAAAACCTATGGGTTGAGAATATGGAGAATGTTTCTGAGCTCTAAATTAGTTATGCAACCCAAGTCAAATAGTACCGGCAATTGGACATTGGCAGAATATGAGGTTAGATTATATTTCTGATTTGTGACTCTCTTTTGGGTTCCCTGTATTTTTACAAATTTTTAAAGAATAACCTACAGAAACAGCAATCTTTTCTATACAGCATAACAATGAAATATTCTAATTTTATAACTGTCCTTTGATGAAAATCTTTCCAAAATATACGATCCATTTTCCAGCCCTCATTGAATGAACAAAACCTAACCTAAGTTATCAAACTTGGTGTCATAGATAGTTCTTCAACTTGGAAGTCATTTAACCTCAGCTCAACTCTGATTTCAGCCCCCCTATGAAACTTCCATGCCGGCTAAGATCTACCACACATTAATGGAGTCTCATCTCAAACTCATTCCATGTTTCTATTTGCATTTTGATTCAAGGCTGTCTCTGATGCTACAAAAAATATGCTCAGCCTAGTGCAGGGGTAGCCTGGGTAAATGTAGAATATCGGAGATTTAATGCCCCTGAAATAATCTTCAATTAAAGGAGGCCATGGATAAATATTCTAGTCTCCTATTCTGTCAGTAGAAAATTCTGGGAGTCATTCTGTATGTTTTCCAGGAGATCCTGGTACAAACAAGCCCCCATTACTCACAGTGGCAACCTTCCTATATCACTTTATAGTGACTCCTTTTCCCTTGTTTTCTGGGATCATCACCCAAGTAAACTACTGCACTCAATCCTTGTCTCAGTCTCTGCATTTGAGGGAACCTGAATTAAGGTAGAGATCATTGAGGTGCCTGGGTAGCTCAGTTGGTTGAGTTTCTGACTTCAGCTCAGGTCACAATCTCACAGTTCCTGAGTTCAAGCCCTTCTGGGGCTCATTTGTGGGGCTCACTGCTGTCAGTGTAGAGCCCCCTTCAGATCCTCTGTCCACCTCTCTCTCTGCCCCTCCCCTGTTCACTCTCTCGCTCTCAAAAATGAATATACACATATATATACATATACATGTATTATATGTACTTGAGATAGTATTCCAAGCAATAATTGCAATTGTGATTGCTGGAGATACACAGAGTTTCAGTTGTATATTCCAGGACCCTGTGGGTCTGGAGAAGTCTTGAAACATGGCTCTCATTCTCTTTTGTTCTTTTTTTATATTTATTTACTTTTGAGAGAGAGAGAGACAGAGAGAGAGAGACAGACAGAGAGAGAGAGAGAGAGAGAGAGAGAGAGAAACAGAAACAGAAATCCAAAGCAGGCTCCAGACTCTGAGCTCTCAGCACAAAGTCTGATGTGGGGCTTGAATCCAAGGAACCATGAGATCATGACCTGAACTGAAGTTTGAAGCTTTAACCAACTCAGCCATTCAGGTGCCTGCTATCTCATTTTCTTAGGAAAAAAAATACCTCAAATTGACATACTCTTGGGTCACTCACCACTCCTGTAGAGATCTGGGATAAAATAAGTATACTAGTATATTTATTACCCATCTATTTTTCTATGGTTTCTTATCTTCAGAATTTATTAATAAATACATGGTTAAAGAGCCTTCATTTTCTAGCCATTATGAACATTACTCTTCACTCATGATATCCATTATGTTTTGTTGATTTTGTTCAAAGACTGGCCTATGATTTCTTCATTACTAAAGTATATCGCCTCAGTTTGTATCCTATTACTCCAAATAGAAAAATTATTTCCATGTGCTGAACTTCGGTCAGATAGAGGCTCTCTGTCAATTATTTTAAATATTGTATTTCTAATTCCACTGAGAACCCATCTGCAAAGTAGATCTTTGTAGCTGAGTAATGAAGTAATGAAGCTGAGTTTCAGCTAAGAAAACTGCACGAATGGAACTGTGGATTGGGGAATTGTGTTGTTGTTGTTACTATTACCCCAGGAATGTGAGACACTACGACACTTGATTAAATTTCTCTCATCAGTGTTTCAATATAGATATCTTGTCTTTCTTTTGTTAAATTTATTCCTAAGTATTTTATGGTTTTATTTTTACACTGTTATAAATAATATTGTTTGTTTTGCAATTTTTTATTATTGATGCAGGGAAATACAATGGGTATTTTTTATTTATACTATGCAAACTTGCTAAATTATTAATCTAATAAACTATTTCTGTAAATTCCTTAGGGATTTCTTTGATGTACTTTATAGGTTTCCAATCTTTATGATTGATTTTATTGTTTTGTTTAGATTTATTGCCCTCAGCTGGAGCCTTCAGAATAATATTGAATAATTGCTAATTATATTCATCAACAAGAGCAAACTTTCCTTTTTCCTCCACTCAAAGAGGAAATGATTCATGTTTTCTCATTCAGTAGAATCTTAGCTGGAGGGGTTTTTGTAGATGGCCTTTATCAAATTGAGAAAGATGTCTTCCTTCCTAGTTCCTAGAGTTATAAAAGGATATTAAATTCTGTCAAACACTTTTTCTGCATCTATTTAGAGTGTACGGGTTTTTGTTTTTTCTTTTGATAATGTGATGAATTAAATTAATTTTCAAATTTTTAACACACCTTGCATTTCTGGGGCACCTGGATGGCTCAGTCAGTTGAAAGCCCACCTCTTGATTTTGGCTCAGGTCATGATCCCAGGGTTGAGGGGATTGAGCCCTGCATTGGACTCTGCACTGAGGACTAAGAGTGGGGTCTGCTTAAGATTCTCTCTCCCTCTCACTCTGCCCATCTTGGCTGCTTGCATGCATGCTCTCTAAAATAACCCAGGAGTAGCTGAGTGACTCGGTTGAGCATCCTGCTTTGACTCAAGTCCTGATCTCACGGTTCATGGGTTCAAGCTCTGTGTCGGGCTCTGTGCTGACAGCTAGCTCAGATCTTGGAGCCTGTTTCAGATTATGTGTCTCCCTCTCTCTCTGACCCTTCCCTGCTCACGGCCTCCCTCTCAAAAAGAAATAAAACATTTTTTTAATTAAAAAATAATTCTAAAATTAAAAAAACAAAAAACAAAAAAATCCTTGCATTTCTAGGGTAAAACTTAGTCATAATATGCTATTAGTTTATCTACTGCTAGATTTGATATGCTAATATTTTTGTTAAGGGCTCTTGCGTCTTTGTTCCTGAGAGATACTGGCATGAATTTTTCTCTTACTTGTAATATATTTACCACATTTTGGCATCATGAATATGGCAACTTCAGTTGAAGAGAATTCTTGAGTTTAGGAGAGTTCTTTCCTCCACTATATTTTGAAAGACTTTATGTAAGTCTGGTATTATTTCTTGCTTAACTGATTGGATTCACCACTGAAACAAACTGGGCCTAGAGATATCTGTATGGGAAAGCCCTTAATAACAAATTCAATTTATTTAATAATTTAGAACTATTCAAATTTTTATTATCTCCATGAGACAATTTTGGTAAGTTATATTTTTCAAGGAATATGTCAATTTATTATAAGTTCTTAAATTGATTGGCATACAGGTATTCATAATATTCCCATATTATCCATTACTGTCTTTAGTATCTGTTAGGATACTCTTTCTTTTACTCTTGCAATTGGTTTTTGTAATTTTTTTCTTTTTTTTTCTTGATTAGTCTTGCTAGAGATTTAATAATTTTTATTAATTATATACAACTATTGGCTTTGTTTATTTTCTCTAATGTTAATTTCTGTTTGTGTCTTATTTTTCCCCTTTTACTTAGGATTTCATTTGCTCCCTCCCACCACCACCATCTTAATGCAGGGACTTACATCATTATTTTAACTTTTTTACTCCAAAAATAGATGTTTAATGTGTAAATTTCCCTCTGTATTATTTTGCTATATCAGTGTACTCTTTGTCATTCATTTCTCATGTACTTTATTATTCCTTATAGCCTATATTTGAATTCCTATCTGGCATAGTATGTTTGGCTGAAAGAATTTCTTTTAACATTTTGTGCTGTTAATGCAGGCTTACTAACAACAAATTGCCCACATTTTGTTTATTTGAAAATGTCTTCATTTGACCATTGTTTTTCAAATATATTTTCACAGAATATGGAATCCTGCTTTAATAGTTTTTTTGTTGTTATTGTTTGTTTGTTTTTGTTTTTTAGTTTTAGTTTTATTTTCTTTGTGTATTTAAAAGACTCCATTCCATTGTCTTCAACCTCTTTCTTCCTTCATATTGAATAATCTCAAGTCCATTGACGCTTTTTTCCCCATCTCCAATCTTCTGTGGAGCACATGTTGTGGATTTTAAAACAGTGAATGCACATTTTAATTACAGATTTTCCATTTTATTTCCTTTTATATATTTCATTTCTCTACTTAGAGTCTTCATCTGTCTACCACTAAGACTGTGTTTTCCTTTTAGCCCTTGAAATTATTCATAACAGCTTCCTAAAATGTTTTGTTAAATTAAACTCTAGGGCCATCTCTTCTTTTTTTTTTTTTTTTTTTTTTGCTTGTCTTGTAATTACGTTATTTGATATGGTGCATTTGGGATGATATGTTTAGACATACTAGATTTTGTTATTTGTCTCTGACTGATGGTTGTGGGGTTTTGTTCAAGCAAGCAGTACAATTACTATGCACCTTGAACTTGTATTTGCTCAGTATTGTGCTTGTTAGAACTTACCTGTGTAAAGTCTAAATGTTTCTCAAGTCCCTATAACTTGGTGAGACTTAACATCTAAGCTGTGTCTTCTGTGGATATTATAAAAAATCGGTTCTAGGCTTTAAAAGTGGTGTAGAGTAGGCCTTACTCGAAGGGTAGGAGTCAGAAAACTATTGCCTGTGTGATTCAAGCCTGGCTCAGTACTCGGTTATTTTGTAAATAAAGCTTTACGGGAACACAGACACACTCATTCATTTATATGGTGTATAGATGCTTTTACACCACAAAAGCAACAGACAGCATGTGGACCAAAGACCCTAAAATATTTACTGTCTGGCCCTTTATGGAATCAGTGTCCTGATGCCTGCTCTAGGACATGATCCCTATATATGTTTTAATGTTTCCTTATTTCCGAGAGAGAGACAAAGACAAAGCATGAGTGAGGAAGGAGCAGAGAGAGAGGGAGACACAGAATCTGAAGCAGGATCCAGGCTCTGAGCTGTCAGCACAGAGTCCAACACAGGGCTCGAACCCACAAACCGTAAGATCATGACCTGACCTGAAGTCAGATGCTCAACCGACTGAGCCACCCAGACACCCCCATGATTCATATTCTTAATGCATGGTCTTTCTGATATCTCAGCTGACAGCTCAGGCTATCAGTAAAATCTCTTCACTCTGGCTGGGTGTGGAGCAACTGTGCCTCCCACAGCACACAACCTTCAGTCTCTCTCTTCTCCTCTCATGTCTGTAGCATTGGCTTGCTCATAAGCCTCCCACAGTCTCTTTCTGTACTTGGGAAGCTCAGTTCTTAGCCAGAGACTAGATAGAAGCAGCTTCTAGGATCCCCACTCAGCTCAACTCTACCCTCCTGGTGTCCTCTCCTACAGATTTCAGTGGCTTCAGTGACTTTTTATTCTGCTCTCTGCTCTAACTTCAATAGGACCTCTGTTCTTTGCTCAGGGTACAGTTCCCCATGGCAGTTTAGAAAATTGTTCCCAGGCAGAGAGCCAGGACAATCATGGAACACACTTTGTGAGTTCTTCTTTCAAGGATTTCAGGCTTGCCCTGTTGGTTGTTCAATGCCTTCGAACAGTTTTCTCACGTATTTGTTTAATGTTACAGTGTTTACATATGATCGCAAGTATAATTTCTTTTATTGTCACTTTGAAATGTCAAATCCACTTTTCTTTTGGGCATGCATGTTATTGAGTAAACACATGAAAGCACTTTACCTGTTAAAATACACTGGGCCAGCTATACGATAATAGTAAAATATGTTATTTGAAAACTATCATATGGAATAAGCTTGTATTTAGAATAATGCATCATTCTAGTTTTCCCTTAGAAGCCGCAAAGAATTTCTTCAGCTGCCCTCCAGATTCCTAACATCCCACATGTTAAAAGAAGCAGATTAACCATTATTATATAATCTATTATTATTTTAGTCTGTTTACCTATTCTGAATCATTTATTAATATTCTTTAAGAATTTTTTTAATGTTTTATTAATTTTTAAGAGACAGCATTATCAGGGGAGGGGCAGAGAGAGAGAGGGAGACACAGACTCCGAAGCAGGCTCCAGGCTCTGCGCTGTCAGCACAGAGCCCAAGGCGGGACTCGAACCCACAAACCATGAGATCATGACCTGAGCTAAAGTTGGACACCCAACTGACTGAGCCACCCAGGCACCCCCATTTATTAATATTCTTATTTCTCTTCTTCTCTTTCTCCAAAATGTTGAAATTTAGAAAGTAGGTTGACTTTGAACATTTCCAATTTTATTGGTTTTACTAAAGTATGCAACATCATGCTTACCATAGAAATCTATTTGACTATTCTCTGCCCGTTTATTGCATAGAAGAAATGATATCCTATGTTACTTTTGTGTAACAGTCCTTAGGGGTTTTGCGCTATGATAGAGTAGGTATTCTTCCTTATTCAACCAAAACAGGAGTTTTCTTTGTTAAGGGGGTCACAATTTTGATGGCATAAAATCATATCACTGTTTATTTTTATAAGTATTAGCATTCTCAAGGAATTGGACAAATTATGTTTCATTAAATGATACTCATCAGTTTATAATTGGATGCAGGCTTACTGATAATATGTTTGATAAATATGTTATGGCTATAAACAACCTCCCAAAATAAGAAAGGCCTAGTAAATATTTGAATAATGGGGCTCTGCTATTACTACTTTTGCTAAGGAAAAGTAGATTTATTTTCAGCTAGTTATCATATATGGTGACATAGTCATAGTACTTATATGAATATATATTGGAGTGCTCACACTTAAAATTTATTTCTGGTTATGTTTCACATAAAGAATCTAGGTTCAAATAACACTTTCATATACTGGAGGCTATTATTAAGCCAAAGTTGAACTTAAAATTAAAAATAAAAAAAGACAAGCTTCTGAAATAGAAGTGCTAATAAGACCTTAAGTGAACTTTCATGTTTTGGCTTTAGATATTAGCTGACTTTTATCTATAAAAAGGGTAATTGGTATATTAGGTAGGTTACTTTCTGCTGCAAGTAATAGACACCTCAATTAAAAGTGACTTTTTTTTAATATTTTTTGAGACACAGAGAGAGACAGCACGAGCAGGGGAGAGTCAGAGAGAGAGGGAGACACAGAATCTGAAGCAGGCCCCAGGCTCTGAGCTAGCTGTCAGCACAGAGCCCGATGTGGGGCTTGAACCCACCAACCGTGATATCATGACTTGAGTTGAAACTGGCTGCTTAACCACTGAGCCACCCAGGTGCCCCAAAAGTGGCTTTAAAATAATATATTTTTCATATAACTAGATCTGAAGTACGATTTCAGAATGAATTTAGTGGTTCAATAACACCGTCAAGGACTGGAGTCCTGGTCTCCCGATTCTGCCATCCTCAACATGTTGGTTTCTGCCCTCAGACGTGCACCCTCATAGTTTTAAGCATGTTGCAATGGTAACAAGTATTACTTACCTCATTGTCAAGTTGCTTCGGCACTAATCTATTTGGACGTTTTACACAGAACACACCAAAGTGGGACCTGTGGGACCTGATCCTATAGGAAAGCAGTTAAGCAGGTGTAAATATAAAACTATAATATCAAACTAGGTTTGACTATGTGGCTAGCAAGGGTTGGTCGATGTCTGTGATATTTCCCTACTACCAGTGCTCTGCTGGTACATGTTGAACAACTGGATTTGGAAGGGGCAGAAACATCCCTGAATTGTAGTATATGTCATTTCCATAGTGTAAATACTCCGATTGTGGTCAATTTTAAGCTAAGAAAATGATGTCTTTGAACACAGAGTTGCAAAGAGATGGGGAATGGCACACTCTTAAACCTAAGTAGTTGGACCACACGAATGCAATTAGTGTAAACCCAAACAGCACAGATAATAGTAAAACGTGGTAAACAATTCAGAAGTGATGAGGCTTAGTTATACATTGGTTCACTTTTAATATTTTTTACTTAGCTTTGAGCTTATATACTTTGTTTTCAAACAATGTCTGTGTATGACAACTGGGTTGCAGGATTCCTGGAAAATGTAACAACCTGAAAATGTTCTGAGCCAGGTATGAGCTAGCTTGAGCACACTGCTGTCCCCCACCAGCCGTCCCTTCTTTCTTAAAATTATAGCCTTATACCATGTGCACACATTTTATTAAGCATTATGAACAAAAGCATTTTGATTTCATTCATCACAAAAATAGATGCAACTTTGTTCTATTTGATATCTAAGGCAGAAAACTGGGCAAAGCTTGAGCACATTAAAATATTTTATAAACTCAATGAAAAGGCCTAAATAAAAAAAGTCTTATCATATTTTACTGATATTTGATCAAAAGTAAAGAAAACTGGAAAATGGCGTCCTGAATAAGTGACAGAGCCCGTGTTCCTCGGCCTGGTTCTGCTTCAGTGTGGTCCTGGTCAAGGCACAGTGCATCACGGGGCATGCTTTTTTCTCACTTGGAAGACAGGGGAGCAATTCCAGTCTTGAAGATCTTCTATAGTTCTAAAGTCTGTCACTGTTATTTTCTAAAACAGCTATGACTTTGAGTATACCTTGGCTGAGTCTTTATGTTTAAAGTGAGTTTCTTGTAGACAATGTATATTTAGGCCATCTCTATCTTTTAATTGGTGTATTTGGACCATTCATACTAAGGTAATTATTGGTTTTTGTGGGTGAATATTGACCATGTTTGCACCCGTTTTTTATTCATTGGATTTGTTATTTGAGCCCACTACCATCACCTGTTTTTCAAGCATGGTTTGGTTTTAATTGAGCATACTATATGATACCATTTTATATGCTCTCTTTGTATATCAATTACAATTAAACATTTGCCCCTGGATTCACAATATTCATTTTTAACTAATTTAAAATGCCTTCAAGTACTCCTACACTAGTTCATGTGTAGGGTAGGTGCCTTGTAACAAAAAAACCTTCTCCACTTCCTCTTTCTTGTCTCTTGGGACCCTCTTGCCATTTATTTCACTTAGCTCTATGCTTTAATCAATGAATGCACTGTTACTATTATTGCTTTAAACTGTTTTAGATCAAGGATAAGAAAGAAATTTATTTTACTTTCACTTGTTCTTTTTCGAATCCTCCTCTTTCCTTTCATACAGGAAAGATACTCTTATTCAAACCTATTACCTATATTATTTTCCTTCTGCTGCAAGGTCTTCCTTTAAGATTTACTGCAGGCAGGTCAGGTGGCAATAAATTGCCCTAGTTTTTGTCTGAAAGGTCTCTTTTTTCTTTCACTTATGAAGGATAATTTCACCAGACATAAAATTTTAGGTTTTTGGGTTTTCCCACCTCAATACTTTTAGCATTTCACTCTACTTTTTTTCTTGTTTGCATGAATAATTTTTAAATGTCTGCTGTAATTCTTATTTTTGTTCTCCTTCAGGTAAGGTGATTCCTTCTCCTCCTCCTTCACTCTTAATTTCTTTGAAGAGTTTCTGTGTCTTTGGTTTTCTACAATTCAAATATATTCCTCTAAGTGTGTGAGTGTGTGTGTGTGTGTGTGTGTGTGTGTGTGTGTGTGTGTGTGGTGTCTTGATTTTGATCATGTTTTAGGTTTCTTGTCTGAGCTTTGGATATCTGAGTTCTCTCTTTCATTAATTTGAGAAAGTCCTCAAACCATTATTACCCTAAATATTTCTTCTGTTATTTTCTCTCTTTTTCTGGGATTCTAATGACACAGATATTATACTTTTTGATACTATTCTTGGATGATCTTTTTATATTTTCATTCTTTTTTTTTTCTCCTTGCATTTCAGTTTGAGAAGAACCTATTGACTTATTTTCCAGTTTACTGCTTCTTTTCCTGGCTATGGACTATTGATGAGTCTATTGATGAGCCCATAAAAGGCATTTTCATTCTGGTTATAGTGTTTCGTGTGTTTGTTTGAATAGGCTTTTTTTTTTTTTTTGCAGCAGTTTTAGGTATACAGCAACTGAGCAGAGGTGAAGAGATTTCCCATATATCACCTACTTATGCATATGCACATCCCCCCATGGGCAACCAGAGTGGTACATTTGTGACACTTGGTGGGCTTACTTTGGCACATCATCGTTGCCCAAAGTCCATGGCTTATAGGAGGGTTCAGTCTTGGTATTGTACATTGTATGCAAATATATAATGACATGTATTTACTATTGTACCATACAGAAAAGTTGTACTCCCCTAAAACTACTCTGTGGTCTGCCTATCATCCCTGCCTCTCCCAAATCACTGGCCACATTGACACTTCTACAATTTCTATAGTTTTGCCTTTTCCACAATGTCATCTAGTTGTGATCCTACATTATGTAGCCTTTTCAAATAGCTTTCTTTTACTTAGTAAAATGCATTAAGGGTTCTTCCATATCTTTTTTATGTCTTGATAGTTCATTTCTTCTTAGCACCAATATTTCATTTTCTGGACATACCAGTTTATCAATTTACCTGTTGAAGGACATCTTAGTTGCTTTCAGCTTTTGAAAACTATACATTAACATCTATATGTAGGCTTTTGTATGAACATTAGTTTTCAACTCACTTGAGAAAATACAAAGGAGCACAATTACTGGATCATGTTATAAGGGTATTTTTAGTTTTGTTAAAAACTGCCAAACTGTCTTCCAAAGTGGCTATGTCATTTTGCGTTCCCCTCAGCAATGAATAAGGGTTCATGCTGCTTCACATCTTTGCCAGCATTTGGTGTTGTCAGTGTTTTGGATTTTGGCCATTCTAATAGATGTGCAGTGGTATCACATTGTTTTAATTTGCAATTCCATAATGCCATAAATTATTGAGTGTATTTTCATATGTTTCTTTTCCATGTGTTTATCTTCCTTGGGGAGGTGTCTGTTCAGGTCTTTTGCCCACTTTTTAATCAGGTTGTTCATTTTCTTATTGTCGGGCTTTAGCAGTTGTTTATATTTTTTGGATAATAGTCCTTTTCCAGGTCTGTCTTTGGCAAATATTTTCTCCCAGTCTGTGGTTTGTCTTCTCATTTTTTAACAGTCTCTCTCACAAAGAAGTTGTAATTTTAATGAAATCCAGCTTATCAATTATATTTTCACTTATTATGACTTTGATGTTATATACAAAAAGTCATCACCATACCCAAGGTTCATCTAGATTTTCTCCTGTTATAGGAGATTTATAGTTTTGAGTTTTATATTTAGGTCTATTATGCATAAATTTAAAGTTGATATCTATGAAGGGTGTAAGGTCTGTGTCAAGCTGTGTGTGTGTGTGTGTGTGTGTGTGTGTGTGTGTGTTTTGCGTGTGGTTGTCTGGCACAATTTGTTGAAAAGGCTATCTTTTCTCCATTGCATTACCTTTATTCTTTGTCAGAGATCAGTTGGCTATACAATGATACTGCAATCATGTTGTAGGGTGACAGGGTAGCCATACTTGTTGTGAGGATAGCATAACATAGACTTGCTGAATCATGGAAATTAAGGTAACATTGTGTTTCAACTACACTTCAATTAAAAGAAAAAAGATAAGTTGGTTATATTTATGTGGGTCTATTTCTGGGCTCTTGATTCCCTTTCATTGATTTATCTATCGTTTTACCAATACAACACTGTCTTGATAATGGTAGCTTTATGTTAAGTCTTGAATTTGAGTATTGTCGGTCTTCCAACGTTTCCTCCTTCAATAATGGGTTTACTGTCCTGTGTCTTTTATCTCTCCATATAAACTTTTAAAATCAGTCTTTCAATATCAAAACAATTTCCTGCTATTTTATATGGATTATATTGAACATGTATATCAGATTGAGAGGAACTAATGTTCTGAGAATATTGAATCTTCTTATCCATAAACATGGAATAGCTCTCCATTCAGTTGTACATTGGCTCCTTTCATCAGTTTTTTGTAGATGTACTCATATAGATCTTATCCGTATTTTGTTAGATTTATACCTAAGTAATTGTGTGCTAATTTAATTTTTTTATTTCAAATTCCACTTGTTTACTGTTAATATACAGGAAAGAAATTGACTTTTTTACATTAAACTTACATATTACAACTTTGTTTATAATTATTAGCTCCATATGTTTTGTTGTTTTTGTTGTTGTTGATTAGGATTCCCTACATAGACAATCATATCAGCAAAAAAAAAAAAAAAACCACACACACAAAAGTTTTATATCTTCCTTCCCAGACTATATGTCTTTAATTTCCTTTCCTCGCTTCACTGTATTAGTTTGGACTTCAAATAAGAAATTGAAAGCAGGGGCACCTGGGTGGCTCAGTCAGTTAAGCATCTAACTTCAGCTCACGGTTGGTTCATGAGTTCAAGCCCCGCCCCACATTGGGCTCTGTGCTGACAGCTCAGAGCCTGGAGCTTACTTCAGTTTCTGTGTCTCCCTCTTTCTCTTCCCTGCCCCTGCTCATGCTCTGTCTCTCAGAAATGCATAAACATTAAAAAATAATTTTAAAAATATTGAAAGCAGTGGTGAGAGAGGACATCCTTGCCTATTTCTAATCTTAGCAGGAAGGCTTCTGGTTTCTCATCATTAGATATGTTAGCTGTAGGTTTGTGTAGTGTTTTTTTTTTTTTTTTAATGAATTTGAGACTAGTTTGCTGAGAGTTTGTGTCATGAATGGGTGTTAGATTCTGTCAAATGCTTTCTTGGCATCTGTTGATATGATGGTGTGGTTTGTCTTATTTAGCCTATTAATGTGATGGATTACATTAGTTGATTTTTGAATGTTGAACCAGTCTTGCATATCTGGGACAAACTGTAGTGTTTATAATATTTTTTATTTCTATCATCTCCTTCTGATTCTTAAAATTTCCATTTCTCTTCTTACATAATTCATCTGGTTTTTTTTCAGATTTTTGAGTTTTCGTATTAGAGCCCTTACCATACTAATCTTCTGTTGCATGATTCCAACACCTATATCATATCTGAGACTGGTTACAATGATTGTTTTGTTTTGTTTTGTTTTGTTTTTAATACTGTGACTTTTCTACCTTTTACATTCTTGGGAATTTGCTGAAAACTGGACATGCAATAAAATGATAGGAACAAATAAATTTGCTTTTAGTTGGATATTTCATGTCAACACTGGTAGAAGTTAGGCTATAATTAAAGTTTGCAGTAGGTATAGGTGTCAAAAACTTCAACTTCCTCTAGTGTCGTTATTTTTATTTCTTTTTCTTTCTTTCTTTCTTTTTTTTTTTTTTTTTTGATTTTTAGTTTTCCTCTATGAGAGTCTGTGCCTTGCAGCTCTTTCTGTTGAATTTGCTGCTCTTATACTGGAGTCCACCTGAAATAGAGGTGAAATGTTGTGGATGAGAAGGCTATATAATATTTCAATTAAATCTCAGTTATTCTGTGTGTATCACAGGGATGTTATTTTCAGAAGTGTTTCTCCACTGATATAGCTTTATTCTTCCTGACCACTACTTCCTTTCAGACTGCAGTATTCCTGATCTATTTCTTTGAACCTGACAATGTCAACAATGTTATCTTTTCTCCTTATTAAGATATTAAGCCTGAATGGGACTTGAGTGAGAAGATTCCCAACTAATGAGCTTCTGACCAAGTCTTTCCTTCTGGGTAACAGTCTTTCTATGGCATTATGGAGTAAACCATTTATTTCACAATGGTTTCTCCTTCCCTCCCCTTCAATGGACGATTTTGCTCCGTCTCCATTTTGAGAACCTGGTGAGTCTCCTGGTAGAAGCACAAGAAAGGGTAGGTCTCCTTTAAGACCGAAGTTCCAGGGTGCCTGCGTGGCTCAGTCGGTTGGGCATCCGGCTTCGGCTCAGGTCAGATCTCACGGTTTGTGGGTTCGAGCCCCGCGTTGGGCTCTGTGCTGACAGCTAGCTCAAAGCCTGGAGCCTGTTTCAGATTCTGTATCTCCCTCTCTCTCTGACCCTCCCCTGCTCGCACTGTATCTCTCTGTCTCTCAAAAATAAATACAAAGCATTAAAACAAAAAAAAAAAAAAAACAAAAAAAAAAGACCGAAGTTCCAAGGGATCTGTCAGTGCTGAACTAGTTGGCGCAACCTCCAGTAACTAAATATTGTTACCAGTTAAATGTTCCTCCCACTTTATGGCTTCGATTATAGCGAGGTAGATCTATACTGTGTCTCTCTGGATGATTCTATCATTCTAGGGTTTATGGTAGCAATTCATCCTGCAACTTTAGTTCACTGATGGGTCCAAGAAAAGTAACTGGCTTTGGCTTTGTCCAGCTTTTTTGTTGTTGTTGTTGTTGTTGTTCAAAGGCAAAGAGTGACATCCTCGAAGCTCCTTACATGTTGAGGTGAAACCAGGAGTCTTTGATTTTTAAAGATTTTATAGAAGCAGACGTCTCAATTTCCATTTAATTGCATTCCAATAGACTAAAAGTAGCTATTAAAAATATTACTAATGTTCCTTTCACTTTTGCAAATTCTGTGAATCCCTGAGAAGATAAACAATGATATTTGTCTCATTACTGATGATCAAAGCTTGAAATCACTATGAAATTCATTGCAAGGAGCTACAGTTCAAGAGCTGTCTCATGATCTTCCCACTCAGGTGTTCTCAGTGGAATGCAAAAGCTAGAATTTGGCTTTTCTCCACCAACCCAATTAAGATCCCTTCCAGCTCATCAAGCTGAACAAAAATTACATTGAGGGCATGTGACAATGGAAAATAAGAGGACATGGCATGAAAGAGTTGAGCCAAGAAATTTTATGCTGAAATCTGAGTGTGAGGTATCTTAGTACAAGAGTGATTTCTGAATAACTAGGTCATTAAAGCAACTACGAAAGGGTTTGTAATTTGTATATTTTTCAATTTATTCTGTTGGTTATTCCTTTAGAGTTTTTTTGGGTATATTGATATTTTTTATAAAAAGGCATTACAACATTGGCATAACTGAGAACTTTCATCTTTTGTAAGATAAACATTAGTAACACCAGATCTATTCCATAAAAAAAAATCTAAAAATACTTCTTTAAATTAATTTAAAAGGCTTTATACACCAAAAATTTGTACATTTTTTACTTCTTAGTAAATTCCCTAATTGCAACCTTAGAAACTTTTAGGTTCTAATATCAAAGCTGTTAAACAAAATAATCATGAGTTGATCTAAGATTAAACAGATCTTCTTGTCATTTAACATGTAGAGGAAAATGCAACCTATCTTCCTTTCATATACATTTCTCTCTTAATAATTTGTATTTCATTTTGTCACAAATGATACTTGTCATCTGTTTATTTGGCATGATTACATTTTTAAACAAAAACAACATGCTTTTACTTATTTATTTATTTCATATGTTTAGTGATATACTTCAACTGGTTTTGTATTTTAAGATATTTGCTGGCAAATGGGTCTCATATTTGCCCAGCTTTAGCTAATAAGCACAAAGTTGTCTCACAGATAAATGGGAGATTAGGCATATAGCATTTACCATGAATAACATAAACACACATAAAGAGAGAATCTGATCATCATTTGATTCTTTAATCTTGTCAGCCCTAGTAGAGGGTGGGCTGAAATTCAACCATTTCTTCCCCAACCACAAAGGACCACATGAAAGACTTGAGATGACTCTACCTAACACACTCTTTTTAGAGCTAAAATAACAAAGACTAAGAATCTACTTAGATATAATCCCTTTAAAAATATAAATGTTATAGACAACTAGACAAGCATCTTATTATAAATGAAACATGGTTTAGGGCAAACACTTCAAGAAAATTAAACACTCAAAGAATTTTTACTTAACAATTACAGCTCATGAAATCTTGTCTACCATATATCCAAAAGAGTCAGGTTTTAGGTAGACTCTACTGAGACATCTGAAAAATAAGGTTATTTGCATATTAGTATTCTAAATGTAACAGCTACAACAACAACATGTTCAGCAGGTACCGTGATTTGAAAAGAAAACTGTACTTGTTTTGATTTAATCAGTCTAAATGTAAGAGATAACTATTAAAAATTTTAGGAGAATTATGAGATAGTTCATAATAGTTACATACACTAGGAACAACTCAGAAACTTAGACATAAGAAAGAAAAAATATAGCGGATCTCATTGGCCAAGTCACCAAAGAGAAATGATCTCATGCCAAAACTAGAGTAAACACCTATTATATATATTAACATATTCAAAGGAAGAATATAATAGAGTGGAATAGAGAATTTCTTGGTACTTGGTCAGGGCTGAGGAATAAAAAGAGAGGTACATTCTTCTGGGTCTCTAGCTCTGTTCTGACACCTGTATATTCTGGTATATGAGTATTTATATGTTCCTTTCAGTATGTGTATCTTTTTTGGAGTTATATGGACATGGACAGATCAGGTTATCAAATTATGTGTTACCTCCATGTTTCTGCTATGCCACATTCATCTAGCAACATTCTGAATCTAATTTGCTATCCCCTACAATATGTCTACAGGAAAAGAGTATGCTTATCAGTCAACAGAATCTTATTCAAGGTGGTCATACTTCTCATTATGAGTTAACACACTGACTTTCCATTTTCACAAATCAATCTTGGAATGTTTGGTTAATGAAGAAATTGATCTGATTGTGTGCTGAAACATCAGGCTTGTAAGCTTTCAAGGCTGAGAGCTAGCTTTAGATGAACATACACTTAGGTAAGGCCATGCTGTGGAAATGAGATGCCCTTTTACAGATGTCACCCACGTGCCAAATAAGGTCCATCTACAAACTTCAACAATTGTATTGGTCACCTTTTGAAATATATCCTTGATACCACCACTATTGACCACTCTGGTACAAAACACCATCAACTCCCATTTGGAACAAAAGCCTCTGGACTTGGTCTCTATGGTCTATTTCCCCACAGAGCACACAACCAAAGTGATTCTTGAAAATAGAAGAAAAAATGAGATCCTTAGGAAAGAAATATCAATCCTTCATTACATCCACTTTCTGAAGCCCTGCTCTCTGAAAATTGACCTCACCTCTTAACTCTGTTGTTGTTCACTCTGTTTTAGCCTCTCTGATCTCCATGCAGTCCCTGCCTGGGGTTGTCTTTCTCCCCCAGATTTCCTCCTTATTCCTTGTGGCTATCCACTCAAAGGTCACTTCATCTAAGAGGATTTAAAGATGACCATCCACTTAATAGAGTACTTCTTCCAAACCTGTCATTCTCTCTCTATACCCCTCACCTTGCCTCACTTTTATGCAGAGAATGTCTACCTTTCAAAATATCATGTGCTTATTTGTGGGCTGTAAGTAAGTTCCATGATATCAGTATGGAACAGCAACAAGTTTTTGCTCCCCAGTGTGTGGAATACGGGTTGGCACATAGATGGCACTCAGTACATTGCTTTTAATTTAATAGCCGCAAGAGAAAAAAATATGTAATAACAAAAAGGCTATTTGATTAGATTCCAGGATTGTAAGCCTGACTTTGCCCTCAAATGGGCATCTGTGTGACATCAGCAAGTCACTAGCTTACCACTTTCAAGTTCTTTATCTAGAAGATGGAAATATAGGAGTGTGGCTCAAATCCTATATGTGAAAGGTTTTTTTATGATAAAACCCTGAACAACTGTGAGAGTTTGGGACAAATAAGATGTCCAAGCTTACAAACAAGACAGGTGGCCAAGTTTCATGAGAGCACTGTATTCTGAGTGTCTAATGGTGATTGTGTATCTTGGTTCCTCCATTGACCAGCTCTGTGATGTTGAGTCATTTATCAAACTCTTTTAAGCTTCATTCCCCTGATGAAAAAGAAACTCTTTGTTTTCTTAATATGATTTTTAACCCCTCATTTTAAAGAAATTATATCTTATAATCAGGAAAAACAATATAACTAGTAGTGACTAGGGACTTTTTATTAGCTCTTTCCACATAACTCATCAGCTAACAATAATTTACAGAACACGTACATGTGCCTAGCACTGTTTTAGATGTTTGGGATAAATCAGGGCACAAAAGAGACAAATATTGTGCCTTTGTGGAGTTTAACTTCCACAGTGAAGAGACAAATAAAAAACATAAAAAGTAAATGAAATAGTATTTTTGAAAAATGTTACATGGACAAAATAGTATAGTAAAAAGCTGGGGATGTAAGGAAAGGGGTCAGGTTGCAATTTAAAAGAGGCCATGACATTTGAGCACACAGTCATTGAAAGACTTTCTTTTTTCCTCTTCTCCCTGTCCCCCTTTTTTCCCTTAAAATTTGAAACTATTGCTTCCATGTATTGACTATTGTGACTGATGCTGCAATGAACATAGTGGTGCATCAAAAATTGAAACTATACTATAAATCTATTTTATTTAAAATTATAGAAAATGTATTCCCACTGAGTAGCACATTATAATAATAAACCTTTGAAGAAATACTATGATAAAAGACCTTTAAAATTAGTTGTTTCATCCTTGCATGCAGGAATCTGTAAACATCTTAATTATGACATACAGGTGATCTTATGGGGTCTCTAATATGAATTTCCTTAAAAGAAGTAATATTTTGTATCCATTCGGCAGTGGATGGACCTTTCCATAATTTAGCTATTGTAGATAATGCTGCTACAAATATCAGGATTCATGTATCCCTTTGAATTAGTATTTTTGTATTCTTTGGGCACATACCTAGTAGTGCAAATGATGGATCATAGGGTAGTTCTATTTTTAACTTTTGGAGGGACCTCCATATAGTTTTCCAGAGTGGCTGCACCAGTTTGCATTACCACCAACAGTGCAAGAGGGTTCTCCTTTCTCCACATCCTTGCCAATACCTGTTGTTTCCTGTGTTGTTTTTGGCCATGAAGTTGTGGTATATATGAATGGAATATTAGTCAGCCATTAAAAAGCCATGCTGTTGCCATTTACAACATGGATGGAGCCAGAGTATTATGCTGAATGAAATAAGTCAGAGAAAGATAAACGCCACATGATTTCACTCATAAGTGGAATTTAAGAAACAAAACAAATGAGTAAAGGAAGAGAGAGAGAGAGAGAGAGAGAGAGAGAGAGAAAGAGTGAGGGGGGAAAACCAAAAAACAGACTCTTAACTATAATAAAAACCTGATGGCTACCAGAAAAGAGGTGGGGGGGTGGTACAAAGGTGATGAGGACTAAGGAGTACACATGTGATCAGCACTGGGTGTTGTATGAAAGTGTCGAATCACCAAATTGTACACTTGAAACTATTATTACATTAATATGTTAACTAACTGGAATTTAAACAAAAACTTAAAAAGTAAAAGAAGCAATAGTTTCATTGCAAATGAAATAAATTGCAATATCTTTAAAACTCATGCATATTCTGTAGACCAGGGTTTTGGGAATTCATGATTTTTAGTGTTAACTTTTCTATTCTTGGAAACATCCATAGGAAGGGAACAGAGGAAGGCAAGACCCCTCGTTTGTCCCCCACATTCTTAGGGCAGCTACATGCACACCGCCCAGGTAGTTGTACTTTGTAAGACGAGGGTGGTTAAAGCCTTGTGTGGTTTTGCAATGGCTTTTTAGGCTAAAACAATGAATCATTTCTCTCCATCAGTCTCCTCGATTCTATTGTGTGACTAAGAAGCCACCAGAGAAGGAACTTTTGAGTTGGGGCCTCTAAGAGAGAGGCTGTTGAGATAGGTTAGATTTAATAACTTTGGTCACCTACTCATCACAGACCATAGACCTATGGACCAGTCACTGTCTTAGCACAAATACTACTCCGATTTTTAGAAAAATGTTATGCTCCAGTGATGACCTAGTTTTTAGGGCATGACTAATCACTAAAAAGTCCAGAATAACAGAATAGCCTAAAATTTGAACCTAAAGAACCACATCAGCATTTAGATTGCTGTTTATAGTGACCCTCCTTGGTGTTTAAAACCTTTCAACCTACAAGCTGCGGTTCAACTTTAATGTCTATTTATTAGGACTTCTGGAGTTTTGGAAGTGATAAGGTGCTAGACAAATGCTATTATTTATAGTCCTGTCCCCGTTCAATGAAAAGGCTGCTGCTGCCAGAAGTAGCATTAGTTACCCAGCCAGATAGTTTCATTACAGGGTTCCCATTGGTTGAGAATGAGCAGAATTCTTGAGCAATGAAAATCATGGCACTCCCTGGTGACTGAAGAAGCCTGAAACATTCAGACCCAAGCTGCCTCTGGTTTTCAGTAGTGTCTGCCCAACACAGGGTCTCACGTGGTTTGCCGTGATGACCAAAACCGTTTTGTCAGGGAATAAATTATGGATGTGGTCAGCAACTATTGCTAGTCTCAAACCCAATTCATTTGCCTTCCTCATTTTCGTTTTCAATATTTTGGCCAAGATTTATTTCTGTTATAAGGAGACAAATTCCCCTAGGCCAGGCTCCTATCTGCCTACATCTTCCATTTGGTCCTTTATTTGGTGTAGGTCCACGCATCAAGGGAGGAAAAGGTGGTAGAGGAGTGAGGAGGAGGGTACAAAGTATACAAATATGGAACAAAAACATCTCAACTTGGTAACATTCCCCTCTTGAGATTGTTTTTCTAGAATGTAAATGATTAGTTTTATGGTCTCTAAGTATAATTTTAAAAAGGCAAAACTTATGACAAAAACCATTCCTACATAAACTTTACTGAGCATTAGGTTGCTTTCTGTAAATATATGTTCCATGGGATGATCCCAAGGAAATAACTCAAAAGGAAGCTGGCTGTATAATATTTAAACTTTTAATAAGAATTATAAAATTAAATAAAAAAATTAGTAAAAATTATAGCAAACCAAATGCTCATTACTGGAAATAAATATCTTAAGTGGCATTAATACTAAGATCCCCATGCAGTTACTTATGTTAAATGCAAAAATATATGGCAAATTAGAAGTTATTTATATAATGAATAAAACATTGAAATTATTTTTTAAATGTTTATTTTGAGAGAGAGAGAGAGAAGAGTGAGCAGGGGAGGGGTAGAGAGAGGGAGAAAGAAGATGTCAAGCAGGCTCCATGCTGTCAGCACACAGCCCAATGAGGGGCTCTAGCCCACTAACAGTGAGCTCATGACCTGAATTGAAACCAAGAGTTGGATGCTCAACTGACTGAACCACCCAGTCTCCCCAAACATTGAAATCATTTTATTATAACTTTTATGTGTAAAAAATTATGGACCTAGAAGATGCCATAGAAAATAATTGTTTTAATATATTTTTCCTTGTTGGCTTCCATCTTTGTTGGGAACATGTTATTTATCTAATAAATAGTTTTTGATATCATTAATACCAAGTCACAATACCTTTATCTGTAAATGCCTAAAGTGTTTTAACATTTTTTTCTTCCGTAGCATTAATGATCTTCATAGTTACTGTACATTTAATTCAGATGTTTCTAGAACCAGTGTTGCTACAGTAAAACTAGTACTAAAAACCTCCAAGTTTTTAAATTCCTTATCATATATACAAAATATAGGACAAAATATAGAACATTATTTTATGACAGTTGTTCTAAATTCTTGCTCAGTTATGTTGCTTATAATCTGTTTTGAGCAATTCTGTAGCTGTGACTTCTTCCTGGAATTTCTTTAGAGGAGAGCTTTTCCATTTCATCATTTTAGCTAGCTTTCTGTCTCTTGTCAGTTTTAAAAGCTTGTTATGTACTCTGCACCTGTGAGTACTGCTCTATTAGAGGGGGCTCATTGACTGTCCATGGCCTGTCCATTCAGGAGGTGTTCTTTTAATGGTGTTCCTTGGTCTCTCTTGTTGTGCCTTTGGTTATTTTATTTCCTTACTGGTGTTGATATTTGGGACCCTCCACCATGTGTACGTGGGCTTATTTCTTGAAGTAGCTCTGTGAGGCTGTCTTCTTAGTGGACTCTGTCTCTTTTCTCCCCAGATGCTTGTTCAGAGTCATATGGCTTCAGTCCTTCATGGTTTTAGAGATGCGGGCAGGCGAAAAAGTATGGAGCTCCCTATTTCTCCTCCATCTTGTCGGGAATTCTATTGAACATTATTGAATAGTTTTGTAGTTGACAATGTTGAACTATTTAAAGCATTATCACTTCCCTCTATTTCTTGTTACCCCAACCAGCAGTATTATCAATGTATTTAAATGTTAATTTACAAAATTCCTTTAAAATGTGCTTAGCAATTCAGATAAACTAGATACTAGAAAAAAACCCTTTTTTATAAAACCAAAAATTATATATTTTGGAAGTTTTATGTGTTTTTATGTTGGATATGTTACTGTCACAATTTCTTATTTTTTGCTTACAAAATGCCCCAGTTTCACTTTTGCAGAGCAAAGCATGGACTGATTTTAAAAAAATGTGCTTTGTGATATATTTAGCCTTTTCATATATATTCTGTCTTCCCAAGAAGCGAATAAATACAGAGCTTCTGTGAAAGGAAAAAAAAAGAAGATAGGAAGGGAAGGAGAAAAGTAGAAAAGGGGGAAGAAAGCTTTCCATGTTACTTCTTTGAAGGATTCAAGAATTGGAAGTAAAATTGCATATAAATTGTATGTCGGAAGATAAAGTGTACCTCAAATGCCAAATAGAAGGCTTGGTAGTGCCTTTATAGGGAGGACAACACTGCAGGCTTCTGCTCAGCGAGAAGACTGGATTCTACATGAGATTCTGTAGAAAGCGTGTCAGTGCACACACAACTTCTAGAATGACCTGTACTCACCAGCATTAACTTGAGGATAAGTCATCCATTAATATGCCAAATTTTAGTAAAGAAATCTAAATTAGATCCACATCAGCCTCTGCAGGATATTAAAATATCGCTGACACAGGTAGAGAGATGGATCACATTTGATAGTATCAAATAAGATGCTGAAAAAATTCATTTGGACAAGAAGGCTTTAGATTGCTCATAACTTCATTTGAAAACCCTGTCCAGCAGAAAGTTTTCATTCATTCCCCGAGATAACAAAGGTGTGAACAAGAAAAATAAAATGGAAACACATCTTATTAGCACTTTCTATTTTGAGGAGGTGGCAATATTATGGAGAAGTCAGAAGATATTTCTCTCAATGAGAGCATCAATAAATATACTATATTTATTTAATTTATGTCGTTAAGTAAATGACACTATTAAATGCAAGCATAAAATAGAAGTTTGGCTGAACCAGAAAAAAAATAGTAAAGAAAAGCTAATGATGAATTTCAAATAAAATATGTTAAAGTTTGGGATTTTTAAGGAAGCTCTAAAAACTATCTTGATGAAATGTTAGGATAAGATGAAGTGAACAGGTCAAGTGCAGTCAACAATTTTTAGGTATAACATATTTAACTTTAGAGGGCAAAGTTTATTACAGTGTTATCTCTACTATGAATTTGTAAGTTCTCTATTATTTATTTCAATCAACCCCACTATTTGTAAGGGGGGAAAAAAAGCTTACATTAAAACTCTAACTTGGGTAAACCATGTGGTTGATTAAATGATCACACCAACATCCAATTTTGTGCTTTTTGAGTCAAAATGCTTTATCAGTTTTAACATATTTATGATGCTGGTTTTCCCCTCAATTATGAGAGAGCTCACCAAGTTCATGGAAAGTGAGAATGGGTGTTTTCTGTTCAACTGGACAAATTAAGCTTGCTCATTTGAAAAAAAAATAAAAAAGAAAAATGTACTCGAAATTTGAAAGTGGCAAGGGGATTTTGAGCCTGATAGTTCATTCTGAACTTTAAAGAGTCTAATTCAGAATTAAGACTCAGATATAAGTGAAGAATAGAAGGCAAACAATAAGAACAGAGTGACAATTAATTCTCTCCATTCAAATTATCTCCTAAATATTATGGCTTAAGGTAAAACCAACATGTTAATAACTGTCATTTCCAAAACCTTGACTAACCAATAAGTACACATCACCTCATGTCCATTTCTCATCTATTTTAAATGGAACAAAGTGACTTTCAGGGGGTTGGAAGCACATAATTACATAGACTAAAGTCTTTGGACTTTGATCATAATTATAGTGCTTTATCCATCCATCACTTGTTGCTTGAGGACTGTTCCTTGGCGAGTTATTTAAAGGAGATAGGAACTCTGTCAGGACAAATTTGAGCTGCAAAACAGCTAATCAGAAACTTGGCTCTCTTGACTTAAAGCAGATTGAAAATTGCTACTTTAATCTCACAATCCATTTGGCTCTTAAGTAAAGTGAGAACATGAAGTCTCTCTTTAAAAAGGCATGTGTCTGTTGTTCATATCATTGGGGACCTTTTTATAAGCTTCTATTGGGACACTGGGTACAAGTTTGCCTCACTATAGTGGTCTCAAAATTGGTTGTACAAACAAATGAATCATCTGCAGTGTTTGCTAGAAAATGCTAATTTTGAATTCCTTCCCCTCACCCTCAGTTTCCCAGAGAGATGTATCCATGTAATTGTAAACCTAAAATTAACTGGGAACCTTATATCATCAGAAAATCTAGAGCTGTTTATCTCAATAGTGGTCTGAGAACTACAGAAATCAGCATGGTTTGTTTTTGTTTACAGTGTCATCCCAAGGCTCCACCTGGAGTTATCAAATAATAGTCTCAGGCTGTTGATATAACATTTCTCTGAATTCTGGAAAACATCAGAAGTGAAAATGTACATTACTATGTTTTCCTGAATCTGAACTGGGGCACTACAGTTTTGGGCATGAGCTACCATCGAAGGGTTGAATATAATATACCTCCATGTAAAGCATGTTGAGGAACTTGAACAGAGGCTACTAACAAAGATCACCCTTCCAATTTGCTGCCTCCTGGGTAGGAGCCTTGCATTTGTAGTCCTCAGCAAGCAGGTGGCTTCCTACCCTCCCTTGAACTCTGCTGTATTACTTGTATGTATGTAATCCTACATTGGAGTCCCTGAGGTCTAGGATTATACCTCACTCTCACTTTCTACTGCCCCCAATCAGTACCAAGAAATAAATATAAGTAAATAAAATAAGTTTCTGGAATTCTTTAGTTAAATCAAAACCAAAAAAAAAATAATTTCAGTTTCTATATCTACAATTTGAGGTTAAAAATCCTTTACTTGGTGAATTAGTTTCCTATTGCTGCTGTAACAAATTACCGCGAACTTGTGATTTAAGCCAATACAAATGTGTGATCTTACAGTTCTGTAGGTCAGAAACCTGACACGTTCCCGCTGGACTAATGTCAAGGTACTGGCAGGGCTGCATTCCCTCTGGAGGCTGTAGAGGAAAATCTGTTACCTCGCCTTTCCCAGCGTCTAAAAGTGCTAGCCTTCCTTGGCTTATGATCCCCTTCTGTCTTCAAAATCTGTTAAGATGTTTTTCACATCACAATGCTGACTCTTTTTCTCCCTCCAATTTCCCTTTTTAAGGACTCTCATGATTACATTGAACCCACATGGCCAAGACGCCTGGGTGGATCAGTTGGATAAGCGTCCAACTGTCCGACTTTGGTTCAGGTCATGATCTCACAGTTCGTGGGTTAGAGCCCTGCATTGGGCTCTGTGCTGACAGCTCAGAGCCTGGAGCCTGCTTCCAATTCTCCCTCTCTCTCTCTCTCTCTCTCTCTCACGCTCTCTCTCTCTCTCTCTCTCTCTCTGAACACCTCTCCCACTTGTACTCTCTCTCTCAAAAATAAATAGATATTAAAATTTTTTTGAACCCACATGGGTAATTCAAGATACTCTACCTATTTTAAGGTCAGCTAAGTAGCAGCCTTAATTCCATCTGAAACCTTAATTCCCCTTTGCTGTATAATATAACATATTCACTGATTCTGGAGATTAGCACCTGGCCACCTTTGAGGCCTTTATTCTGGCTACCACACCTGCCCACCACCCACGTGGATGAGTTTTGTAAGGTTCATTAGCCGTAAAGTTCTATACAGTTGTAGTAAAACAATATGTCCTGTGGTAGAAATAACATTGAACTGGATCATGAGACTTAAATTCCAGATCTTGTTCTGATTCAATTTTGTTCTGTGATTTGGGGAAAATCACTTTCCCCCTCTGGAATTCAGATTTCTCAGTTCTGAAGTATAACTACTGGGAGAGATCAGCCAAGACCACACCAAGACCCATAATTGTTCTTAATTTAAAGATGATATGAAGCATAATGGAACTTAAGGTGTGCCTACATGAGGACACAATTCTTGCTGGAAAGGAATCCCCAGTCTGCTGGTGTGCTATACACACAGTTGCACAACTGAGCAATACACCAGGGGAATGCATTTCTGAGTTCTGTTGAGTTCATCTATAATTGCTCAGGTCCCAGCTGTGAACAGTAGAGCAGAGGCTGTAATCTCTATCTACTTTTTGAGGAAACTTTTACTTAAATAGCTTTAATGATTTCATGAACGTCATATAATCAGTGGTGGAGTTAAGACTGTTATTCAGAAATTTTGACAAGTTCTATGTGCACACTACCAACACACTTCCCTGCCTCTCTCCAAATAAATGCACTTAGCATGTAGAATTATAACATGTTGTACTTTGGGCTAACCACAAATAATCATAAAGTTCTTTTATAACTTACTCTTGTGAATATTGTAAGGCTTTGAAGCAGTTTTTTGTTGGTTACAACTGATGGATACGTTAGTCCCTGTTGACAAATTGTACCTTCATGCTTCTTTATGAACCAATTCTTCCAGCTTTCTGCCTTGCTTCAATTCAAGTACTGACAGAGACAACATACACAGACTGTAGCATGCCGGCTTGTTCCTGATAAACAGTGATTACGGAGATTACTATAATGATCAATCTTACTAAAAACTGGTTTGCAATGGATGGATACATACTTTGTCTCACACCAGAAATTGTACTATTATATGTTATATCAGTTTTGGAGATCTTTGCATGTGTGTACAGAACACTGTGGGCATATATTTCATTTTTGTACTTGCCGTGATCCTGATAGGATTAAGAGCACTTGAAAAAAGCGTGATTGTAGAGAGTTTGGTGAAGAGACTATTTATCAAGATAAAAGGGATAGGAGATGGCTTTTTGGAGTTAGTAGTGGCTGAGACTCGTTACCACTGCTAAGCTTGAAAGAAAGTGACAATAGGGACCAGTTACTTGAACTCAAGACACCTGGCCCTGTGGCTAGGGCATCTGACAGGACCTGCAGCCTTTAGTAAAAAAATCCAACAGGGAAGTGGGCCAGGAGAACATATACCCTAACTTCACTCCTGTGCCCTTCTAACCCAAGAGGAAACCAGAGGATAAAGGAACTGTCAGTGTAGTCTTTAGAAGTCAGTTTCCAGAGTACAGAAGGAGAAGAATGGAGGATGCATGTGGAGAGGCAAGCAGAGGACACCCAAGAGAGAAGTACACCTGCCCTTCTGTGATTTCATCTGATAAATGAAATGATCTTCCACTAAAAGTTTTTTGCCACCACACTTGCTTTTGGGATATATTTAGAAAACAGACTGAACAAAGTTGACCTTTCAGCTAGTAAAGCATAACATTTAGAATCAATATGTAATTTACACAGGAAATGCTTCTTACTCACCCATACACCATGTTAGGCAGTTTGAGCTTTTTCGAATAGAGGGACTGGCAAAAATAATACAAAAATCATCTTGCAAGTGGTTCAAATTTTAATGTTTAATTTTCTCTTATTTTTAGCCCTCAACTATCCTATTATATGAAGATTTAATCTTGGTTCATTTTTATCACTTTAACTGGTTTATTTTCAAAAAATTATATTTTGAAAGAAATTAATCTGTCTTTTAGAATTACGCCATTAAAAATCTATTTTAAAAACTAGATGGCAATCCTAAAAAAAAATACAGGATGAAAGAGGGCCTCAATTATTTCCCAGCAACACATTAACAGATTTAGCTTCTAAAATGCTTAACTTTAGATTCATTTTAAATGTTAACCTATTAAAATATAAACAGAACTTATTGTTCATAGGTTTCATTTTTCAGAAAATAGTAACTTACCCCATTGGCTCTTATTTATTTATCTAGCATAATTTCATCTACGCTTTGATATTTTTGTTAGAACTGAGTTAGCAATAACATGACAAGACTTGTAATTTTGCCCACCTTTTCTTCTTCTTTGTAATGGTCAATATCATCACAGGGGAAATCTAAGCTCTGTAGTTTTCATGCCTTCTGTGATTATCAGAAAAGTTTTTGCAAAGACTAAGTAAATTAGTGTTAATACTGGAGCATAAACAAACATATAGTATGGCAATGTGTTCAGGTGCAAAGAAAAAAAAAACCAGAGTGAAATTTCAATTTTAACTGAGAGAATGATTATCACAGTACTTTGAAATTGGCTTTTTGGGAATGGCATTAACATTCAGTAATAAATGATAATAGCATCTCTCATTTACTCTATTCTGTGATAGAAGGAAATCATGCATTAAAGCAGCTTGGAGTTAAGAATAACAAGATATCTTGTTCTTTCCTTTTTTGAAAATTCCCTTTCATGACTTCTTTCAAAAGACAAGGTCAAGAAAAAGACAAATTTAACTATGTAGATGACTATGATTATGGAATGATTAAATTTGGTCTTTCTTAAAATAGATTGTGTAAACTGAGAACTACAAGGGTTGTCTGCTAAGAAAAAGCAACTCAAACCCATTCACTCACTAGGCATTAAAAAGAATATCATTTATTCTTACTTTGACAATATACAGTATCAGAGGTTTCTTATAGTGATAATCTACTTATTCATTTATTCACTAAGCAGTATAGATAGGAAAATAGTAATAATTCAGCTCTTAAAACATTTCAAAACATTTAAAATATTCAGCTCTTAAAACAAATTCAAATAGATAGGAAAATAGTAATAATTCAGCTCTTAAAACATTTCAAAACATTTAAAACATTCAGCTCTTAAAACAAATTCAAAACATTTAAAATATTTGAGGAAAATGTATCTGTTATTAAATATGTAAGTACCATTGAATTAAATAAATGAACATTACAGCCCATATCTTATTCATTTTGGCATTTCCAGGGACTTGCACAGAGTAGATGGTCAGTAACCAACGTTTTTTCTGCCCTTTGTTTGCCACTTAAGTTTTAATTACAAAGAGAGAGACCACAATCTTGTCTAACACAATTTATCAGGTGAATAAATGTTCCCTGACCCCCTGTGCCACTATCTCACAGCTCCCCATGTGCTTTTGTCCTTTCCCCAGAAGCAATACTCCCCATGATTAAAGTTCAGGGCATTCAGCAAAATGTAAAGCTATTTTAAAGTACTCTGGGTGTTTTGAATTTTACAACATGTCCAAAAGAGACAATTTTTGCTCCATGAATTAACAGATTGTTTGGACAGTATGAAAAGCAATTTTCTCATTTATATTTAAAGACTTCTCTCATCAATCACTAGAAATGCTTTGAAGATAGAGGTATATAGGATTGACGTGTGGCTTGCTAGTCAATAGAAGAAAGTTTTTTCTAGAGTTCAGGTAGAGCCAAGTACCTATTTAAAAAAGGTATCTGCAACGGAAGCATTATACAGCAAATGTTTTATCAGAGCTATGCTCTTAGAATAGCATTTCAAAAGAATTTCAGTAGGATAGAAAATTTTGAGTCTGGAAACAAATTTTGAGAACTAGAAAATGTTGGGTATTCTGCTCTCTACTGACCCCATCCTGAACTCCAAATCTAGTTTTCAAATTATCCAAGAACATCAACTCCAGAGCTATGCATTTTTTGTTAACATTGTCATTTACGGCAGCAGGAATCAAGTCTCCATTTTCATTTCCTATTTCAACCTGGAAAACCACAAACTTCCTTCTTCTCTCGCTCTCTCTCTTTTTTCCCTATTCTCCCTCTCTCTCCTTTCTCTGCCATTTACCTTTCTGCTTTATTTTTCTGCTTCTGCTTTCTCAGCCCACCAGAAACCTCACAGGAAGAGGAACAAAGTCTACATAGTCCACATTAGTGTCCTACGTGGTGACAAATCATATTAATGAAAAAGGTCACACATCTTCCTTAATTGCCTAGGCAATTTGACAGTAACTGAGCCCTGCCCAGAGAGCCCACTCCACTTCTAGTACAAGGTTCCAATAAGCACCGGTGGTGAATGACAAGTTAACCCCTTTGGAACCCCACCATTTTCAACACTCAGAGGACCTCTCTCATTAGTCTTATAAAATAAAGTACGAAATTCCAACATCAAATCTCATTCTGTTAAATTAACAACATCACACTGCTACATACGACTTAAATATCTCCCATAGTTTTATGACTGGAAAAACACTGTTCAGATTTCATTTACCAGTTTAAAAATAGCAAACTCTAATTTGAAACACATACACACACATCGTGCATGCTCGCTAATATTCCCTCTTAGTACTAGGCAAATGTTTCTTCCTATAAATGTAAATAAAATTCAGCACAATCCTAAATTTTAAAAGTCAGATTTGTCAAAAGATATTTGTTATGAAACAAATCAAGAAGAAAATATTTCTCAGAGCCAGAATGACAAGCCACAATCTGGTGGCATAACAATGGCTATTCATCTATTTTTAATGTATAAATCAAAAGTATTCTGTGTCTATTTTGACTTGAAAATAGTGCACAGATTATTATGTCCTTGTCCAATGATATTTCTCCTTCTTGGGTGGGTGAGTGATGAGCAAGGCAAAGAACAGAGTTTAAACATCCTAAAAGGGGAGTGGGGGGCGATGATAATGTTTTAAGAAACCATGGGAAATTTGTCTTCCAACCTTGTCACTTTGCAGGTCCAGACATGAACTAAAATCAGAAAAGATGCCCACAGACTGCTTTCAGTTCACAGAAAGTCCAAAATAATCTCTGTGCTCATAAACAAGGAGGGGTTGCTCTTTCTACACAGCAGAAACACTCATAATACACAAGGCACTCCAATTAAGTTCTGATAGAAGTTACGTCACGTTTCAACTCACCGCTGGATGTATGGGTCGGGACAGTACTGTAGGGTGGCACACCGTGAAGTTTCACAATTCATTTCCTTCAACTCTCTTTGACAATCAACAAGTGGAGAACAATTATAAAACATATACACAAATACCTGTGTATATATAGATATAAAGCCAGGAGGCGAAAAGCAATAGGGTCAAATGCTATCAGACATAGAAGTTTAGACACTTCCCCCTTCACACACATTTGCAAAGAGGCGGAGCGTTTCTTGATTTTAGCCAATGAGATTCGTCAAGTGACTAAAACATCAGAAACACTTGGTTCTTACCAGCTGGGCATCCTCTCTTAAGTTGTTCTTCCCCCTCTACCAAGGCTTTAGAGTTCTGGAGGCATAGTGGCCACACTTGTGGGCAACTTGGAGGCTTCACCGAACTTCTGGTCTGTCTGGTGATTGGGTGCTGGCACAAATGGCATCAGAGTTTAATTTCAGCAGCCTGGACTTTTAAAACAGAACTAGGCTGATGAGTGTCCACCCTGCTTAAGCTAATTAATGCTTCCTTGTATCTGCACATGGATATGATCTGAGTACTTCTATAACTGCTTCTGGGGCTTTTTTTTTTTTTTTCAGAGCTGCTTAGAAAAGCTGTGTGTGTGTTTTCATCTTCACCTCCCCGCCCACCCCCCCGACCCCCCCCACTTCATTCTCCCTTTCAGCCAACCGCCTGTTGTGGTCACAATCTCAAATAGCAAAGACAGGGAAATTCCTTGATTATATTTAACCTAGAACTCACTCTTCGTCTCAACTAAGAGAAAGAATATCCATTCACATCCCTTAGAAGTTTTGCCTGCCCCAAAATAAAATAACCATTACTGAATTGGTTCTTTATATCCTACCTTAAACACACACACATGATTTTCTTAAAGTGACAATAGTATTTATTTCAGACTATTTTGAAACTTACAAAAAGTATTTCAAATTGCCTGTTACTGAAAACATTCTAGGTTTACTTCAGTCTCTATAAGTCTGTCTTACTTTCTTATTATGTTTTACTGTTTTTGCTGGTTTGGGTTTTGCTTTGGCTCGACCTACTTTAGAGTAAAATCATTAACTTGTTCCTATATCCAAAAACCAATATAATATCAGAAAATTCTACATACAGAATATTACTTCCTTTCTGAATACAGGCCACAAACCTGTCCTGGTTTTGTAGATTTGGAAATTGAATGAAATATGATTCAGAAGCTAAATTAAAATAGACTCCAGCAGGAAAAAAAAAAAAAAGTTTGTGTGCCTGAGTGTCACTAACAGGGCAAGTTCACATCTTCCACTCACCCCCTAATCACAGGTCACCTGCAAACTGGTAACAGCAGTAGTTGCCAAAGTTTATGACAATCTAAAATCCTTTCCAGAGGAATTTGACATTTCCTTAAAAGAAATTCCGGTTTAAAATGTGTTTCATAAAAATATTTCATTTGTTGCTTCAGCCAGCGTAGAAGAGAAAAGCTATTTAAAACTTGACATTCTATTCCCTTACTTAGCCTGAGAGTGTCTAACATCTGTGAATTGTGAAATTCAGAAACATGCCGGCCTGAGCTCCAGCCAAATTAAACATCTTGTTCTACAAAATGTGAAACTTGAAGGGAAGATCATTTTACTAATGAATTAGAGATTTGTTAATTGGAATTACAGTGTTTGGCTTTCCTCTTGCTATTGGGATACAGGTGACCAGAATATACAAACTTCTTAAATTGAAAATACTCAGTTTCCTCTGGCCATGGCCAGGTGATTTCATCACACGGGCCTTGTTTTTTCCCATTTATAACATGAGAGGTGAAATAATGATCTCTAGTGCAGTGCTTCTCAAATGTTAATGCATCTGTGGGTCACCTAGAAATCTTGTTAACGGGTCCTCTGATTCGCTAGGACTAAGGCAAGGCCTGGGACTCTGTATTTCTCAAAAACTCCCACTTGCTGCTGCTGGTATTAGCATCATGTTTTGAATAGCAAGACCTAGTACTCCTTTCAGGCCTGCTATTTATTTACTTCTAGGAAAACAAGCATAACTCTTCTAAATATTTTAAATTACCAGAAGAGGCTCTAGACCCCCAAATAAGTTATCAATTTGTAAACATTTCTAACATATTTTTCATTTCAAAAGGTTTATAGCCTAATTTATAGAAAAGAACACTAAAAAATTTATACTGTTTTATTTACTTTTGAGAGAGAGAGAGAGAGAGAGAGAGAGAAGGAGGAGGAGACACAGAATGTGAATCAGGCTCCCAGCTGACAGCATGGACCCCAATACAGGACTTGAACTCACGAACCATGAGATCTTGAGCCAAAGTCAGACACTTAACCAACTGAGCCATCCAGGTGCCCCTCTAGAAAAGAACACTTAAAATGCATTCCTTGACATCAATAGTTGTTATTAAAAAAATCCTAAATTTACTAGGCTAAGAGCAACAGCTATTATGCAAAAATGTTTACATAAATAATTATGAAAAATATTGGGTACTATTGCGTTGCAGAAATAAATGCAGAGTTACCTTGTCCAAGGGCAAAAACACAAACTCTCCAGGATTCAACAGCATACCAGTAGCATACAACCATCTACAACCTGGGAAAATAAGTGACAATAATACTGTAATTACCATAATTGCCACTTATATTAATATTGCATCTGCCTTCCCCCAGGGGTCTCGGATTATTATACAAATGTGTAAATTCTGCCTTTGGTGTGCAAGTTACATCCTTTTCCAGCAACTTAAGTTTTGTAGGCAAAGACTGTAATGGAATAAGGTACACAGAAGCCTAGGAGAAGAGAACTGATTTTCTGACCGAGATCTACAATCTTGAAGGATATTGTTTTTCACAACAATGCGCATGAAGAGGAAGAGAAAGTTATGGGCACAAGGAAAGAGCAGCATTTATGGCCTAGAATTCTGGACGCTTTCCCCGTCCCAGCTCCTAGCATCTGAGAATGTGCACTCTGCCAAACTCAGGTGTTTAAACACAAACCTTTGTCCTGATGTCCATGTGAATTATTTCACTATAGCTCTTCTGTATGCACTCCATCCACTGTTAAGTACTTCCATGGTTGCTCTCCTGCCTTAGATCACATTTTGTCCTCCCCTCCAGAATGTTTTTACATATACTGCATCTGTGTATATCCACATTCCACAAATCCTTCAGGGAAAGGGAAGCCTTTCTCGCCCCTCCAGGTGAGAGGAAGCTCCACCCCCATCGTCCTGAATCATATCTGTACTTGTACAAGGGCACCTGCTTCACGGATTTGAGCAATTTTTGCATGAGCCCCATCTTCTGCGCTGGACCATGAACAGGTTGAGGGTGGGTTTGCAGATAGGGCTCAGTGGATGAATAATGTGTTTATGTCTTTGCAAAAATCACCTAATCATAAGTATTACAAGTAATTGAAAAAGAATTTCCATGAAACACTCGACATTTTAGAATCAACTTTATTGGTGTATCATATACATACAAGGAAATTCACTAATTCTAAGTGTTCAGATTGAGGAGTTTTGACACATTATATACCACCACAACCAAGATATAGAATACTCAGTTACCCTCCTATCCCTTTGCAGTAAATTCCTCTCACCACTGACCCTAGATAATCATTTTTTTGCTTGTCATTATACCTTAGATATATATTATCCAATGGAATTTTCTCTGATGAAAGAAATATTCTATAAATGCACTGTCCAACATGGTAGCCACTAGTCACATATGGCTAATGTGTTGGGGAAATAAATTATTATTTTTATTGGATTTTAATCAACTTAAACTTACAAAGTCACCTATGGTGAGTGGCCACCATGTTGGACAATGAAAATATAGAATATCACATAAATGAAGTCACATGGTATGGATTCTTCTGTGTCTAGGTTATTTTACCCAACAAATTGATTTTGAGATATATCTATGTTGTTACATATATGAGTAACTGGTTCTTTTTCATGGCTGTTGAGCATGTGGATTCTTCCTTTTTCTTTTTGTTTTTGTTATTAAGAACACATTCTGGTCTCAGGTACTAAATTTTGGCCAGAGGCAAAAGTCCAACAGACTTTTTAAGAGCTCAATAATAATACATCCTATCAAGTACCTTAGTGATATGAATAGCTCATTTTTCCCAAGGCTGCTAAAGCTCTAGAGGAGACAGCCCATATGTAAAGAAATTGACTAACCTGGGTTTAGGCTGATCTCTGGGGCCAACTTACCCTGACCTTAGGCAGGTAGCCTAATTTGTTTGAGACTTAGATTCTTGATCTTTAAGAGAAAGGATGTATCAATGGGAATTCTTTTGTGACAACCAATAGAAACAAATTCTGACTAAAACCCAAATTATGAAAATATGTTTTTTCAAAACCATGAAAATTCAGAGTGTAAGAGGAAGTTGAAAAATGAGGTTCAGGAAAGGGTTAGAAACAGGATAGCTTCAGGAATCTAAGTAACAGGAATCTAACAACACTTCATGGTGCCACCCCAGGAATAAGTCAGACCCAACAAGTTTCTTTTGAACTTGAGTCATTTAGCTTAAAATTCAGATTCTTAGAAGGGAGATCCATGTTTGGCCAGCAGAACACATTGAGTGATAATGCCACCAAGACAGGACCAAAGACATTTTCTAAAAGAAAACAGAGTTTCGAATACCCAAGGAAAGGGCAATCTTACAGGACAATTGAAAACAACAGATGGCATCATGAGGGGCTTAGAGTGGATGATCTCGCACATTCCTTAGAGCTCTGGCTGTCTGTGGCTATGGGATTGGAGAAGCTAAATGTCTTTCTTTCGGGTTACTAAACCTCAGGTTCTGTCCCCTCCAAGTCCCATCCTGGCCTGTGGCTCTTTTATAATATGGGAATCAGGAGAGAACCTTTTAGCACACAGTATGGTAGAGTAAATTTATCAAGTGTCAGTCACATTGAACGGACTGAGGAGTTGGGTGATTTTTAATCTAACCACACCCTTCTGAAGTACATAACTTCAGTCTAACCCCAGCATCTCTATTTTAGCAAAAAACAAGTTCTGTTTTGGGGAGGAAGATTCTACTAACTCTTCGAACTTTGTGCTCTATGAATCAAATATTTTCTAAAGTCAGGCATCTAGTAGGAGAATAGCTGGACCTAGAACTTAACTGTGCTATTTATTTTGTATATTAATGAATAAGCAGATGCATTGCAGCTTAGCAATGTGCTTCTTCCGATTTGACCCCACCTTTTACTGGTCACTGGAACTCATCAAATAGGAAAAAAAGTATAGGTAAGCTAATGTCTCAGAGTCTGCTGAGAAGACAGATGCTGCAGGGGTGTCTGAGGAAAGGGACATTTCTTTTTGCAGAGGGCATGCAAGGAAACACAGAGCCCAGTTGGGGAGGGAGGAGGTTGGCAGTTTCCCTAACAGACAAACCTGATACTCCCCAAGTCACACCCAGTGTCCAAAAGCAATGTGGGTGGGCTTCTTTTCCAGACATCCCTGAACAGCTGTGTGAGGGCTCCTCATTCCCACCCCTCCTTTGCTTAATGCCACGTGAGTAAGAGATAAATACGGAGACACAGGAAGTCCTTACTTGGCACGCTCCAGATTTTTTTTCCCCGAACCATTTGTCAGTTGCAGATACGAAGCACCTTACTCTGAATGCCTTGGTGTGCATTTTCTAAAATGAGGAAATATCTTACATAATCACAGTTCAATAACTGAAATGTAGAGATTAACATTGATAATATTTTATCTTCTCTATACTCAGATTTTTCCAATTATCTCAATAATGTCCTTTGGAGCAAGAGAAAATTGTGTAACATGTAACACATGTCTGTGTTTCATGACAGATATATCTGAAAGATGCAGGCCAATTATTTTATAGAACAGATCTCAGTTTAGGTTTAGCTGATGCTCCCTCATGATTCGATTTGGTGACGTACTTTTGGCAGAAATACCATAAAAGCGATACTGTGTCCATTTCAGTACATCTTTTCAAGAATGGTTCCATTTTTAAAGCCCACGACAAGGTTTTCCCCAGGGTTCACCTCAGAATTAGATTTAATATGAACCTAATAAAGCTAAATGTCAAGCCCTCTCACCTGCACAGTTTTGGGAGCTGCTCAGCAATGTGTTTACATGACCATTATATTTCTATAAAATATACAAATGTGAAATATTTGAACTCCAATCTTCTAATGTTACTGTCCCATTCTGCTTTGATTTCCCCTTCATCACCTTCATGCTGCACAGAGTTGTTGTAGAGAGGCCAGGGGATTTTTAGGATCCAGCCAAAGGCAAGTTAGATAAGGGATTCTTTTAGTTTGGGTTTCAGGGGGGATATATGTGTATAGTTTGTAGTCACATTTGTGTAGAGTTCAATTATTGTGATTCATCCTGTCATTGGAATGAATGGTTTCCAAGAATTCTCCTCCTGTCCGTGTATTGACTCAGGAGACATAGTGTTGCTGATAAGCCTAAGGGTGGAGGTCTTATCAAATGATGGCTATCCCTACAATTACTGCCATAGGAGTGTGTGAATGTCAGGTGCACTGATCCAGAAAATAATCTGTGTACAAATTTTCATCTTTTCATCAGGCATGTAAAATTATAATCAGTGGAATCAATATAATCAGCATTTAATCAAAACCCAGGTTCTCTTATATATCTTATGCAGCCTATCTAAATACATATTAACCATATATTATGTGGTCTTTTATGATGGGTGATGTATTAAGTAGAACTTATCCTTATACCTGTGTTTGTAGGAATATGAATGTGTGGCAACAAGTGTGTTTGTCAAACCTTAGAATGGGACTTTATTTATGATATTAAGGCTGTAGATGTGACATCTGAGAGTCCAAGCGTCTATGGCTTTAAACCTACAGGCTACATTTACATATGGTCTATCTATTTATCTACATGAAATCACTTTGTTCCAGAATGATTTGAGGTATCTTATGAAATACATATAAGAAGATTAAAAAATATATATGCAACATTACCAAGGGTTAAAAATAGGGTAAAATGGGGAGTTGTTTTTTATGGATATATAGTTTCAGTTTTGCAAGATGAGAAACTTCAGGAGGTTTATTGCACAACAATGTAAATATAGCTAAGGCTACCAAACTGTACACTTACAGTGTTAGGACAGGAAATTCGGTATTATTTGTTTTCTACCACAATTAAAAAATAATTTTTAATTTAAATATATATGTAGGTGAATGAAAAAATAAATAACCATTATAAAATCAAGGGTAAGAAAAATAGGACAAAATCAGGGAATCAAGGACAATATTTGCTATTGTATTACACAAACGTCTACACTTGCAGTAAAAGTCTGTGAACTTACTGTGAACTTCTGAGAAGTCAGTGTAAGGAGGACTGACATGTCATATTTTCAATCCACAATAGCAGCTTAGACTTGTTATACATAACACATTCTAGGTACAAAATACATATCTGTTTAAAGAATAAGGAAGAGGACCACCTGAGTGTCTTAGTCTGTTAAGCTTCTGACTCTTGCTTTCAACTTAGGTCATGATCTCATGTGAGATGGAGCCGCACAGGGCTTTGTGCTGACAGCATAGGTCCTGCCTGGGGATTCCTGCTCTCTCCTCTTTCTCTCTAGCCCTCCCCCACGTGCACGCCTGTGTCTCGCGTGCTCTCTCTCAAAATAAACAATTACAAACTTAGAAAAATAAGGGTGAGAAGATAGCACGTACTGAATCTTCCAAATAATTGATCTTTGGCTTCTAGGCTTGTAAATCTAATGAATTTATTTGATTGCTTATTACAAGTAAATGACAGTGGATGATGGTGTAATAAAGCCCTGGCTTTCAGTATAATTCTCTTACAAGACCCTATGGCACTCACTGGTTTGCCAGTTGATTCACAGATTCAACATATATATTCCTTAAGGGCTTCTTCCATGTGCTCATCAGGGAACCGGGGCTGTGGTTGGCAAGTGGGTCACTTTGATTCTGTCCCTGGACTCAAAGCATCTTTTTCTTAAGCTTCCTAGACAAAAGGATGATTATGGGATAGTTTTGTCTCTGAGTTGCTGATGACCAATTTGCCCCGGGGCTTTTGGTTTGGGGTACCCCGGGCCTTATTAATACTGATGAGCTAAGGGTATGTTTACTAGAATTCATGAAGCATGTATAGGTAGAAGAGAATATAATGTAGCATTCTTATTTACTTTTTGTGGTTTGAGCCCAAGAGAGTCCGATGTGGCTAAACCTGTCCCTTAGACACACATTCATTCACAAATGTTTGTCTTATTGTTTGAGTTTGGATCATCAGAACAGCATAAAGGCCATCATTTGTGGAAGGAAGGGAGGTAGGTGTGAGCCAAGAAATCAAGGCCTGATCTAGACCTGTATATCCCAAAGATTGTAGCATGATTTATTTCCTAAACCACTGGGTGCTTTTGTGGTATGAAGCTCCTGAAACATACTGTTTATCTATGGAGCACGGCTCCCTGAACGGGGACTAAGGACATTCATAAAGGCTTTTTAATTTTTTTGAAAATTAGCTATACTCTGGGGCGCCTGGGTGGCTCAGTTGGTTAAGCATCCGGCTTGGGCTCAGGTCATGATCTCATGGTTTGTGGGCTCGAGCCCCACATCGGGCTCAGTGCTGACAGCTCAGAGCCTGGAGCCTGCTTCAGATTCTGTGTCTCCCTCTCTCTTTGACCTTCTCCTGCTCATGCTCTCTCTCTCTTTCTCTCAAAAATTAAAAAAAAAACAGGAAAAATATATATATATTAAAAAAAAGAAAATTAACTATACTCAAAGTTAAAATGGAGGTTTAGAAAACATTTACCTAGAAACCATCACAGAAACAGAATGACTTAAAAACAACAAGACTGCATATAGTGCTTACATTTTACAGAACATTTTCACATTCTCTCATCAGAGCCTCCCAAATGACGGACGTGTAAAGGACCAGGACAAGTGGTGTCATTACCTCCATTTCATATGCATGAGGAAATGAAGACACAGATGAAAAGATAAATTCACGATCACATAACCATCAGTGGCAGTAATAGGCCTGTTTCTTCCTACTTCAATCCCTGAACCCATTTGCTCAATAAAATAACATTAATTAAATGTCTGTGGTATACCTGGTCTTGTGCAGGGCTCTGGGAAAATAAAGGTAAATAAAACACAGTCCCTTTCCTCCCCGTAGTACATTTGCAAATCCAGAATTTTTATAGTGTTTGGAATTTACTGAATAGTTTATGTCCATTATCTATTTAGATAAAAAACACAAAAACCCTAGGAATTAGGCCAAGTTTGATGTTGTTATCTCCACTTTGCAGAGGAAGAGATGGTTGGTGACTCTGCCTTAATCATTCAGCCAGACAATGTGAGAGCCATGATCTGAACTCAGATAAACCTTTTCCCTAAAATTATTACCACACTTCTGACCCCCCCCCCCAAAATTCAGAACACATTGTGTGCATTTTTATGTCTTAGAGTCCCAGGCATAGGCTCTAGCACATGTCTCTCAATGTTTTTTCCCTGATCCAGTTAGCCTGTGATAACATAAGCACCACAAATGCCAACCCTTAAAGGAAGGCATGAGCTCATGACAAGCACCCACATTTGGGCCAGGAGTCAAGAATGTTAACTCTGCTTATTTTGAAATCTGGGTTGTGGACACTATTCAAGCATGTGGGTGTGGAAGCACTGATAAAATGCTTCTGTGGGATGGAAGTGATTCTTAGGGCATCCTTACAGGGGAATCCACATGGGATGACCCTTGAATAAATTTTTGCTTACAACAATATCTCTGTGCCAAGTTTCTAAGGAGTAAATTTCAAGTGCAACCTTGGAAAAACATCAGTCTGAAAACACAACTACTCTTGGCTGCCTATAGGTAGGTAACACACTTTTCTGTCATTCAGCTACTGAACCAGTTAAACCATATGGATTCCTATTTAGTGTCTCTACATTTCTGTTATACTTATGTTCTATTATATTTATGAACAGAATAAATAATTTTCCCCATGGACCTGAACAGTCATCTATATTATGATAATGTTTGCATAGATACATCTTCAAAGTAAAAATCATCTTTCCTTTTCATATCATGAGACCCTGACCATACATATATAAAGAGCAATGTGTGAGGAGAGAGAAGGAGAGAGTGAGGGAGAAAGAAAGATATAGTAGATACATTGATGATATTTATATAGAGGTACACATATATGTGGTTTTATATATTTTCACAAATAAATGTGTATGTGTGTAAGTATATATATGTATACTGTATGTATATACTTACATTTCATGTATATTTATAATAGTATCAATATATAGTATCTATATACAGACAGTATTTGCTAGATAATTCCCTCCTCCAATTTGCTTCATTTGGTCCTGATAATCAAGGCAAAAAAGCAAAGCAAAATTATTTAAAAATTAAATTTTAAAATCCTCTAATGGAAGAAATAAAATCTAGGTAGTTTATACTCATGGTGTGGAAAAACTTATATGTACACTATCACAAAATCAAGACAAAGGAAAGAAAATTCATAAACTCAACAGTAATTATTACTGGGTGGATGGGTTTGTGGACTAAAGAAAATATTTTCTTGCTAATATTTTTCTATGGTTATCATATCTTACAGCAAATATGAATAATTTTTATACTCAAACAACCCACACGAAACAACTATCAAAAATACTCTCCTGCAGAATTTGTCTGTGGAATGTGTATCTAATAGAAGGGGGCACAACTCCCATCAGAACCCATGGATCTAAGAAAGAATGTATCTCAGTTCCCTGATGGATCTGGGTCTACATGAAGAATTTCTGCTAAGGAATGGGAAAGACTGACATTCACCTTCATTGGAAATAGGCCCATGAGTGTTGCTCTAGAGATTGAATTGAATTGAGAGAGATTACATGAGCTATTTGGGTGATGATGGAGTCACGTGAACCACAGTCACCAGGACAGGGTGCAGTGTTTTACACAGAGTTCTCCCCACTGACAACCATTGGATCATGTTGGGAAAAATGGCTCCTGTAAGACATTTATGATGCAAGTGCGGGAGCCATGGAAACACCCAGCTCAGCTCTTCTGACGTGGAGCATATAACTGACTTACAGCCACAGCACTGCCCCTTCCAGCCACATCATATCCCAATGCGGCCACACTACCTCCAGGCTCTTTCTGGCTGAGCCCCGACACTGGTGGGGCTACTAAACCAAGCCCATTTGGGAATCACATGGAACATCTCCAGTGGGTGATTTTCATGCAAGAATGGTTCATTGGCCTGGCCAGTTTTCCTTGAAACTGTACTTTGGTCTAAAGCTCTTTTTCCTGAATCCCGCTCCTTTTCCTCTAGTCCTCTTGGTTTTCAGATAGTTCTTTTTACCCTTTGAAGAAATGCCCCTCTGTCCTAGCCTTCTTCAGCTTCCTCCTTCTTCATCCTCCAGAAGCATCCTCCCTATTACATCTTTTGCACATCTCCTTCCATTATGGAGTCTGCCCCTCAAAGAATACAAAATGATATAAGTGGTGCTGAGAGTTGCACTCACCTTCATTTGAAATAGGCCCAAAAGTGCTACTCCAGAGATTGAATTTAATTGAGAGAGTTCACATGGAACATGTAATGTTCCAGAATGCACATAGAAGCTGGGTATTTAGGAATGATTCAGGTACCACCTAACAAGTAAATAGGGTATCATCCAGAGTTGTGTGGAGCATGGGTAATTTCTGGCTCAAGCTGAGGCCCAGATGATACAGATTTCACTCATGTTGACCCAGGAAAACATCCACTGTAGGATTCTAAGATTCAGGCTTTTAGGAAGATACAGGGGGAACAGTGCCTACAAATAAGTAGAATTGTGTTACTGATAGGTTGTACTGACTCTCTGCAGAGGATATTGAAAAATAGAGGGCACTTAACAAGTAGTTAAAGGCTAAGTGTGAGAGCCAGATGGCCTCTTTGGTAGCTTACAAAGAGATGAGGACCTCTTTGCAAAAACAAACAAAACTAAGCAGCAGACCTAGAACCTGATCAAGTCACAGAGCTCAAGAGACATTTGAACGCTCAGTCAAGGCTGGTTAGAAATACCTGAGACCCAGAAATTTGAGATAAGAACATTAAATGGATGCCTCTGATAAGTTGGTTCTGTAGACTCTCTGTCTTAGTTGGGGCCATTACAGCAAAGTACCACAGACTAGGTGGCTTATAAAAAAAACATATTTATTTCTCACAGTCTAGAGACTGAAAGTCTGAGATCAGGGTCCCAACATTGTCAAGAAAGCACCCTCTTCCCAGTTGTAGACTTGTTGTGTTCTCACATTTAAGGAGGGGCTAGAGAGCTTGGTGGCATGTCTTATAGGATCACTAAGCCTATAAATGAGGGCTCCAGCCTGATGACCTAATCACCTTCCAAAGGCCCCACCTCCTAATGCCAGCACATTGAGCATTAGGATTTCAACATGAATTTGGGAAGAGGGCACAAACGTTCATAACATAGCACTCTCCTAATCCCTCAGAACTTATAGAACTTTCTTCATGCTGGAAGATGTTACAGAGCCCATTTCCTGGAAAAGCAGGAGTTCTTTACCTTGGCTCTCTCTTGACTATGAATCTCCTAAATAGGGTTAAATATCATCTGTTCATGATAAGAGAAGACTCTGCTCATGATAAAGGAAAAAAATAATTATGTACCAAAGAAATTTCCAGAATTAGCTAGCACATGCCAGCAAAAGTCAGGGAAAATATCCCTGGGATTGGATTTGGGAGGTACCTGACTGAGAGGGCTAGGATATAAGACTATACGAGAAAAAGTTCATTAACTTGGGTGCACTTTTTCATAACATGGGATTTAACACCCTGGCAAGGACTGGCATGGAAGGGGTAAGCTTACTGCTAGAGTGGCTCTTACAAGTCTGGAAAGTGATGAACATTGATGAGTGAAGAGGAATTGCATGACTTTCCCTGGCAGGTGGTAGAGACAGAATAAAGCGGCTAAGGGAACTAAGCATGCTAGAATGGATATATATTATAAAGCCAGAAGGCCTGTCAGGGGATTATGTTAGATGGGAAGGCCATCAAAAATGTACTAAGGAGAATAGCAGCATCACTAAGAAGTTCACTGCTGGCTCTCCTGTGTAAACCATGGCTGGTGGTAGGAAAGATTGACATGTAGCTGGACTCAATATCCATGACAATGATGCCCATCTCACCTCTGGTAACTGAGACCAGATAGTGCCATTTACCTGCCAGAATCTAGGAGGTCATAATTACCATAATGACCAGCAAGGCCAGAATGCAGTCAAGGGGCCTGACTCACAGGGAGCTGTGGAGATGTTCAACAGAATACAGCATACTTGGGGCAACATAAATGGGCAGTGAAATGGACAGTTCTTTCATCTACAGGCAGTAAAAAGCAAGAATAGGAAGCACCTGGGTGGCTCAGTTGGTTAAGCATTTGACTTCGACTCAGGTCATGATCTCTTGGTTCATGGGTTCAAGCCCTGCATCGGACTCTGTGCTGACAGCTCAGAGCCTGGAGCCTGCTTCTGATTTTGTGTCTCCCTCTCTCTCTGACCCTCCCCTGCTTGCACTGTCTCTCTCACTCAAAATTAAATAAAAAACACTTTTAAAAAAGCAAGAATGGGAGAATGGGAGCTAAAGGTAGTCACAAAGCACAAAGTGACAATTCCTTGCTTGATTTTTTTACCTAAGTCATTATTAGATCTAAAATCCATTGACTGAAGAGGTGTCTGGATTCCTAGGAAAAATAAATCTGACACTATGACAAGTATAGGCCATGGCAATTCTTTCAGGTGTCCCTATAGAGACCTACAGCTGGAGCCAAGTTCATGGGTGTGCAATGAGCTCTGCATTTAGAAGGACTCCTCACTCAACTTAATGCTGTATTGTCAACATCTTGAAATTCTTAAACAAGTGACCCCACATTTTCATTTGTACTGGACCCCACACATTATATAGTCAGTCTTACCCACAGCCACTGCCTAGATAACTATACATTGGGTACAGAAGGTCTGAGTTGAAATCAATGCCCAGAAACTTCAAGTGTAATCCTAGTCCCCTATTGGAGTGGGAGCTCACATGATTAGGTAATAAGTGAAGTATTGCTTCAAATCCAGCTCACAGTGGGTTCACTGTGTCTGGAGACCACCCAGTGGATCATTTTTCCTGGCCATCAAGTATTTAATTGGAATTAATATACTTGACAATTAGACTCATGCCCATTTTGGGTTCTTGGCCTTTTGAGAAAGAGCTATTAGAGTGGGAAAGATTAAGTGAAAACCTCTGAAACTGCTCATTCAGTGAAGGAAGTAAGTAAAAAGGAATGTCACATTCTATAATGGATGGTGATCAGTGCCATCATTAAAGAACTAAAGGATATAGGATACAGATGAAGGTAGCCTCCCAACTATATCTGTTTAATTTTTCAATATGGCCCCTGCAGAACTCAAATAGATTCTGGAGACTAAGTGTAAGCCCTTGAAAGCTCAACTAAGTAATAGACTTGATTGCAACTGCTATGCCAGAGATTACATCTTTGCCAGAGCAGATGAACAAAGTCTCAGGTACATGATATGCTGCTATCAATTTAGTTAATGCATTCTTATCAATTTTGATTATAAAGAAGGGTCATAAACAGGTCACATTCACATAGGGCATGCAACAATGCCCATTTATAGTTTTGCCTCAGGGCCATTTTAACTCACCTGCTCTTTGTCATATTGTAGAATGAAGGTATCCGGGCTGTCTGGTCAACCCACAGAACATCACGCTGATTTGATATATCTATAATATTATGCTGATCAGGCAAGACAAACAACAGATGGCCTCACTGGAAGCATTGATAAGATACACGTGCTCCAGAGCATGGAGGATAAACTCTACAAAGATTCAGAGTCCTTCATTTTAGTGAAGTCATTAGGGTTTGTCAGGAGTTTGCCAGAATATGCCTTCCAAAGTAAAAGAAAAATTGCTGTATCTTTCATTTCCTTCCACAAAGAAGCAGAGAGCCTGATCTTTCTTTTTGGATTCTGGAGGAAACACATCCCACACCTAAGAATAGCATTCTGGCTCTGGCCTATACATTGGGTGACAAAGAAAAACTTCAGGGGTCTGGTGGCTCCAGTGAGAGAATCACAATAAAAACTCTGATATTCGGGAGTATGTTCATACTATTCATAGCAGCGAAAATAAGTCTTTTGGTAAAACAGCTCCTGCTATGTTACTGGGTCTTGGTAACAACAGAATACTTGGCCATGTGGCACTAAATTGCCATGTGTCTATAACTGCATATCATGAGCTGGGTTATTTCAGTTCTGAATCATAAAGTCAGCCCAGCGTTTGTCAAGCAAAAGATGAGAATAGTACACCCAGGTTGGGCCCAAGCAGGACTAAAGCTTGGTTAGCGGTATGAGCAGGTAACTCAGACCCCCCCTACCCTCCTGCCCCCCCCCCCAACTTACAGCAGTTGTAATAGCAGCCTTCCTGTACTTTGCACCAAAGAGCAGCAGAAGGAGGTAGAAATATCTGTCCACAGCGTCTTGTCACAAACAACCAGCTATGACTTTGAGTAAGAAAGAGATGGGAATATCCAAGAGATGGAAAGAAGACAGTGCACTTGGACCAGAGTGAGAGAGAGGAGAAAATGGCACAAGATGAGAGTGACATATTCAGGAGTCATCTTATTCCAAGCCAGAAAAAATGTTGGGTCTTATTCCAAGACCAAAGGAAAATATTTGAAAGGTTTCACACAGAGTTGTGACATGATCCAATTAATGTTTTAAAAAGGTTGATCTGTCCTGTCTGTGGAAAATGTTCTAGAGGTGGAGCAAGAGTGGACCAGGAAGATTAGTTGGGAATCATATGGTTTAATAGCAATCCAAATCAAGACAGGACCTCAGCCTACCCCATAAATAGGTTACATTGTCTGTCCTTGAGTGGGAAGTAGCTGTGTAGGTGGATGACACAGTCTCTCTTACAGCTCACATTCCAGTATCTGACATTCTGATCAACTCACTTTCCAAAATATATGTGGTATGATATCCCTATAGTTCTGCAGGATCAGTACACATGTAATATTAAGTGCTTACCCTCTGTGTTATATCCTACTAAGTATCACTCTCAATATCTTGTTTCTTGAAAGCCAACTCCTGTAGTGAATTTCAGATTAAATGTACTCCTCATGAACCCCTGCCCCTTCCATATTGAAATAAAACAAGAGAACCACAGTAATGAAGGGAATTAAATCTCTGTGTATCTATATAAATATATAAGGAATTTCTTACAAATGCAATAAAAAGAAAAAGAATAAGTTCCTACATAGACATGCTGAACCAGTGGGGTTGCCTGGGGTGCTAGTTATACAAGGCAAAACTGCCCCAAAGAATAAAGAAACCTCAAGAACATTCCTTAGCCATGCATTTAGTCCATAGGATTACTCTTTTGAAATAACATCAATGGATGATAATAACATACCCATTTCAATGAAACCTTTTACTTCAGTTCTTATTTACTCTCTGTTAATGATGTCAGTACTTTGAATATTACAGTTTTCCAAGAGAGAAAAGGGGAAACATTCATTTGGATAAACTAGGCTCAGAATTTGTTCTGTGTTACATGAGACATACCTGTTATCCATGTATGGAAAGGACTCTAAAGGGAGTTTTAAAGACATAATCAAGATTTATATTAAAGTAATTTCTTATTTATTTTTCCTTCATCTGTACTTAATGGCTAAGAATTTAGAAAATACAAAAATGCAGTGATACAAGGGCACCTGAGTGCCTCGGTCAGTTATGTGTCTAACTTTGGTTCAGGTCATGATCTTGCGGCTTGTGAGTTCGAGCCCCACACTGGGCTCTGGCTGACAGCTCAGAGCCTGGAGCCTGCTTCACATTCTGTGTTAGGCTGGTGGTATCTCAATTAGGCAGTAAAAGAAGGGCAAAGAAAAGAAAATTTCATTATATGAAACCATAATATACATTCCCTGAATCCTAAAATTAAAATGAGTTGTACCCATTCAATAAATCCATACTTAGTGTTCCAAATTTGGGGGGGGGAAGACTGTTGTATATTACTGAGATATAATGTATATATTGTATATTACTGAGAGGCCAAGAGATTGTTAAGTTTTTTAAATGTACTCTTTTGATTTTAATATTGAAGTGCTGTGAATGTGGGTTTCTTTGGAAAGATGTTAAAATATTCTTAATCATAATCTTGACAGAATAATTGGGGCTTAGTGTGTGGGTAACAAATTATGCCATTGCTGATTGGAGCTCTAGCTTCAAGTTGAAAAAAGAATAGGATAAAATATCTTCAGGGACAATTCATGCAAATATCTGATAATGTATTTAAACCACATTCTGCCTTAAATTTGTTTGGAAATGAGGCACAAAATGAACCAATTCTGGTTAAATAAACAGCTCAAGAAAGTAAAATATATAAAGTGTGTTTACATCACCAGCATTCTGGGATTTCAATCTCTCATGGTTCAATGCCTTAATCACTGCCTTGTCTCCTTGTGTTTCTGACTGTGAAAGACATTCTGGCCTCAGCAACCCGGGTTTATCACATGTCTCAGAATTCAGGCCCTTGAGCTACAGCACAAATCACAAGAAAATGCATTTCTAGAATTCTGGTGACAGATGAGCTAAGCGGATGAATGGTAACAAAGCAAAGTTCTTGCAGTGGGCTCTATCCACTGCTCTAATTCCTTATAAACCCTCTGCCCTCAGTCTGATATAAGACTTAGTAACAGTCCCTCACCATGACTTTTCAGGGGCTTTCAAGAGTATCTGCCTCATCTCTCCCTAATATGCACCCATATGCACGCACGTGCACACACACACCCCTCTCCTCCTTCTCTGTTTTAATTAGAAATTTGGTTACCCCTGTAATATATTTATTTTTAAAAGTCTGGCTATACTGGTTAATTAACTCATAACCTTGGAATTTGCTGTAATCTCTGATCACATTTAATTTAAGTATTTTAAACTTTTTATATATTTTAATAAGGGCTAACTATCCCAAGTCCACTGTTTCAAGTCTAGTGATATTTTAAGTTATGTTTTCTAGCCTTTTTACTAAATTTTACCACAAAATAATAGAATATAAGAGCCATGGCTTTTGAGACTGTATGTGATATTTGAAAACATTTTATGCTCATCTTAAAAAAATTATAAATATATTAAAGTGGAAAACATAATCCTGGTATCCACTATTTTATGTCTTGGCATTTCCTTTTAGACTCTGCTTAAAGGCAGACAAATTTATGTATTTACAGGACTTTTGAAAATATATGTGTATACACTCATGATGCATATGCTGTTATTATATATTCTTTTTCATTTAACTTTTTATTACAATAAATTTTTGTATACTCATAATAGTCATAATTATCTATTGACTTGAAATGTTCCCATTTAGCCATTTTACTAGAATACAAATTTTAACTTTTTTTCAATTTTTTATGGTTGGGAAAAAATTTCGGTAATCACCAATAAGGCAGTAAATACCTCTTTACAAGTAACCTTTCTTCTCTTGACTTAACATTTTTTAAAATTACTTTTTAAACTTTTTCTAAAGCTTATTTCTTTTGGAGAGAGAAAGCAAGAGAGTGCGAGCAGAGGAGGGGCAGAGAGGGAGGGAGAGAGAGAATCCCAAGCGGGCTCCATGCTGTCAGCACAGAGCCCGATGTGTGGATCAATTTCATGAACACTGAAGTCATGACCTGAGCTGAAACCAAGAGTCGGCCACTTAATGGAGCCATCTAGGCATCCCTGAGTTAACATTTTAAAATAAACTTTCTATTTTGAAATAATTTTGATTTACAGAAAAGTTATAGAGATAAGAGAGAAGTTCCCATCTACCCTTCACCCAGCTTCCCCAGATGTTAACATCTTACATAACCATGGTACACTTGTCAAGATTTAAAAAATGAACATTAACTAAACTAACTGAACTATAGACTCTAGAGAGATGTACCAAGTTTTCAACTAATGCCCTCTTGAAACTCTTGGCTTATGTCTTTCATTGGTTCTGGAAAGTTGTCAGACAGTGCATTTTAAAATATTGACATACTGAGGGCATCTGAGTGGCACAGTCAGTGAAGCACCTGACTCTTGATTTTGGCTCAGGTCACGATCTCATGGTTCATGAGATCAAATTCCACCTTGACTCTGTGCTGATAGTGTGGAGCCTGCTTGGAATTCTCTCTCTCCCTGTTTCTCAGTCCCTTCCCACCCCTGCACAGAAATAAATAGCATAAATAAGCTTTAAAAAAATACTGGCTGGGACACCTGGGTGGCTCAGTGGATTGAGCATCTGACTTCCACTCAGGTCATGATCTTATAATTCATGGGTTCGAGGCCTATGTCAGGCTCTGTGCACACGGCTAGCTCAGAGCCTGGAGCCTGCTTCAGATTCTGTGTCTCTTTCTCTCTCTGCCCCTCCCCTGTTTACACTCTGTCTCACTGTGTCTCGCAAAAATAAATAAATATTAAAAAAATTTTTTAAGTACTGGCTGTATTCCATTCTCCTTTTCTTCTAACTTCTTGCTCATATATCTATCTTAAATCTCTGTCCTAGGGTGCATTTTGGCCCATATCTCCATATTTACCTTTAAATTTTTTAATTCCCTTCTCTGCTGTTTCAATCTGCTATAATACTCAAAGTTTCTTTCTTTTCTTTTTAATTGTTGCATTATTTTTCCTTCCAGAAAAATTTATTTAGTACTTTAAAAAAATATAGTTGTTCTTTATAGTTTTTTATTCCCACTTGTATTTTCATGCTTGCCTTTTATTTCTTTAGATATTAGTTATCTATTGCATAACAAATTAGCAAAACTAAGTAAACTGAGTATCTTAAAACGACACATATTTATCAGTTCCCAGTTTCCATGGGTCAGAAAACCAGGTACAATATAGCTGGGTCCCCTGCTCCAGGGATCCTCACAAAGCCCTAATCAGGCCATCAGGCAGGGCTTTATCCGTATCCTTAGGCTTGACTCATGTGTTTGTTTGCCGGATTCAGTTCCTTACAGGCTGTTGGATCAAGAGCCTCAGTTTTTCACTGGCAGTTGACTGAAGGTCACAGTCCATTCTTTGCCATATGAGCCTCCTAAACATCAGAGCTTGCTTCTTTAAGGCAAGCAAGTCAAGGAGGCATGAGAGGGTGCTGGCAAGACAGAAGTGACAGTCACACATAATCTTGGAAGGGACATTCCATCACTTCTGATGTTTTCTATTCATTGGAGCAAGTCCCTATATTCAGCCCTCCTACTCAAGGGGAGAGAATTATGCGAATGTGTGAATACTAAAAGGTAAGAATTGTTAAGGACCATTTTAGAAACCTATCTGTCACAATTAAATAGCTATTTTATAGACTCTACCTAGTAATATCAGAATCTGAAGTCTCTTCAGGCTCAGTGCTGCTCTGGGATTGTACTTCCTCTCACTTATGGTGACTTGTTTCCTTGCATGTGTTGTTATTTTTTACAATGAACTGTTCATGTTAGTCAATTTTACGTATTGATTTTTTTTTTAGGTGTAGAATGAAAGTGACTTTCGCTAGAGAGGATTTTCATTTGCTTCTACCAGGCGCCTATGGGAATTTCCAGTCATTGTAAAATTTTTTATTTTGATGTGTTTAGATCAGTAAGATGGTATGAATTTTGGCTGAAGAACCTACATGAGAGACTACATTCAAATTATGAGTGGTGATGTTTTCTTCCTCTACTTTGACTTTGATTTCCTTTAATGCATCCTGGGTGAGAGGGGACATGTTTATTTTTATTTCATTATTTTGGACTGTGTATAGTGTTTGGCACCCAAGTTTAATGGCAAGATATCTTTGTAGACTCCTTATGGATATATATTTTATCTCTCATTCTTTATGTCTTTTGAAACTAGGAACATCAAGAATCAAGTTTGCCCTGGTCAATAATCACCCTCAGAGTGAAACTTGCCTCTGAAACTCCATCACATTCCTGCATTCCTACCTTCACTCATTGCTTTGTCTAGAGGATTTTTTACTTTTCCTTTAGTTAATTGATGCATACACGATTTTTTCCCCCTAAGGTACTTAGTTGTTTCCAATAAGATCTTAGAGAGATTTTAGCCCAGACAGATGCAACTCAGAGAAGTGAAAAAAACTCATTCAAGATCACACCACAATGAGGTGCAGATCTAAAATTCAGACTCAGGACTCTGACTCCAAAGATCATGTCTTTGCACAATGCTTACCTACAAAAATAAAAGAATTTTGTCTTTCCTACTAACAATTTAAGCAAAGTAGTTTTTTTTTCCTTCAAGTGCTCAGTTAACCTATCTATTCAGTAACTGACTGTATAGTCAAGATAAATTCACAGTAGGGACTTGGATGGCAAGCAACTGTTAGAGCTGATCATAGAAAGGGAAAGAGGAATTTTTGGTTTTTGTCTCTGGCTTCTTTTTAGTTAGCTTTATAAATGGGAGAATGAAAAGGAAAACGTTTTCAGATGAAGGCTAGAATCCTGAGTCATTGACTGATACATATACTTCATTATACTTTTTCCTAACAAGAAGTTTCTTGAACAATCTGGGTTTGAACTGTGTGGGTAGGGGTGCCTGGGTGGCTCAGTTGGTTAAGCAGCCAACTTCAGCTTATGTCATGATCTCACAGTCTGTGGGTTTGAGCTCCGCATCAGGCTCTGTGCTAACAGCTCAGAGCCTGGAGCCTGCTTCGGATTCTGTGTCCCCCTCTCTCTGACCCTCCCCGACTCGTGCTCTGTGTGTGTGTGTCTCTCTCTCAAAAATAAATTAAAAATGTTTAAAAAAATTTGAACTTTGTGGGTAAATCTGTATGCAGATTGTTTTGTTGTTAAATACAGTACAATACCATAAATGTATTTTCTCTTTATGATTTTCTTAATAGCATTTTCTTTTCTCTACTTTATTGTAAGGATATAGTATATAATACATATAACATATAAAATATATGTTAATCAATTGTTTATGTTATTGGCATATCTTCTGGTCAACAACAGGCTACTGGAAGTTTCTGAAGAGTCCAAAGTTTTACTTGGATTCTCAACTGTGCAGGGAATTGGTACACCTGACTCTCATGTTGTTCAAGGGTCAACTGTAGTTTTAAAGGAAAAAGCTATGTCATTAAAATGCCTAAATAAGTCAGAAGACAGGGGGAAGAAGGAATACTGGGACTTGAAGGCTGTCCTGCTTTTGCTTTTGCCCATGAAGGCAATAACAATGAGGATAGAAAAAACCCTCAAAAGTGACCACCTGTTGTTTACATGGGTCTCCAATGGTTTTAGCAAAAGAAAAGCAGAAATCAGTTGAGCCACTAATCACTCACCTCTTAGGGCAAACAAAACAGAACAAGATAAACTCTCAAAGGAAGAAATTCTTCTGCCTTCCATGCTTTTCTCACGAAAGATTAGTAATAGGCTATTTATCAAAGAAGAAATAGGCCTTGCATTAAACTTGGGTTAAAAAGAAGATAATATAACCTCAAAAATCCACATTGATTAAATAGTCCAACTTGTTCACCTTCTAGACGAGGAAAGACAAGCCCAGAGAGGGGCAGTGACTGGCTTGGGAATACACAGAGGGTCAGAAGCCAAGGTGGGATTAGCACTGCGCCATCTGCTTCTAGTCCAATGCTAGTCCCACTGCTGCATTATCACTTGTGTAGGAAGGAAGAGAAATACACATTCAGCATTTCAGGAATCCACACATGTGCCTGTCCTCCTATATAACTGGTTTCCAACCTTATTATATTCCTAACAACCAGGCCCTGGTAAAAGAGACTCTATCCTTTTGCATTAGATGTTTATCCTTCAGAGCTTATTTCCTCATGTAGCTGAAACTTGTATAAATAAACTCTTAACCCAGAAACGTATCTATTGCAGCACACTGGCTCTCTGCTCTTAAAGGAAAACATGTGCCTCTATTTTAACAATGTAGTGTTCATTATAAAATGGCGAACTCTATGAACTATATAATTGAACCTAGCGCAATCCAGAATTTGCAAACAGAACTTCTGGGACAGAAAGAGAGTGTATGAAATCAGTGCCATGATGCAACAGCCATTCCCTGCAGCTCAAAGAAGAGGCTTTAAAGTGCAAAGAGAATTAATATTTTCTGGTACGGAGGCATCACTGGCTGCACAAGGTGGTTTTACTGTGCATTATACTTTAATTATAACTGCGCTTTAGCCATCTGCTCTACTTCATTCCCTAATTATAGATGCAAAAGGCATTTCACAACTCCCACCCATTAAAAAAAAAAAAAAAGATCTGAGGGATTTCATGGCAGACTGGCTCTGAGCTCCTCCCTACTCTCTTGGTCTGTGGACTCTTCCTGCAACGGTGTACTTGAACAGCCCAAGAAAATGTTGGCGGTGCACTGATCATGTCAAAAAGTCTGCAGTGTCTGGTGTCTGGGTCTGAGCTGGTTCCATTCATGAATTAATTATTCTCTTCTACTGTTATTATACACCCTTGGGCCTGTTCCTATATCACGGTCATATGTGACCTCTTAATCACCTATCTTTCTTTTTATTTTTTATTTTGACCATTTTTTTTAATTGGGATATAACTGACACACAGCATTCTATTAGTTTCAGGTATACAAAATGACAATGTGATTATTTGTATATATTGCAAAATGTTCACCACAATGAGTCTAGTTAACATCTGACATATCTTTTCTATGTCCACTCCCCTCCCTAAATAAAAAGTTTAAAAATTAGTCTTCTTACTTTATGTATTTTATTTTATTTGTCTCCAGTGCTATCATTTTAAGCTTTTCAAACTCCTTCGGAGAACCCTACCAGAAAGATGTTATTGTCTTCATATTTTTTTCAGTACAGAAGAGAGATTTCAAGAGTTTAGAGGTTTTCTTCAAGGTGACATAGTTGGTCAGTGGCAGAATGAGACTTAAACCTATCTGCAGGTGTCAGTCCCCACACTTTCCTACCCGTCACTGTCATGAACCATTTGAAAGTGGTAGTTAGGGGTGCCTGGGTGGCTCATTAGGTTAGTTGCCTGATGGGCTCAGGTCCTAATCTCATAGACCATGAGTTTGAGCCCTGAGTTCCGCATCAGGGTCTATACTGACAGCTCAGAGCCTGGAACCTGATTCTGGATCCTGTGTCTCCCTCTTTCTCTGCCCATCACCCTCCCCCACTCGTGCTTGCTTGCTCGCTCACTCTCTCTCTCAAAAACTAAATAAATGTAAAAAAACTTTTAAAAAAAAGAGTGGTATTTGAATTCCTGTTGGGCTAGGAGAGGTGTGCCAAAGCCCGCTCAGGGTGTATCATGAGAATAAATTTCATTCAACACTTTCCAGCTTCACGTTCAGTCATTCATGTCCATGGCTTGAACCTGGCGATGGTAGGAGTACGAAACCACCATGCACTACAAATCAGAGCTCTGCCTGCTTCTCTCTGAGCCAGGTATTGATCACTTACCAGAATCTGCTGAATATGGGAAACAGATCATGCATTCTCACAAAAATAACATAATTTGGAACACAATGACCTGTTTATCTCCAAATTTGGATAATGTTCATATGAATACCACTCATGAATGAGGAAAAGTTCAGCTTTTCAACTAAACTCATGACTCTTTCAATATTCTAAAATAGGACAGTTACCTGAGAGAAAGAGGACTCTTACTCAAGGTGATAAATTTATAATTTTTGAATGAACCCATTGGCTTTAAAAGTTTTAAAAGCCTTTGGGTGTTGGGTGGCTTGAGCCAGTTAGTTGAGCATCCAACTTTGGCTCAGGCATGATCTCACAGTTCGTGGGTTCAAGCCCTGCATCGGGCTCTGTGCTCATAGCTAGCTCAGAGCCTGGGGCTTGTCTTCAGATTCTGTCTCTCCTCTGTCCCTCATCTCCCCCTGATCACGCTCGCTCTCTCGCTCGCTTGCTCTCTCTCAAAATAAATAAAATATTTTTAAAAATATTTTTACAAATAACAAAAAATAAGTTTTCATGGCTTTAAAAGCAATCATCAAATTAGAAGCTTAGAAGAAAGGCTCAAGATGATACCCAACAGACCCAAAGCACAGACTCCAAGAAATAACTGGTTCTTGGCATCAGAATTCACTCCCACTGGACATGAGAAGCTTGTGAGGAAATGCTTTCTGGAAGCTAGATTTAGGCATTTCTAAAGAAAAGGAAATGAGCACCCATAATTTTCTCAAGGGTGCTAAAAAGAAACAATTTAGAAATTCCCTATTTCCCTCTCACCAAAAATTCATGCAAATGTGCACAAAAGCACAAATTCCAAATATTAACAAGATTGCAGTTCAAATCCAAGAGCAAAGTCACTAAAACACACACACACCCCAAACCTGAGGTGAAGAAGAGTTAAAACATCAACTATGAAACCAAAAATAAGCACCAACTTTCTAGGCAGAAAATGAAGCGTAAGCTTTTTACTGAACATCTAGTGCAAATCTCAAATCACAAAGTAATAGAAGCACAACACTAAAATTCAGCACATGTTATACTGATTAGAGATTCAATTAGATTCTCGATATAGCAAAGACAGCTGCATCAGATGGTATGTATGCTTCTTAATGGACATTTGAATTTATATATGTGCTGATCTCAAAAAATTATTTGTGGTGACCTCAGAAGTACTTAGTCAAAGCTGACAGGAAGATTTAGTACTAGTATGTAATTTCCACATTCTGCAGATGTGTTTTTTCAGCATTATTGGAGCTACCTTTGGAGAATCCCTAAAAGGCCAGTTTATGCAGTTAGGAGAGTACAGTGCTGACAGTTTTAGTAGCCTTAAAATAAAATAGCCTTCAGAACAAAGGCTTTAGAAAACCTCTAAAACAGTGGAGAGCAGTCTATAGAGGCAGTAGAGTGTGATAACTAAGAGAATGGATTTAAAAGTGGGACTTCTTGGGTTTGCTTCCTCCCTGTGCTACCTGGCTGTCAGACTTTGGGCAAATTAGTTAAACTATGTGTCGTTTCATGTTCTCAGTACTCTAAGTACTATCACAGAACTGCCTTCCTCTTGGGATTATGGTAATAGTGAAAGAATTCTATATCTCAAGTGCTTAGAATAGTATCTGACATGTAGTAAGTGTCTAATAAATGTTGACTCTTAACCCACTTAACTTCCTCCTTTTACAAGATGAAATACTGAAGCCTGAAGAGGTTAAGTGCATTATTTGAAATCACATGGCAAATTAGAGGCAGAATTGGGATTAGAACTCATGACCTCTTATCCATTGTTCTGCCACCTCCTTTAGTGATTTAGGTTATTCACATTTATTCAGTTAAACAATTATTATCAAAGTCTGTGGGAGTTCAGTTTCTCTCAACACTTCCTCCAATACAAAAGTAAATAACAAATTTAATTCTCAAAAAGGTCTTATGATTTCAGATGAATTCTTTCTCCCCTTAACATGCTACTATTTCTCAGTTATGTCTTTCTGGAATAGTATCTTATTCATTTATTTGTGAAATAGGAAAAAAAATTCAATAATAACAATAACAGAAAAGATCCCAGCAAGCTTATGTATAGACATGATGTAAAAGTGATCTGATCCTGTTTTGCACTCAAAAGACAAAGAGGACAGAACAAATGAAGTACAAAATTGGGGAAACAATTTCCAGATTCAGTGCAGACAATGACCAAGCCAGCTACCCAAGAGATTGATATGGGGGCTTACTCTGTGTCCCTAGTGAAAGGAAATTCTCCTGACGAACTATAAAATACGGATTAGCACCACAGAACCTATAAATGGTTTGGTCTCGGTAAACTCCTTAATCTGCAACCCTGAAAGCAGCTCATAAAGAAAAACCTGCCAGACCTCACTGGACATTATTGTCACTGCTACTGTTTCTGCGGCTGTTGCTATCAACCGTGTTGGTTTCCTATCATTATTCACTTTGGATGTTCATCCACTTCTGTAAGAAAGATTTTTTTTTAATTTTTTAAATATTTATTTTGGAGAGAGAGACAGACAGAGTGTAAGCAGGGGAGGTGCAGAGAGAAGGGGAGACACAGAATCAGAAGCAGGCTCTAGCTCTGAGCTGCTGTCAGCACAGCGCCCAGTGTGAGGCTAAAACTCATGGGCCGTGAGGTCATGGCCTGAGCCAAAGTCAGATGTTTAACTGACTGAGCCACCCAGGAGCCCCTGAAAGAAAGATTAAGTAATTCATTACTTTCTCAGTATACTTCCAATTTAAAAAGGAGGATGGTGGTTGAGAAGACAGAAATCAGGCTGTGGATAAAAGTCCAGTACCTTGGGAAATGTTGGGAATTGATGGGTCTAGAGAATTGATAGAGTCTGAATTCTAAGATGACTGATTACCTTTCCAGGCCCAGATGGATACAGGTATGAGGCTGAGGCAGTGAAGTGGGTAGGGGCAGCAGGAAATTGGTCAAAATTTAAACATGTAACCAAATTCTAAGAACAAAGACTAGGAAAACAGAAGATGAACAAGATGACTATGTGTACGAAGATTAAAGTAAAGGTAAGGGGAGAGACAGAGGTCTGGGGAGGTGAATATACTATGGAACCAAGTTCTGAGTTTGGAGATTATACAGCTCAAAAAGGTCAGAGAGCTGGAGGGACACAGAGATATGCTTGGGGATTATCCAAACCCGTTTGGGCCCTTCAGTTTTTGCTTTGCCGTGGTCTAGGTCATCTTAGCAGTTATGGCTCCAAACATGAGGAACTCTCTCCTGAATCTGCCTCCTACTTTGGTCTCCCAAAAGTTAATTCACTCAGCTTGGGACTCCCAGGTTCCTTGTTATAGATGCAAGAGCTCTATGAGCCTAGTTTCTGCCTCTGTCCAGACTATTCAGATGGATGCCTTACCCCTGAATATGGTTTTTCAGGCTGGTTTGTTTTTATTTGTTTGTTTGTTTTGTTCTTTTTTACTTTATACAGCCCAGTCCACAGGCCAGGCTGGCTCAACACCGCCAAAGGCTCTGGAATTCTAGTTCAGGTGCAGCCTTCTGGTTTTCACGAGACAAGATTTAGCTGAACATGGTTCCTAGTGGTATTGCTGCAGCTTTTTATTAGCCAGGCTCATATCCTGGTCGTAGAGTGCTATGTGATGCCTCATAGTGTTGTAATAAGCTTATGTACTCTGAGCCCTGTGCTTCCTTCCGTTTTATACAGATAGGATATTCTTCTTTACCTTATCTGGCTTGAGGATCACAGAGCTTCTTGCATGTGTAATTTTATATCTTTTAACTGCTTTGAAAACTAGCCAGAACTTCCTCCAATATTCCTTGTTTCTCTCTCTCACTCTCTTTCTTCCTTCTGTATTCAAATTATGTTAGATTTTCACAACCTGTGTCTCATTTGTTTCTTAGATGCTTTTCTTTATTTTTCATCTTTTTTTTTGTTCTTTTGGTGCTAAGATCTAAAGAGTTTCTGCTGACCCATCATTCAGCTCACTTATCTTCCATTGTTTTGCTTCTAATCCACCACCAATCCCATCTATTTAAGTTCAATTTAGTATTTTAAAGCATTACAATTTCCATTTAACTTTTTATAAATTATAAATTTTTGGTGAGGTTATGTATCTTTTTTCTCTATTTTCTCCTATATTAATCCTAGATATTTATGTCTATAAAACTATATACTAACTATATTATGACTTATATATAATAATATGTAATTATCTACCTTTACTCTAAGGTTTTAGTCATTTCAGACTATTTTTACTGAGTTTTATAATTTTTAATTTGATTTTAGATACTTTGGGTGAAATATTTTGGAGATTCTGAAAAATGTCATCTTCCTCCAAATAGGATTAAGATTCTTCAGTCAGGGGGAGCCTGGGTGGCTCAGTCAGTTGAGTGTCTGACTTTGGCTCAGGTCATGATCTCATGGCTCATGACTTTGAGTCTTGAGTCGGGCTTTGTGTTGACAGCACAGAGCTTGGAGCCTGCTTTGGATTCTCTGTCTCCCTCAATCTCTGCCCCTCCCCTGCTCCCTCTCTCTCTCAAAAAATAATCATCAAAAAATTTAAAAGTAATAAAATAAGATTCCTCAGTCAGGCAAACAGTATCTGCACATCATCTTCATCCTGTCAAGGACTGGTTTTGAACTTTGTTAGGTTAGGTCTATTTCAGCTTTGACCATACTTTGAAGGCATAGCCCTTACACTTAATACACAGTTTCATCTCCTAGCCATGGTACTTTCTGTGGTCTCAACTGAAAGCCTGAGTATTTATTTACCCAGGTTCCTCCATCTTGGTTGGATTTGACCTCCAATATCTGTGTTCCCAACACTTCATGTTATTTAGATCACTGATCCTATCTTCAGTCTCCACAGTACTCTTCCTTTTGGATGTCTAGTCCTGCACATGCCCAGTTTTAGAGTTGACCAATAACTCCAATGAAATATTTATGTTATACATTGGAGTTTGCTTGTAGGGCTTCCAATGCTCTGTAATATTATTATATTTTTCAGTACAATACAAATGGTTCTGTCAAGCCTGAACTCTAAAGCTATGAGGCAGCTTTAAATATATAAACAAAGGTTTATTTTATAATCCCTATATAACTTACTTTCAATTTTAATTAGATTTTGAGATGGCTTAGGAAAAAAGGCCATTCATGAAATTTGTTTACTAAATAGAAATGAAAATTTCAGTACTGAGCAAAAATGAAGGAAACATATAAACCAGAAAGGTTCATATTTTTGAGAGACAGAGAGACTTAGTACTAGTAGGATAGAGAGACAGTGAGAGAGGGAGACACAGAATCTGAAGCAGACTCCAGGCTGTGAGCTGTCAGTACAGAGCCTGACGCAGGGCTCAAACCCACAAACTGTGAGATCATGACCTGAGCCAAAGCCAGATGCTTAACTGACTGAGCCACCCAGGCACCCCGAATATGGAATATTTTAAATAAAATATTTTATGTGAGATTTTCTATAAATTTTTTCTCTAAAATACCATAATAATTTCTCCATTAAAAGTCAAAGTGATGTCATTACATAATAAAAGAATAAATATATATTTGTTTGCATCAACACCAGATGATAATGGCCAAATATTTAACAAAATCCGACAAATAATATAAACTTCTGCTATCTTGTTTTTGTTATATTTTCCTTTAGAAATTCCAATTAAATATAAATAATGAGTGGAAATTCATATTTACTTCACTATGCATTTAATTCTTATAATAATACCTAAAGGCATTGAGGCAATTTCAGCATATATACATGAACACTAGTCTGATAAACTATCTAGTATATAGGCAGACTGGCATCAAGATATCAATGTATTGCTAACAGAAAGATTATGTAGAAGGAGTTTGGTCAAACTCATGCCATTGTGAGACTGTCCTCACGGTGGATGCACCTGATTTTCTACCTCAAGTATGCTTGTGCTTGTCAAATGAGCAGATGTACAAATGAATGGATAAACAGATGAAAAAAATGAATGTATTTTGGTCCACACTTGAGGACAGTGCTCACCTCACAGATGGGCATTAAATGACCCCAGCTGTGGGATTTGGAGGGCTTGATGGGTGATAAACCATCTCTACTCCGCTTTCCAAATTCACCAGCATCTTTTATAAGCCATCTGTAACATTACAGTGATACCTCAATTAACAGAGCCTTTGGAACAAAGCTCCTTTATAATCAAGTTGGCAGCAATGACAATGGCTCATAAACATGCAGAGCATGCTACCATGTGTCATTCTGCTCAGTGACAATGTTCCAATTAAGCTTCATGTGTGCACATGGCAAAATATTGTTGTGCATAGCTACCATTGGCACACACAGCCGATAGAACTGATCCCAGTATTCCTGTGGTACTGTTTAGCTTGCCCTCCCTCTGTGGTGTATTTTTTTTCTGATCTCTGTTCTGCATTTAATGTTTATATCTTCTTCTGTTCTTTAGCTGTTTATCCCAAGCCTATCAAAAGAAAAAGAAGAGGTCCTGTGGGTAGCTTTTCATACCTACAGCTTACCTGACTGATCTCAGTTACATCTCGTATTTGTGCACTGGGTAAAATACCTTCTATAACTATGTCTGCCAGGAGTGCTGGCCATGGGTGAGGAATATTTTACAAAGAGCACTGGAAAGAGCATCACGTGTTCTATGCCCCAAAGGCTCCAATGCTAACTCCCATGCTCTTCCACAGTCTTTGTCGCTGAGCCTCAATTTCCACACTTACAAAATAAGATTGACGATCTCTAAGGATCCTTCCAGATACAACTTTCTAGTATTCTAAACCCATAACAGAAAACATACAAAGAAAATTAACTGCCTCTCTCCCATCTCATAAGAGTCATAAGAATTGAAAACATAAATTCTGAGTGATGGTGCTTTATGGTTCTGAGTCACAAAACAAAACAGATTTCTTTGATAATCTTTCTCTTAAAATATAAAAGATATCCTCTCTGTGATGCTTAGTAATCTCTTCAGAAAAAAAAAAAGCAGAGAATTACAAAATGAAGTGGTGTGACATCACTGCTATCTTCCCAGAATCTGGGCAGAAGTTTCAAGAGTCAGGATATGATTCACCATGTTCTTTTTACCTTGCCCCTGCAATTACAGAGCTGTGTATCAAAATGTAGCCTCCATCAGCCTTTGTCCATGAGTTTTTATGTTAAGCTTGTCTTGTCCACTCCTTTCAGGCACATAATGAGTGAGAGAAAAATTCTGCAGCAGTATGCTATTAGAAAACAAATAAGTCAACATGAAGTGTTGTGAACTATGAAGACCAGCTCTCTCCCATTCTGGTTCTCCTCTCCTCCCACCAGCCCCAGGCATTTGGGAGGGTGGATAGAGGAAATCTAAGTTCATTATTTGCTATTACTGGAATAGGGCTGTTGGTACTGTAACACTGGGTGTTCTGCCTGTCACTCTTCAGAGAGAGTATACCCACGCCTGTCCTTGAGCTTAGAATTTTGCTCCTATGAAAGTAGGGACTTCAAAGTTGGGAAGTATGCTTTCACTGATGCTAAAATATATAAAGGTGTGCTTTCTTCTCCTTTCCAGTTATTCTTCCCTTACTGGGTTCTAGAATTTCAAATTGATAAGGACCTTATAAGAAATGTTATAAATGTTCTGGGGCACCTGGGTGGCTCAGTCAGTTAAGCGGCCGGCTTCAGCTCAGGTCATGATCTCATGGTTCGTGGGTTCGAGCCCCATGGCGGGCTCTGTGCTGACAGCTAGCTCAGAGCCTGGAGCCTGCTTCAGATTCTGTATCTCCCTCTCTCTCTGACCCTCCCCTGCTCACACTGTCTCTGCCTCTCAAAAAATAAATACAAACCATTAAACTTTAAAAAATAAATAAAAATAAATAAATGTTCTTTCCTAATGGAAAATCAGGAAAGTGGCAAAATCTTCCACTCGCCTTTGAAGTAAAACCCAGCTTCTGCATGAGCATTCTCTTTCATATGGAACTTACTTCACAAGGCAACCAGCTCCATTTAGACCTAGCATCAGCTCCAACAGAATTCTTTTCTCTGTGTTAAAGAGAAATATGCATCATTGCAATTTCTACCCAATAGTATCCTCAATCCTACCTCATAGGGCCCTATTTTAATCCTTTCCCCTGCTAGTCCTTAAGTAATTTTAGCACAGCAAGCAAATTCCCTAAAATGAGATTCCTTGGAAGTTTCTCCCAAGGAAGGCACTTGAGTTATAGATTTGGTTTAGAAGAAAAAATAATAATAGGGATGTGAAAGGGGGTCATAACATCAATTATTATTATTATTATTATTATTATTATTATTGTAAATGTAAAAATTAGCAAAAATGAAGGGAAATCTTCAAGTCCTCATATCTTAAATGAGTTGGTAGTTCAGTTTGATTTAGCAAAAACTGCAAGCAGCTGTCAGGAGCTCTGTTGGCAGTGGGGTGTCTCGATTTCACATTCCCCCTTTTTACTCCAGTCTCCACTACCTCCCTTTGTTGCTAATTGTCTAAAATAAAAGTTCTGCTGCCAGCTTACCAATGACTGGAAGGAGAAGAGGTAAACTGGTAAAGTCACAAAGTGACTAAGGATAACCTCAGAGATAAACAAAGGACGGCATAGAGAAAGACACATTCAGGGCTCAAAGAAGCTTCTTAGAAGCTTCCAAACCAGCTACATCCAATATTTCAAAACTTAAAAGAGACAACTGAACTGCTCTGCCTTTAGATCATGCATTGAAATGCAAAAGCACAAAGGGAGAGTAATGTGATTAGCAGAAGCACAGGTAAAAGATTTACAGCTTTTGTTTCTCCCCACCCAGAATGACATGATTATTAGTGCAAATGGCAGCTCCAGCCATGGTGGGATGATTCCAAATAGAGGGAGTAGAGTGTGCTGTGGTCAGACCCCACCAAGGTTATGGTTCTAGCTACCATGACTTTCAAAGAAAGTAAATATCCTGGAAAGTTTTAGGAGAAATTTGATTAGGTTGGTAAGAGAACAAAGTTATGCCTTCATAAAGCTGAACGGACGTTCTTGAGGATGTTCGGGTTGGATCAGACAAAGCGCATGAAGAAATGTGAATGGTTCTTCTGGTGAAGAGGAATTAGAACTACTACAGAGAGGAGAAAGTTTCAGGTAAGCCAAAATAAGGTTGACTCTAAGGAAGCGCTTTAGAAACATAGGCACTATCTACCAGTGTAGTAGAGCATCACAGACAGAAAATTTGAAGCTGAGAGTCTACTGATTTGGAAGCTTTAGGGTCAAATTCAGGCATCTGGTGAACATTCTGTTTCAGCAGGTCCTTAAAATATAAAACTTGGGGTGCCTGGGTGGCTCAGTTGGTTAAGCCTCCAACTTCAGCTCAGGTCAGATCTCACATTCATGGGCTAGAGCCCTGCATCGGGCTCTGTGCTGACAGCTCAGAGCCTGGAGTCTGCTTCTGATTCTGTGTCTCCCTCTCTCTCTGCCCCTCCCCACTCATGCTCTGTCTCTCTCAGTCTCAAAAATAAATAAAACATTAAAAAAAATTTTTTTAATATATAAAACTTGACCTCAGAACAAGATGGACCCTTACATTTTGAATGTGCTGCTGTCTTAAGACAAGCCTCACCCAAGTAGGAGATGGGTCCTCGACGAGAGTTCTGGTTTATGCTTCCATGAAACAGTTTCCTTCTCTTGACTTGTTTTTCCTTTGCAAAAGACAGGGGTTTATACTTGAGATCAGTGGTTTTCAAACTTAAAATATTAGCCAGAAGTATATATAATAAAATAGGCTTAAAAAATTCTAAACGCACTTGAGTTGCAGTAGGGATGGGCCCTCCTTTCTTCCCAAGCCTTCTCAAAGCAGCGCCTGCCGGGGCTCTTTACAATTCCTTAGATTGTATAAGCAGCATGGACTGACTCTAAGCCATCTCCCCATTGAACTCTGAGAAGCTATATTTTGCCATTCTTAGTGTGATCCAGGATTTTTTTTAATGTTTATTTAATTTTCGAGAGAGGAAGACAGAGCACAAGTCAGGAGGGGCAGAGAGAGAGGGAGACACAGATCTGAAGCAGGCTCCAGGTTGTGAGTTGTCAGGACAGAGCCAAACGTGGGGCTCAAACCCACAACTTGAGATCATGACATGAGCCACATTCAGACACTCAACTGACTGAGCCACCCAGGTGCCCCCAGCATTTCTTATTTCACAGAACAAGGGAGAGGACTGAGGTCTTTGAAAGCCATCCAGAAAGTTACTTCAGGAATGGAGATAGCACACATAATCCCCTGAACTTTGTCTGGTTCTCACTGTTCCTGAGACCTTATTTATTCTTTTTGCCCAGGTCTGGAATATATTTCCACTTTTTGCACTGGCTCTTCTAAACCTGCCTCAAATTTCCTCCAGAAAGATTTCTTGCACAAGTCCCCATCTCCCAACTCCGTTGCAATTTCTCAGGACACTGCATTATATTTTTGCTTTGTTATTCCAAGGGATCCACAAACTGCTTAAGGCAACACAGTGCAAAGTGCTTGGGGTTAGGAGTCTCCACTTGCTGATTATGCAAACTTGGGTAAGTCACTGAACTTCTCTGAGGTTCAGTTTCTTCATCTGTAAAATGGGAATGGTGCACCCATTCAAAAAGGATTTTAGTGTGTGTGTGTGTGTGTGTGTGTGTGTGTGTGTGTGTGTGTCTGTGTGTCAAATGAGATAATGCATGCGACACCTGTGGCAGGGAAAACCCTGATGTTATTAATTCCACTCAACATTTAATTGCCTCAGAGGAACAGAAATTTAAGCATTTTTTGGGGAAAGGTGTTTTTATTTTTGTTTTTCATGGTTTAAATCTCTCTTCCTCCTGTAGTCCTTTGACCCAGTCATCGTTCAATATTTACAAACACTGGAAAAGTAAAAACACACAAACTTTTATATATATATACATATATATACATATATATAATATACACACATATATGTATGCATATATATACACATACATATATATGTGCATATATACATATGTACACATACATAAATATATAAAATAAAGGAGATCGCTATATGGAGGAGCAGTGGCCTCCTCTATCAGCGATGTTTGATAGAGTGTATGTTTACATGTCTGATCTATTTTGATCCTTACAACATCCCATGGTGGATATTATTCTCTTCCACTTACAGGTGAGAAAATGGAGGCCAAGGATTATTTCTTCCCCAAGTCACTGGCTAGTTAGAGAGGAAGTGATACGCAAAATTGGTCTTTCCTTATTCCAAAACTCACAATGTCTCCCACCTTGCTTTGCTGTGCCCTTTCTTGGTTTCTGCCCTTGGGAAAGTCTTCATGCTTCCTTTTAGTGTGGGTGCTGGAGAAGAGGAGTGATATCTTACTCTAGATCAGAGAGGACAAAGAACAGCCAGGGCTGCCTCACCCTTATAGGAAACAGACTAACAGCCTTGCCTCATGAGTGGGAATCCTTCCTGGTAGAGCTGCTCTGAGACATCAGAATTTATAGCCTTCTCCCGTGGGAATAGCTATGTTCCTCCCTTGCTCCTAAAACCCGTGCGTGAGGAGTTAAACTCTTCTCCAAGGGAGTTCTTTCTTTGTTCTAGTTTTGCCCTTGCTTGTTTCCAGATTGATCCACAGCTCACTCTCCACCCCCCAATATTTTAGATTTTGTAATCACCCTCAGGCCTTTTGAGAGAGATCCATGTTTCCTTATGAAGTTGTCCCTATAGTCCATTAAGGGCTGTTTCCCCTGGCACAGCAATTGTGATGTCCCCTAAACCCTTGGCTGAGACCCACAGATCCAGACTGATCATTGAAATAAGCCCAGGCAGTTGAACAACCCCAAATTTGGGAGGTCTGGGTATAGGAAAACCCATAAAACTCTTTATGCAACAGTTGCTGACAGATTTCACCTACCTTCCTTCACCATGCACTCAGCCGCCTACACTTGGCCCTAATATGTAGTCCAAGAGAGCAAGCACGTGCTTCTGGAGGGGGAACTTGGCAACAACCCTTCCTTCCCTGGGGCATGGCTGCAGATTATGCAGAACTGATAACTCACCACTAAGGGTGCACTTCATGACGGCAACCATTTCAGGCACAGACGGGTTTCTTCACTCCAGCTGTATTCATAGCATAAGAACAGACTGTTGGCTCCACCCCGGCCTTCCCAGGAAGACACTGACCTTCCTTCCTTTGTGTGAAAGATAGAAATATGCCCACAAGCTACTGATGACAGAACGCCATTAGCTTCTTCCCTTTCTTGGCTTAATTGGGAAAAATGCCAATCTGAATTAGGAGTGAGACAAACACATGGGTTTTGCAGGAATCACTCCCTCCTAAAAAAGCTCCTAAAATCACATAATGATGAAGAAATTTCAAACAAAGCGCATGACAGGACAGAAACTTCGAACACAGTTCTTGAGACCTGTTCGACATATTCAGCAAAGTTTCAAAGATTGAAAACCTCACCAGGAGTGTTGGGATCTTTGTTCTCTAATTATAGGTGAGGATGCAGAGCATTTTGATCTGTACACACTGGCTATTTGGGTACCTTCTATTTGCCAGGCGTTATGCAAGTGGCTGATACATTTGCCTCATTTCATCTCTACAGCAACATGTGAAGGAGGTATTAGAATGATCCTTTTCAGATGAAGAAACTGAGACTCAGAATGCCAAAAAGTCAGTAAGTGCAAGCCTCTGGATTCAAATTCTTCTCCTTCCGACTAAAGAGATTCTTCGACTATTCCATGCTAAATAAGTAGCTATCCTGTTCCAGATCTCTAGTATTCTAAGTCTTTCAGAAGTCATAGTACTGAGTTTAGACTAAGCGTGTATTGAGTGCTGGGCACATACTCACTGCTTAAGGGGATATAATACAAGTAGAGGACAGCCAAGACCTTCTCCTTGAGAGGTTTCAAAACTAATTACAGAAAACTACATGCAAAACAACAAATTTATAAGAAGTCTCAGATTATGTGGGGAGACGCAAGCTTCATCTATGACAGACAGATGATAGGATATAAAGTGGGGCTCTCATCTGGCTCCAAGTCTTTTCCTTCACTGGTCCTCAGTTTCCCCAGTGATAAAATGGAATACCAGAAGAATAATCTGTGAGGTTTCTTCTAGTGCTGGCATGCCATTATGTCCCCTTGCAGAAAGCCCATATTTCTAAGTGTAGTAGAATGAGCCCTAGAATGACAGTCAGAAGCCATTGATCCCAGCACTGGCCTGACCCTGACTAGGTGTGCCATCTTGGATAACTGCCTTTCACTCTCCGAGTTTCCATTTTACCATCTCTAAAGCATCCAAGCTAGAGAAGTTCTGTAAATTCCCTTTCCTGTATGCCTTTTAATGAATCTAAATACCCTATTTTAAATTATTTCTGATGAAAGTATCCATCTAAACAAGAAAATAAAAGAAACAAAATAGACCCCCTGAAGGCACCAAATTGAGTATTTGATGTTGTTCAATTAAATCGGTTTTGACTGGAATATAGCATCTTTTGCACAAACAATGACTCAGAAAATTAATTAGCCTCTGCTTTAATTAAATAATAATTCTGTTTAACGCCAATTAAAATACCACATCTGAGTCAACTGACTGCAGCAAAGTGTATTTAATGCAGGAAACATGCTCTTTTACCATGTGATGTAAAATGGTTGATGACTGAGGCACTGGGGCTCTTGATTTCTAGATAGGCACCCAGGGCTCCGACCACAGGATGAAAATTTCCAGAGGCCATGGGTGCAGCATGCTCTGATGAAATCATGCATACCTTAGCTTTCTTCATCAGATTTTTTTTTTTGCAGGTCCTATTATTAGCATTAAAGACATAGAAAAAGAATTCTAATAACAGTGAACTGTCTAAGTGCATTTCCAGAAGCCAAATCATTTTTTCCCAGATCAGCATCATTCCAGAAAACTCCAGTTATGACTGGGCTAAAGAGATTTGCTCACTTTGCTGAACTTATTAAGTCCTACATAGTTGAGATACTGGGATCACTGAGTAATAATAATAAATTATTCCCTGGTGTCTTAACCAGATATAATCTTTCTCTCCTTTGAAACAACATGACTTTGGTTTATGCTGGTTTAAGGCAGTCACCATATCCCATATTAGATTTTTTTGCAAAAGTATTCTATACCCAACTTTGTGTCTTATTTTCCTGACTCAATAGCTATGTTAATAAACATTAACACTTTTTAAAAGTCGTTCATAGTTTATAAGATTTTCCCATGCATTAATCATTATTTTGGAGCCTCATAAGAACTTTTGAACTCTGGTCAGGTATTATTGTCCCTTCTTACAGATAAGAAGATTGCAGCTCAAGGGGTTTCATTGGTTTATCTAACTTCACATCTAGGCAACCCCCAAATACCCACTTCCCCACCTTTTCTCTTGAGCCTGGCCTCGTCTTAATGACTTGCCTGGCCAATAAATTTGGCAGAGGTGACATTCTGGGACTTCCAAGGCTAGGCCAGGCCTCCTGAAACATTTCTCTGAGAGCCCTGAGTTCCAGTGGAGATCAGCTACCTGGAAGTCACCATGCTGGTAGGGCCACATGTGTTATGCTTATTAATTTTTCCAATAAATCTTAGCCTGCCAGCCATTACCACTAAGCTATGAGATACATGAGTGAAGCTGTCTAAGGGACTGGAGACCAGACATCTGCCAGTTAAATACTATTGAATGACCTCAGTTAACACCATATAGAGCAGAAATATTGTTCAGCTGAGCTTCCAACTTCCTGGCTTGCAAAATAATGAGATTTAATGAAATATTTATTTTTTAAGTCTCTTAGAGGTTTGGGGGTTACTTGTTACTTAGCCATAGGTAACTGGAACACCAAATTGTAAAGAAATAGGAAAGGAGATAATTATAATACTATGCAATGTGCTGTTTGTTTCTTCGGTGAAATTAGAAACTAAATTTTATGAGGTGCCTGAGTGGCTCATACAGTTAGTTAAGCATTCAACTCCTGACTTTGGCTCAGGTTATGATCTCACGGTTTGTGAGTCTGAGCCCCACATCGGGCTCTGCAACGATGGCACAGAGTCTGCTTGAGATTGTCTCCCTCTCTCTTTACCCCTCCTGCTTGCTTGCTCTCTTTCTCTCAAAAATAAATAAATAAAGTTAAAAAATAAAGAAGTTAAAATTTATGTCATGATACCATAACTATTCCTTTTCTTCCCAAATCCAGAAACTAACTGCGATTGTCCAAATCCAAGACCTTTCCCCTCTCTCTTCATAAATTCAATAACCCTGCTGGGAGTACCATGTACTAAATGTTGTGATAGGTAGTGGCAATGAGCTGAAAGGCTCATATGGGACAAAAAAGTGTACATTAGCAATTGCAATAGAGATCATTTCCACAGTGATTGAGCACACTGGGTGTGAAGCCAGACTACTGGGACCAAAAGTTTTGTTGCAACACTTTCCAGCCAATGATCATGGGCAAATGTTTACCCTCTTACAACCTTGATTTCCTCAGTTCTGAAATAGGAATACTATCAGGAATTATCTTAAAGACTTAATTTAGCAAATTAAATGCAATAAGGCATGTAACAGTTATTAACTATAAATGATTATTTGGGGAAATAATTTCAACATACCTTATTTGCAGTTGGGGTATGTGAAGGGAGCAACACAGAGGACCCACCACATGAAGGGCACCTGGCTATAAAGTGCTGTCAGGGACAGTGGAGTGAGCTGAGATTTTTTTCTGTTTGATTTGGTTTCCTTTAGTTTGGTTTGCTCCATGTGGAGCATGGAGCCTGAGATCCAGAGATGAGCTGAGATTAAGAGTAGAGTTGGACCCTTAACCAACTGAGCCACTTAGGTGCCCCTGACACATATATGCCTGACAGACATATTTCCCTGTAGGGAAAACCTCTGGCCCTTCTAGTGTAGAAGGGGTTCGATGTGGTCAAGCCACCATCAATGGCCACTTGGTTTCCTGGAGGAATAGTGCCATATGAAGGGATTGGTATTGGTCTCTCCTGCTGACACATTGGATTTTCAGAACAGTAGTAGCTATATCAGCCTCCAATAGGCGGGTGTCTATGCTATTGAGCCCATGTGTAGACTTCATCTCTGCCACTGGGATCAATCTGTCCATGTGCCTTCTGTGCTAGTTCTGGAATGGTCGATGACAAAGGCTGACTAACTTAAGTTGGCCACATGATTTTGTCTACTTGGTTTTTCAGTGCTTCTTTAGTGCTGTCTGATGGGCATTAACGTGTCATGCAAAAATATTTATGCTTTATGTCCATCCCTTTATATGCATTCTCATACCCCAGATCCATTCCTTAGATCTCTGTTTTCCAGTATTCTTTTTTTTTTAATTTTTTAATGTTTATTTATTTTGAGAGAGAGAGAGAATGCTAGGAGGGAAGGGGTAGAGAGAGAGGGAAAGAGAATCCCAAGAAGACTCTGCTGTCAGCAGAGAACTTCACCTGGGCTCAAACTCAGAAACCATGAGATCATGACCTAAAAATCAAGAGTTGAATGCTTAACCAACTGAGCCACCCAGGCACCCCTACAATATTCTTGATAAGACAGCTAGGTCATTGGCCCAGGGATCTATGTATATTCCCTCATTGGGTCCCATTTCCACATAAAAAGTATAACCAGGATCATTCCTCAGTAACATGAATTGGGAATATTTTTCTTCTCAGTTGTCTTTCAGGGGTACCCCTGAGTGTGGTTGTAATATAGCACCATCTATTTTTGGTTTGTACCCCAAACCAAGATGATAGATTTGTAATCAAAGCTTTTTTTCTTCCTCATTCAAGATCTCCCCATATATTCATACTTACATGCTAGAGAAGGGTCATTGGTATAGCTGTGAGGAGTGACATGAAAGTTTGGACCACATATTTATGCTGTCTATCAGGTACCTGATCCTGCTCAGATTCAATTCCAGATACAGCATATCCAATTTATAATGACTACTGCAGGGCCTATCTCACTTTCTTATTTGGTGGGTGCCTGAGAACCCAGCTCATAATGCATAGTCCAGATTCATGGTAAGGTGGTAACACGGTCAAACATTCTTTCTATGTCAGGAGCCAGTAAGTAACATATCAACATACATATAATTCTTTGCTGCTGATAGCATAGTCTTGCCTCAGAGTCCACAGAGCCTGTGCTGCAATTCTCTAACTGGAATTCTCTCTAAGTTCCACACTAACACTCTAAGTTTCCACCACTAACACTTCCAACCCCAGAGAGTCTACTGAGTCATTTAGTGCCAGTGGCAGAGCTAACTGTATTATGAACTAGATCTTATGCAGAACCCTTTCCTCTCCAGACCCCACTCAAGGCTGGCAAATTCCACGTTCCCTAGTATATGAATCAGATTTGTATTTCTAGGTGTATTATGTTTTGTCTCTGGAACTCAAAGAGACCCATTGTGTGCTATACCATTTGGGATATAAGATGCAGCAATTTTTTCTTACTCTAAAGGGAATATCCTGCATAATTCTTACCAACCTCAAATGAAAGGGAAGGAAGTAAGAAAGGTTACATGGGTCTGAGGACCTAATGCATAGCATGGTGACTATAGTTGATAACAATATATTGTATCAAAATTTGTTGTGAGTAGAACTTGAATGTTCTCATTGAATATACACAGTGATGGATGCGTTATTTACTAAATGGGAAAAGTTCTTTTATAATATATACATTATATTGAATCATCACAATATGCACTTTCAATACCCTACAATGTTGTCAATTATATTTCAATAAAGCTGGCAGAAAAAAAAAAAACAAAGAAAGTTAGAAGTATGAATTATAAGGGAAGTTCAGCAAAGCTTTCAGGAGTCCAAGAGCAAAAGTTGCCCATCAAGGAACCCTCATCATGCAAGAATGGGCCTGCCTCAGTGTCCCCGTGGGGTTCAGTCCTAGGCTGGGAGCAGGTGTGGGAAGTATAATCTCAGCGAAAATGGGGTGATGATGTAAGAATGCAACAACTGAGGCCTCGGCCATTTGTGGTCTCTATAGCTAGAAACTAGAAATAAGACTGTTTCATTATGACATTGATTCAAATAGAATTGAATTCAAAATCAGATGCCAAGTCATATGAGCATACTACTAGTAATCAAGTAGTCCTTCAAGCAGAGTAGTTCCTATATTTATAGAGGGAATCTCTCCAATTCCCTAGACTTGTTCCAACCAACCCCTATACCCTACTCAACTCCATCACGTTATTTTTTTTAATCACTGTTGACAAACAAGTAAAGAAAATGACCTATGGAAATGTCAGTCAAAAAAGGAAAAGTAATACTTCACTACTCCCTAGTTGACCACTCGAAAATCAATTCTAGAAGTAGTCCATGCACAGTAGGGCTATAGTAGAAGAGTTAACAAGCTTTCTACAGAGAGTAAGATAGTGAATATTTTTGGTTTTTCAGTCCATTTGGTCCCTGTTGCAATGCTGCCATTGTAGCATGAATGCAGCTACAGACAATATACAAACAAATAGGTATGCCCTGTTTTGAATAAAACCTTATTTTTAAAAAAGGAAGTTGCTCAGATTTGGTCAATGGCCATAGTTTGCCCCTCCTTGCTATCATGAAAATGGATTAAAGATTGAAGCTCATAATTTATGTCTTTAACTCTTTTAATCAACCAAATGTAACCCTTGAAAGGTTATTTTTCTGTCACATGTTTCCCCATGTGTAGCTCACAGCACCTACCAAAATGTTTGATATGTGATAAACCATACTTTGCTTAGTCAACAAATGCATAACTATATGATAGACTTTGGATGGATGGAGGCTACTTTTCTTCCAAATCTAATACCCTCTGAAAATGCCATCTAATCTAGGTAGTTAAATTTATCCCCAGACCTCTACAAATCATGGATTTTACGAGTCCCCATGCTAATGAGATTAAACAAAAATGCAAACAGTTCTAGCCATGTAAATCAAGTATGTGTGGGCCCACACTCAAGGGCATTTTTAAGGAGTTTGAGATATCTCCTTAATCTTGCCAATCATTCTGACTCAAAGGAATCCCAAATGGGAGAAAAAGTCCATTTTGGAAACCAACAAAATTACATTTATTTAGCCCTAACTTTGCATCCATAATCCTGTGTTTAGCGATACAGAAATTAGCTTGTTTGCCATGAACTACTAAGCAAGTCCAAATCCATTTTTGTTGACTGTAACAAGATAGCTTTAATAGCAATCTTTTACCCATGTCACAGGCAAGGCATAATAAGAGAATCTTAAGAATTCTGCTGCAGATTTGAAACAAATCAAAGAATGTGACATTGGTAGGGACCTTATATGATCTAATCCTCATTTTACATTGGAAAAACTAAAATTCACAGTAACCTTCTAAAAAGACTGTAAAACAGATCACCCCACTTTCTATTTAAAATCCTCCAATGCCTTCCTAATCATTCACTCACTCAAGAGATGTTTATCTAACATCTGAGCCATACATTGGAGATTTAGTTCTGCACAAAACGTACTTTTCCGTCCCTTGTGGAACTTCCATTCTGTTAGGAAAGAAAAGCAGTAAACAAAGCATGATAAAATACACCAATACATCTATAAATAAGCGCTACAAATGAAAAGGGCTATGTAAACAAGGTGGACCATACTCAGATATTTCAGATACAATCTGGAGGATGGCTTCCCTGGGAAAAGGCTGGGAATAAAAGCACATGAAGTGTAAAGCACATGAGAAGGCCCTGAGAACAAAAAAAAAAAAAAAAGGAATCGGAATCAGTTGCTTTCTAGTAACCAAGTATAGTATGCCAGGGAAAGGAAAAAATTATTTTTTGCATGAGAGTACTGTATCACATTTGCATTAAAAATTATCTTCTACTCTGGCTACTCTGTGGAAGTCTTAGGAAGAGGTAAGATTAGCAGCAGGGTGATGAGTTAGGAAGCTATTTCAGTAAACCAAGGGAAGATAATGGTAGCTTGAATGGGATTATGTCGGAGGAGATAGGGAATCACTGGGAAATTTGGGATAGATTTTGAATCAGCAGAACTTCATGGATCATTGGAAAATATGGCTTATGGTGTATATTACCAAACCTATGTAATATGACACAGTCAGGACACTTAGTGAAAATTTGTTGATTCCATGATTATGATCCAGGAAGGTGAAGTGAGGTCACATGATCTAGGGAGACAAAACACAATCTAGAACATAGGTTTCCTAACTCTAATTCAAAGGCTCTTTTCAAGTCTACTATGTTATCCTTCTGACTTAACAGCAGTAGAACTTTAGTATCGTAGTTCTCCTGTACAAATAAAAATTTGTACAATTTTATGTCAGCTGGACCTAAATTTGAATTCTTTCTTCTTGACTTGTTACTCAGGTAATATGGTGGAGGGCACTTAAGGGGAAGAGCACTGGGTGTTGTATGGAAAACAATTTGACAATAAAATATCATGGAGAAAAAAAAATAATAAATAAATAAATAAATAAATAAAAATAAAAACACTTTATGACCAATTGGAAAAAATAAATAAAGTGCTCAATGAATCAATTTCTTCATGTAAAAATGATGATAACTTATTAGATAAGAATTTACTGAGTGAGTATTAATTATCAGACTTGGTCCTAATGCTAAAAAAACAATAGGGAAAACATTGCCCAAATCACTTCAATCACTGAATTTTCTTTCTTTGTTTGGGGAAGAATGCATGTACAAGTTATTGTCTTTGTTCCATCCCTATATTTTCAGTAACACAGAAAACTAGAAGCCAACATCGCCCTTATTGCCTCACCAGCTGACATCTGGCTAGGTTGTGTGAACGGGAGGCATTAGTAGAAGACTGGAAAGCAGAGAGCAGAAGAGGCCTTTACCTTGTCTTTGGCAGTGCCCCTTGTGGCAGCAACAACTATGGCATCAAGTTTGTGTTTCTGGACTCCCTCTCAGGCAGCTGGCTCTTACATCCCACCTCGGCAAAGGACCATTCACGAAAAAGGGAGTCACTATACACATTTCCAACAGAGAAAATTTATTATAAGGATCCGGTTGTAAAAAAGTTGAAATAGTTTGAAGATTAAAAGACAAAGAAGGAATTTGTCCAGAGATGAGGAGCAACCATCCCAGAAACTACAAGAGCAAAAAGGAAGCTGTTGTTGCCCAGAACAAACATACTATGTTCATGTGTCAGTGAGGCTGCTGGAGCCCCACGATGGCTGCCACTCCTGTTAGACCCTCTGCCACCACTGCTTTGCTGGAAGCTAAGGGCCTCTACCCCTACTGTCACAGTAGGTGCTCAAGTACAATGTCTATTACCGTTGTTGCCCCTATTACAAATTCCAAGAGCGCTATGCCATGAACGTCGTTCTTGCCAGAGTTCCTTCTTCCATTGGAATCACACTAGATGGGCGGGTACCCTGGAATCACAACAACTGTTGTGGCTACTATTACTACTCAATATGTGGCTAGACACAAAATAAAATGGCTTCTCTTTTCCTGATGTCCTCCCATCTCCTGACTGATCCTCTCAGTGAGAATATATCCAGAAGTGGGGTGGTAACAAAATCTTTGAAATATATATTGTAGGTTTCTAGCCTTTCTGCCATTTATAAGACCAAGGAGGGATGCTTAGGTGTTTCAGTCAGCTAAGCATCTGACTCTTGATCATGTCATGATCTCACAGTTCCTGAGACTGAGCCCTTCATGTGCACTGACACTACTGAGCCTCCTTGAGATTCTTTCTCTTTTTCTCTCTCTGCCCCCTCCCCTGCTCTCTTTCTCCTTCTCTCTCAAAATAAGTAAATAAACTTAAAAACATTTTTAAACTAAAAATAAAGAAGCAAAGAATGCAGGGATGGAACAGTGAGCCAGAAGACAAATACCAGTTCATAAACAAAGTACATAAATAAGTTTTATACTATGTTATAAGGTAATAGTGTGATAGAAAAATAAAGAAGGGAAAACGGATGAAAATTGTGAGGTACAGGGTAGAAGAGCAATTTTAATTTGCTTCGATTGGGGTTAAGAAAGAGACATTTAGGCTAAGACTTAAAGGGGTGTTGGAGTAAGCCATGTAAGTATCTGGGTGAAGAGTACTCCAGGCACAAAGAATGGTAAGTACAAGGGACTTAAGCCAGGAGTCTGCCTGGAGCGTTATAAGAACAACAAGAATGCCAATGTGGCTGGAGGGAACCCAATGAGGCAAGAGGGTATGTGGAAGGACCTGAGAGCAGAGAGGAAATGGGAATGGGGAGGAAGGAATGAGATTACATCAGCTTTTGTCAGCCATTATAAAGATTTCTTCTCACTCTGACTTCAAATGGGATCCATACATAGGCTTTAAGCAGAAGAGTGATCCTATCTCAATACTGGGATAATAATGTCTATCTTATAGGACTTCTGTAACAATCAAGTTCACCAAAGAAGTGCAGTGCCTAAACCAGCATAGGGACCATAGTACACAAGTTATTATTAATGCACTCCTCCTAATGAGTACTAGAAATTGTAAAGACATCTTTTTATGGGATGAATATGTGTTGGTCTGATCCTTTGAATACCCTTAAATATGCAAATATCTCCTCCTTACCCATTTTAGGGTTCAGTCATTGTGATGGCTAATTTTATGTGTCAATTTCACTGGGCCAGGGATGCCCAGATAGCAGACAAGACCTTCCTGGGTTTGTCTGTGAGGATATTTCCAGAAGAGGTTAGCATGTGAATTGGGAGATCACTCAATCCTTTGAGGAATTTAATAAAACAAAAAAGGCAGAGAAACGGGGATTTTTCTCCCTTTTTTTGAGCCAGGATATTCATCTTCTCCTGCCCTCAGACATTAGGGCTCCTGCCACATGGTCCTTCAGGCTTAGACTGGGATTTACGCAATGAGAAGACAGCTATCTATAAGTCAGTAATAAAGTTCTTACCAGAACCCAACCATTGTGGCACCCGGATCGTCAGATCAGCTTCTAGTACAGCAAGAAAAGAAACATCTATTGTTTAAACCGCGCAGTCTGTGACAAGTTGTTCTGGGAGCCTTAGAAGACTACAACAGTATCTTAACTTAAATACTGGGTATGGAGTAGCAGTATTGCATTAACACAATCTACTACGGTGCAAAACTTCTTTAAAGAGCTTCCTTAAGTCTTATCCAGAAAGATTTATTATTAGGATAATTTGTAGTACTTCGTAATACTTCTTTGCTAACTTTATCATGTTCTGTAATCAGCTTCTCTGAACAAATAGATCAGTTTCTCCTTCAAGCAAACTTTTGGTAAGCATCCATTGTGATCATAGGAAGACTAATCTAATGGCAGTGTGAAGATGGACATGGGTGCCATTTAAGATAGAGATTATTGCAAGGTCAAGGACAAAGATGACAAAGACCTAGGTAGTAGAAGATGCTGTATATGTGGGAAGAAGAAACTGATTATCAATAACAGCATTGTGCTGTGAGGATTCACAGACTTGGTCACTGAAAGCAGGTGGGATAGTCCCATGTGAATGATATGTAAAGATGACTGAACTGAATTTGAATTAGACTTAAAGTTGTCTTCTTGGCCTGAGCTTTACTTCTTGCTAGAGACCTGGCAATTTGTCTTATATTTACCATTTCTGGTGACTTTGCTCATTTCTGTCTTCTATCTCACCCAGGCTGCTTTATGTGGTTCTCTTGTCCTGTGGGCCTGGGAGAATAGTAAAAGCTTATAGTCTAAGCATGTAACACTCCCCTAGAGGATAGAAATGCATCTGTGGCACAGTATAATACAGCTTTAGTCTGGTATCAGAAAGCTTGACTTTCTGTTTTGATGTCCCTCTTTACCAAATGTCCACTCAACCAAACTTCACAAGATGATGGTGAGTACAAAAGGAGATAGTGAAGAATAAAACTATTTGCAAGATGTCATGTATTATACACATATTACTTATCTTTAGAACTCTGATGGTTTACTTTGGGGTTTTTTTTTTTTTGGAAAGTGACATACTTTGACAGAAGAGAAAGAAATGAACAGCAAAACCCCAGGTTTGTATTCACTAGGAATGATTGAAATGAAAGTGGGTTTTATTTTTGAATGAGTCTTGACAGGTCACCCTGTTAGCTCAATAGTCCCCTCAGAGCCAACAACAGCAAACTGCAAGTTCTCTGAGTTAGGTTCCTTCAAGGGGGGTTTACTAAGAATTATAACATGACAAAATAGCTACACCGCTTTGAAGGAAGCCAACAGCGTCGCTGCTGGCTCCAAATGAAAGGCTGCCATGGCCAAGCATTCCTTGTCATTTTTTTTTCTCAGTGTGCTTTTCTTTGCTTCCCAAGAGTCAAAACAATGGTAACTAAGAAGCTGGCATCAGCATGAGCGACAGTAAGTATTCCAAGACAGTTAGTTGATTGATTGATGGACGATGATGTATGTTGTCTAAAAAAACAGAAAGCTGTGTTTCCTTTTTAAAACCATTCAAATTTGGACAACGTAGGCCAACAAGCAGACATTCTAAATTTAATGTGCATACCATTTCCAAATAAGCAAACAACAATCAAAACCACCGCCTACCAGGAATCATATACATTAATAAGTGTCAAAGTAATTCAAACATCAGAAAGCTCCTTTTCCACCTGCATAGATGCCATAAGTCCCAGTTGATGAAATGACACTAAAGAGAACACAAGTATGCAAATTCTAGCTAATGATAATCACAGCAGAATTTCCTACCTGAAATTATTATTTCTCTTACTTTATACTGTTGTAAACCCTACAGTCAGTGCCTAGGAATGGTACCTTCCAAGATCACACACCCTCAATTTTTCATTTTATTATATGCAGAGAAGACCAAAGCCTTAACAGGATAGATTCCTTGGGAATTATTGGCAGAGACATGGCTATTTTTAATCCTGAACCTCAAAGTCCAGTATTCTTTTTGTTGAGCATCTACACCAGTTAGGTCCAAAGAGGACACAGATGTCCAATTCAAAATAGGATATTTCAAAGTAGGTTCTTCCTCAATGAGAATATATACAAAAGGAGAGGTGGAGTTTTAGGGAGACACAGGGATAGCACCAAAGCTGAGAGTTGTCACAATGGTGGTATCCTATCCCAAGATCCAAGGAGTGGGACAAATTCACCTAGAAAAAGAAAGGCCTACAGAGCAGCTGCCTTAAAAAAAAAAATAAAAAAATAAAAAAAGCAGGGACCTTCTGTCAAGGGGCACAACCAGCCCAAGTAGAGTGTATTTTATAAGAGGCAGGAGAGAAATAAAGAGCCTTGCTTCACTCTCCTCTTGCATCTGCCTACTGGGGATACCTACTTGCCAAACCTAACGGAGAAGTATAAGCATGTTGACATAGTTCATGAAGTCAGGCTTCTGGGGTAAAGTGCAGATTGAGAGCAGATATATATAGAAAGGGAAATGAATGCTATCTGGCCCAAAGGCACACATTATAATTTTGCAATATATACATAAGAGCATGAAAGGACACACAGGAAGAGAAAAAGAAATTGATAGAGCAGAACATAACTATTGAAAGCAAGCTTAAAAAAAAAAAAGAAAAAAGCTGTGGAGGGGACTTAGGGGAATTTCCCATTGACCACCTGCTCTTAAATGTGTATGGGGGAAATTCTAAGAGGCTTTAGGATGCAGGGGCCAGAGTCAAAAACAACCTTTAAAATTACAGCTGCAGTTTATTTTTATTTGAGCAACCTTATGCACATATTTCAGCCGACTGGAGGGCTTGCTGGCTGGCACAGACAGGGCTGCAAGAAAAATTCTAAAACACACAACAATGTGGTGCTGTCAGTGTATAAGGGTTGACACCTACTTTCAAAGCTTCCCATATTATAGAGAACATATTAATTATTTTGAATCATACTAAATTTCATTTAAATAAAATTTTATGAAATCTGAAGTGCCTCTGTCTTCATCATCTCCTAACAGTCCTATGAAACAAGTGACCCAAGTATTTTTATTCCTATTTTATAGTTTGGGAACTCCCAGAAAATATATAAATAATAAAGGGGGGGTAACCTGATGGTACATAACTAGTGGGCACCCTCAAACCCTAACTTCTGATTATAGGTTCAGTGTTCTTTGCACTCTATTCCACACTTCCTCACTTGCACATATTCACAGCTTCAAGAGGTGTGATTTGACATGTGCAAACTCACTTTGACATAGTCAAGTGTTAAACATGGGCAATGCTCTGTAAATTTTATCAGTCTCTCACATGATTCTGGCAGGGAACTTGGGAGTTTGAGCTAGTAATTTGCAGCTTGGAGGAGCCATTTCTAAATGAGAGAGAAGTTATTTGGGTTATCATGATGACTAGAGTATATTACCAGCACTTAATATTCAGAGCCAGGGGTTCTAAACATTTTCCAAGGAGTAGGTCAGTATTGAACAATAAAGATGTCCTGTCTAAATGAACATCAATGAGAAATACTTCAGTGTAGATTGCTTCTCTATAGTTAGCCAAGACTCTATTTAGATGAGCACTTATTAAACTTTAGTAGATATAAAGTCCTCCTGAAGTATGTATTGTACCTTTTTATATTATAGACCTTCTTAACCATCCATCCATCCACCCAACCGTCTACCCATCCATCCAATTATCCATCCATTATCCCATATATCCATCTAACCAATCCACACTTCCATCTGGTTTTTACACTGAGAACTTGTTCCTTGGTGACAAATTTTTCTAATTATTTATCTTATCTTCCATCTTTTGACATTCTGGCCCCATCAGTTAAATCAGAATATTTGTAGGTATGTCTCAGAGATCAGACATCAATCAGTAAGGCTCATCAGCTAATTTCAGTATGCATCCAAGTTAGAGAACCAGCAGTTCAAGCCCCTGCTTCTCAAAATGTGGTCTTCAGACTCATAGTATATAAATCATCAGAGCAGCTTGTTAAAAAGCAACTGAGATTCATTCAGCCTGGGGCAGGGCAGAGAGTCTGCATTTCTTACAAGCTCCCACATGATACCAGGTGAATCTCTGAGATTCCTAAGTTTCTACCCCTAGACCCTATACTTGGGCTTTGATCCTATTCACCTTCCATAGTTCACATAGACTTTGACTAGATCAAGTTTTCAGGTCTGGGGCTCAAGAATATTGGCTATGGAATTTCTCCCATCCAACCCCAGTCCACAGAAGACGATTTCAGACACTGTGTGAGCCTCCACAGGCAGAGAGTTTTATGATTACTTTGGTAGCACTGGAAGCCACTACAGATTTTCAAACAGGCACGTCCCTGACCTGCACCTCATGCTTCCTAAATTTAAGCTGCCACCCCTGTTAACAGCCCAGCCCACTCCCTAAACATTTGTTGGGTATGTTTCCTACTAGTATCAATAGGAAGACTGTCAAATCTCTAGCTGCCAGAAGGTTCAAGAATGGAAAGAAACTGGCACCACTGACCCTCCAGTTAGCTGTCAATACCTCAGCCTCACAACCCGATAAACAATATGCTGCATCTCCACTTCTTGAAAATTTCTTGTGACCTCTATCTTCAAACAGGACCATGATCCATCCAATTTCAGTAGTTTCCTTTATACAGAATACCTTTCTTCAACTCCTAATGAATCTACTCATTCTCCAAAGCCCTATTTAATGTAACTTTATTTCTGTCTCTTTCCCTGATTTATCTTCACTAGAAAGAATTGATTATTCACTGGAATTTAGGGTCTAACTCTATACCCCATTACTTATTATATTAAACAAGGTGTCTACTAAGTCTGAAGACACAGATGATATTACATTACTGGTTTTATATATTGGAAAAGTCCTTGCCATTATGCATGTATTATTATACATATAGGCCTATATTTTCAGACTTTATGGATATTCAATATTCATTCACACAAAGTCCCTTGTGAACTCTATGTAACGAGACTTGACCTGTAAGCTTTGTCTAATTCATTTTTCTATTCTCAGTATCTAGCACAGCTCCTGGCCTGGTTTTGAAGTTCAGTGTAGGTTGTCAAGTTAAATTGTACATTGAGTGCTCTTAATGATGCCCTGGTCAATAGACTGGACAGAAGAAATGATGGGGAGACTGTTCATAGTATAGTGAATATCACTTGTAAATGCAGAAGAAGACTTCTCAATGTTTTATGTAGCTAATTCCACACAACCCCTTATTTCCAAAAGTAACCTTACTGTTGAGCCTTTCTTTTTTTTTAATGTCATTTAATCCATGTTGGTTGACATATAATGTAATAATGATTAGCCTATAGTGCAATAATGATTTAAGACCCAGTGCTCATCCCAACAAGTGCCCACCTCAGTACCCAAAACCCATTTAGTCATCCCCGCATCTACCTTCTCTCCAGCAACCCTCAGTTTGTTCACCTATTTAAGAGTCTGTTGTGGTTTGCCCCCTCCCTGTTTTTATCTTATTCTGTTGATCCTTTCATGGTATATGTATAGAGAGCTCTCTAGGATAATTTTAAAGGGTAGAAGTATAGAAATGGCCCAAATATGAGACATTGTCCTGTAGTCAAAATTTCAACCCTGAATTCAGAAGCCTGAGGCTTTTTGCCCAGAGATGCCAAAGAAGGGTACAAATCAGAGGCCACTTTGCCCCAATGCTTGTAAATGGATATAAATGAGAGGGTGTGGTCCCTCCCTGCCATTCACAACCTTTCACTTGGGCTGGAAAAGCCTCTGCTAACATGTTAACATAAAACCTCCCCTAGGGGACTCAGTCAGAGTAGAAATGCCTGTGGGTAACCAAACCCAGAGTCACATCCCCAGTAAAATGAGTCACTCTCTCTGCATTTCCACACAAAGGCACAAAGAGAGGAGCCACCTGCGACTGCTTCCTTCAGCACAGTATTTGCATAGCCAGGAAAAGTGCAAACACAAGGAATTCTCCTCCTTCCAGGCATGCCCTCTGAGGGCATCCTCACCCTACCAAGCTGCTTCCAAATGTATCTCTAAGCAAAACAGCTGCAATCCCAAAGAATCCAAGCACTAACAAGTCCTTGAATCACCTGATTATGAAATTCATAAAAATGCTGAAATAGTGTGGAGTTGGATTTTAAAATTCTATTATGTAAGTAATGCCTTCTCAGTGTAGCACAGTTAAATTTGCAAATATGCAAAAAAGGAACAAAATAATTAACACCTAAAATAAGAGTTCAGCTAACATTTTTGAATATATCCTTCAATATCACATGGAATGTGTATATGTATATGTCTTAAATACCTATTTCCATTAAAAATTAAATGATACTGTATAGTTTAAGATGCTATTTTTCACACCAAAATTATATATCATTGAAGCTGCTCCATGATAATTATAATATTCCACTATACAATTTTTATGGTTGATAGTCTCTATGTCTCTATATAGACATACATGTATAGTTTAACCAGGTCATTCTTGTTAGACATATAGTTTATTATGACAAAGTTTATATATAATTTTTAAATATTATGTTTATATACATCATTATTATAAACATGGTTGTTGTGACAAACATTCTCCTAGCTACATTTTTCCACATGAACCACCTTAAGTGGAACTGTAAGGTCAAGAGACCTTGGGGAGCACCACCAAGAAGCTCTCTGGAAAGTGTGTGCCAATTTACTCCCATCAAGAGTACTTGAGAGGGGTGCCTTGGTGGCTCAGTTGGTTAAATGCCTGACTTCGGCTCAGGTCATGATCTCACGGTCAGTGGGTTTGAGCCCTGCATCAAGCTCTATGCTGGCAGCTCAGAGCCTGGAGCCTGCTTCAAATTCTGTGTCTCCCTCTCTCTGCCCCTCCCCCACTCAGGCTCTGTTTCTGTTTCAATAATAAGTAAACGTAAAAAAAATTTTTTAAGAGTACTTGAGAATCCCTTTATTTCCCTGTATCAACCTCTCCAAGATTATCATTTGAAAAGCTTCAACTTTATTTTTTTATGTTTTATTTATTTTTGAAAGAGAGAAAGCACACATACACAAGCAGGGGAGGGGCAGAGAGAGGGGAGACAAAGGATCTGAAGCTGGCTAGGTGCTGACAGCAGCAATCCCTATGTGGGGCTCAAACTCATGAACCTTAAGATCATGACTTGGGCTGAAGTGAGTCACTCAACTGACTGAGCCATTCAAGGTTCCCCTAAAAATATTCAAATTTAAGAGTGAATATATCTTAAATGTAATTGCTGTTATTATTGGTAAGATTATTACTGTGTTTTTAACAGCCACTTGAATTATTTTGTCAAATTTCTGTTCATGACTTGTACCTGATTTTTTTCCACTAAAGTATCATCTTTTTCTTGTAGATGTGTCAAAATTTATAAATTAAGTTTAATAACACTTTTTGAAATATTCATTCCACATACTTTTCTAAGTTATCACTAGCTTTTTAATTTTGTGTATATTTCTTATACTACAAAAACATTGATTTTTAATATAGTAAATCTGTCAATCTTACTCATGAGTTTCTATTTTCACTTTTTAATGTATATACCAGGATATATATTGAGGCTGAAAAATTAACCCTAAAAGTATTCCCATTTTAAGAGTTAAGCATTGCTTTGTTTTGAGACAAATATTCCAGGGGACTTATTGGTTATGGAAATGTAAATAAAATACTTTTGTCCCTGGTTAATATTTCATGGATAGACAACTCCCACTAGAGAGAAGTGAACTGGCATCTCCAGGCAAGTGACTGGAAGGGGCCACCGCCAAGATGCCCATGAGGAAAACCTCCAAATAGGGTCTGGATGTATGAACTGGGAAAGTAGCCCAGTGATATACTGCTGAATGTTTAGCAGTGGACTCTCTGGGGGAAAAAAAAATGAATGCCTATTTTTACATACTTAAGTTTTTATACATCCTAGTGATATAATGTTTACATAACACAAACTCTACAGATGATAATAGAACATACAATAGAATATTTTTATTGCTTGTATAGCCAACTCATATTTGCAACTAATGAGGGAATATAGTTTCAATGTGAATATTGGTTGCTATTTTTGTTTGTTAATTTGTAAGACAAAAGTGAAGCAACTGAACACAAGAAAGTTTCTCATAACTTTGGTTTGTCACTGAACCAAAGCAATTTGCTGAATCAGATAGTAGTTTTTAAATAATGGAATAATATTTACTCAAGATTTTGTACTATGCACAGTATAACAACTACAAATATATTACAATTTTTAATGTTTATTTATTTTTAGGGAGAGAGAGAGAACACATGCCTGAGCAGGGGAGGGGCAGAGACAGAGGGAGACAGGGAAGCGCAGAACCCAACACAGGGCTGAATCTCAGGAACCCTGAGATCATGACCTGAGCTGAAATCAGGAGTCAGAAGCTTAACCAACTGAGCCACCCAGGCATCCCAGCTGAGCCTTTAACAATTATTTTTTTTAGGCCAGTAGAAGCCACCTCTAGCACTCCACTGACAGCAATCACATATTTGTTTTGAGATTTTTTGTTTCACATTTTATATTAATTTTCCTGAAGCCTTCAGAAAAGTTTTGCTGTTACTGAAGGAAACTGAGGGAAGTTTCTATGACCAAGTTTGGAGTTAAGTGGTATAGTGTTAAAAATAATTGCCTAATGTTGCTTTTGAGACATAGAGAATGAAAGTAGTACTCTACAGCAAGACCCTGTGAGGGAGTAAAGATCAGATTTATGGATCAAGTCATCATTCCCAGGGGATTTCCTGAATAGCCTTTTATTAGCTTGATTTCCCCAGCTTCCAACAACATGTAAAGCTTAAGACTCATCTTGATCATTATCTGCAAGGAAGAAGAATGTATTTTCATGAACAGAAATGAATAATTTTTGAACAGCTTTATTGTGGTATAATTGACATACAAAAACTATACATGTTTAAAGCTTACAGTGTGTTAAGTTCTGACATATATATGAATCAATTAAACTATCACCACAATCGATATAATAAGCATCTCTATCAGCCTCCAAAGTTTCTTATGCTCCCTTGTAATCTATCCGTCATGTCCCACCTTCTACAGCCCTCAATCCCCATCTCTAGACAACTACTGATGTGTTTTCTGATAATGTAGTTTGCACTTTCTAGACTCTTAGACAGATGCAATCATACAGTATTACTCATTTTTATGTCTGGCTTCTTTCATTCAGTGTAATTCTTTGTAGAGATTCATCCATATTGCTATACACATATATCAATAGTTTTGTTCTGTTTTCAGACTAGTATTCCATTATATGGATATACTGCAATTTCCCTTTTCTTCATTCACATATTGAAGAACGTTTGCATTGTTTTCAATTTTGAATATTACAAATAAAGCTGACCTGAAGTTTTGTGACAGGTGTTTGTATGAACATAGGCTTACACATCTCATAGGTGAATAAATACCTAGGAGTGGAAGGGCTGGGTTAGTCTATATGTATACATTTAAATCATTAAGCTTTTAAGAAACAGTAAACTGGGATGCCTGGGTGGCTCAGTCAGTTAAATATCTAACTCTTGGTTTCAGCTCAGGTCATGATCTCACAGTTTGTGAAATCAAGCCCTGGAATGGGCTCTGTGCTGACATCGTAGAACATAATTGAGGTTCTCTCTCCTTCTCTCTTTGTTATTCTCTCCCTCCCTCATTTCCTCTCTCTAGAAATAAATAAATAAACTTATAGGAGCACCTGGGTGGCTCAGTCTATTAAGAGTCCAACTTCAGCTCAGTTCATGATCTCACAGCTCGTGAGATTGAGCCCCACATTGGGCTCTGTGCTGACAGCTCAGAGCCCTGGAGCCTCCATCCAATTCTATCTGTCTGTCTGTCTGTCTCTCTCTGCCCTTCTCCCACTTGTGATCTCTCTCTCAAAATAAATTTAAAAAAAACATTAAAAAATTTTTTTAAAGAAAGAAAGAAAGAAACTTACAAAAATAACAAAAAACAGTTAGCTGCTAAACTATTTTCCAAAGATGCTAAACTATTGTGCAAAGATGCTCCGGGTCCATACAAAAGGTAGAAGCTTTTTTAGAGCAACTTTGCAGTGATATGGTTCCTCTCATTTGTGTTATATATCATCTGATCCATGTCCAGTACGATATGCTGGGAAAAATAGACACTGGGGAGCCAGCTCTTTTCTCTTTTGCCTCTTGATGCACTGTCACACTAAGTGGATACAAACTTGATTGTTATTTTAAGTTTGGTTCATTGTGCTAATTGATCACCTTGGTATTTGGTAGCTTGGTGCCAAAGCCACAGGCTTCTTTACTGCTATAGCATTATAATAACCCTTGAGATCTAGTAGTGTTAGTCCTCCAACTTCTGTTCTTTTCAAAGTCACTGTGGATATTATATGTCCTATGCATTTCCATATGAATTTTAGATTCTATTTTCCAATTTCTAAGAAATCAAAAAACAAAACCACACACCCGCAACTCTTCCAGGATTTGATTGGAATCTATAGATCATTCAGGGAAGAATTAAGATCTTAACAATTTAGACACTTCTCACCTATGAACATCCTATGCCTTTCCACATAGTTCAGTCTTTTTAAATTTCTCTCAGCAAGGTTTTGTAGTTTTCAGTGTATAGATCTTATACATCTTCTGACAGATTTATCTTTAAGTATTTAATTTTTTAATCTATGATAACTTCCTTAATTTCAATTGTTTGTCATTAGTGAATATATGTATGTATGCATGTATATTATTGTGTATGCTTCAACATTGCTAAACTAATGTAGTAGTTTTTGTAGATTTCATAAAATGTTCTACATAAATTATCAATTCTTTTGTGATTAAAGACCATTTTACTTCTTTCTTTCTAATCTAGATGACCTATTATTTTGTCTTGCTCAATAGTACTGGCCAGAACTCCTAGAACAATGTTTAATAGAAATGGTAAGAACAGAGATCCTTGTTTTACTCCTACTCTTAGAGGTAAACAAAACCATTCAACATTTTAAGCATATTAACTAAGTTTTACCTAGATGCCCTTTAGCAAGTTCTCTTCTATCCCTAGAATGCTGAAAGTTTTTAATCAAAAGTCAATGTTGACTTTTGTCATCACTTTCTCTGCATGCATTAAGATGGTCATTTGGTTTTTCTTTTTTTAATTAGTTCGTTTTAGTTAATGTGATGAATTATGTTGATTAATATGTGACTGATAAACCAGTCTTGCATTTCTGGAGTATAAATTCCTCTTTGTCACCATGAATTTTCCTTTTTAATTACAGTGGATTTGATTTGCAAAAAAATATATATATTGCTTAGAATTTTTACATCTATATTCATGAGAGAATATTGTCTATAGTTTTCTTTCTTGTCATATTTTTATCTTGTTTGTGTATCAGAATATTGCCTGTCTTGTTGAATAGTTGGAGAATGTTCCCTCAGTTTTCAAATTTCTGAGTTTGTGTGGAATTCATATTATTTATTTCTTACATGTTTGATAAAATCACGAGTGAAGTCATCTGGGCCTATAGTGTGTGTGTGTGTGTGTGTGTGTGTGTGTGTGTGTGTGTGTGTGTGTTTAATGTTTATTTATTTTTAAAGGAAAAGGAGAGTGTGAGTGGGAGAGGGGCAGAGAGAGGAAGACAAGACACAGAATCCAAAGCAGATTCCATGCTGTTAGTACGAAGCGTGATGCGGGGTTGAACTCAAAAGCCAAGAGATCATGACCTGAGTCAAAGTTGTATACTTAACCAATTGAGCCACCCAGGTGCCCTGAGTGTGTTTTCTCTTTATTTCTCTTTTCTCCTTTCCTTTTGTTTCTTGTGGTCATGTTTTTCACATGAAATTGATTTTTTTTATTTCAGGTTATGCCATGTAACAAACAAGTTATGCATTTCTCCTTGAATGAGTTTTGTAGTTTGTATTTTTCAAGAAATTTGTCCATTTCATCTAAGTTGTTGAATTTATTAGCTTAAGTTGCTTATAATATACCCTTGCCATCCTTTTAATATCTGTCAGATCTGTAGAGATATTATCTCTCTCATTCCTGGTATTGGTAATGTGTGTTTTCTCTCCTTTTTTCTTGATCAGTATGGCTTGAGGTTTATACATTTCACTGATCTTCAAGAATTGACCTTTAGTTTCATCAATTTCTCTATTCTGATTTTTATTTCATTTATTTCTTTCTAATCTTTATTATCTCCTTTTCTTCTTACTTTGATCTTAATTTGCTCTTCTCTTTTAGTTTCTTAAAGTTAATACTGAGGTCCCTGATTTGAGACTTTTCTTCATTTATAATATATATAGGCATTTGTTTGCCAAGAACAGTTTAGTGATATCTCACAAACTTTGATATGTTGTGATTTCATTTTATTCAGTTCAAAATACTTTCTAATTTTCCTTTTGATTTCTTCTTTGATCCTTGGGTCACTTAGAAGTGTATTATTTAGTTTTCACATATTTTGAAATTTTCCAGAGTTCTTTCTGTTATTGACATAATTTAATTAAATGTGATCAGAGAACATACTTTATATGATTTCAATCTTTTCAGTTTATTGATCCTTATTCTATGGTTCAGAATATGGTCTATCTTGATAAATGCTCCCTCACACTTGAAAAGAATGTGTTCGGGGCGCCTGGGTGGCTCAGTCGGTTAAGCCTCCGACTTAGGCTCAGGTCAGATCTCACATTCGTGGGTTCAAGCCCCGCGTCAGGCTCTGTGCTGACAGCTCAGAGCCTGGAGCCTGCTTCCGGTTCTGTGTCTCCTTCTCTCTCTGCCCCTCCCCCTCTCATGCTCTGTCTCTCTCTGTATTAAAAATAAATAAAACATTAAAAAAAAAAAGAAAAGAATGTGTTCTGCTGTTTGCTTTCTCTTCTCTATGAGTTATAGTTCCTTGCTTCTTTGCTTGCTTGCTACTTTTTATTGTAGATTTTACCTTGTTTGGGTACCGAGTAGTTTTGTGTTACAAAAATATATGTTGGCTTTGTTCTGGTACACAGTGAAGTGACTGGGAAACAATTTCATCTTCTTGGGTCTTACTATTAAGCTGTGTTTGGTGAGACCAATGTAGCTTTTAGGCCAGGGTTAATTTTTCCCTGCTACTGAGGCAGGACCTTTTTTTGTAGTGTTATATCTTCCTGAATTATGAGGATTTGCATTGTGCCTTTTGGGAACAGACACTATCCTTCTGTGTAGGCTCTAATTACTTTTCCAGTAATGCTTTCAGAAGTTTTTCCCTAAGGCTTCAAAAAGTTACCTTACATACGTATGCTCATCAGCACTCTGGTGGATGCTTGAGGGGAACCTTCAGCACTTCTCCAAAGTTCTCTTTTCGGTGCAGCTCTCTCTCCCGTCATCCTGCCCTGTGACCTCTAGCTTCCTTGGTTACCTCAGACCCCCCAGCACCACTCAGGAGACCAGTGAGCTCTGTGTGGATAACCTTTCCTGTAATCTGGCTTGGAAATTCACAAGGCAATAAACTGGGGTGATTAGAGGGCCACCTCCTCTCTTTCCTATCTCTCAGGGGTCAGTCACTGCCTATCCTCCCCGGATGTCCAATGCCTTGATTGCCACTGTCTTATATATATTGTCTGCTGTTTCTGTTTCAGGTGAGATAGGAAATTCAGACTCTGTTATTACTCTATTTTGACCAAAGGCAAAAGCTGAGAAATATTAATTTTAGCATCATGAAACATATAAATATTTTTCTTTATAGTCTGTACTTTTTGTTTTATGTAGTGTATATTCCTCTACATTCTTCTACAAGTTTTAAAGTGCTGCCACTAATATTTAAATTTTATATCAGTCTAAAGAAGACTTTATATAAGATTTGAAGTAGAGAATTAAATTCATTTATTTATTTCTCTCACAGTAAACTTAGTTATTCATTACTATCTATTGAAGGGTGTCTGATTTCCTTACTGATATGCAAAGACACTTCTGCCATATACCAAGACCTGATATATGCAAATATATGGTTTCAGAATTTTTATTGTCTCATTGGTTTATTTTTCTATTATTGATACTCTTTGTTATATATTAAAGTTTAGTATCTTCAAGAAGGATAATATAGTTGGTATGATCACATCCTGATATATGTTGATCTTTTCCTAAATTAATTTTGTCAAACTAATCCTATCATATAGGATTCCAGTTACTACCAATAAAGTCCAAAAGGCCCCCAGTATACTTCTGAATTACCAACCTTCCATACATCTCCAAATTATGGAGTCGTTCATCTTGTTCCACTCAATGCTGCCCCACTCTGATTTTTTGCTGTATTTTTCTCTTCTTCCCTCCCTTCCTTCCTTCTTTTCTTCCTTCCCTTTGTTTTTGTGAGATAATGCAGTTGGTTTATTTTAATCTCTATTGTTATTGGTAAATACTTCAAGTGCACAGAAAAGTAGGAGTATAATATATGAAATATCCATGTATCCATAATTCTCAAATATTTTAAGGCTTTCTCATACTTGGTTTGGATCTCTCTCCCTTCTTTCTCATTTTTATTTAAAGATGAAATAGTATGAATCCACTTAAAATCAGTCCTTTCTCCTTCCCTCTGCAGAGGAAACTCCTGATTTGCAGTTAGTATTTATATTGTCAGTCTGTATCCTCTTTTACCAAATGTGCACATCCACTCTTAATTAGTGCTGTTTTATTTGTTTAAAATGTGGACAAATTGACCAGATCTTGGTAGCCCTGTGTCATTGCAAGACCCTTAGGACATAAAAATCATTTTGCCTCTTACTGAATGGTTGCATTTTTTCATCTTCTCTGTCTTCTTTCCTTCCTTCTTCTCCTCTTCCCTTTCTGTTTCACTTCCTTCTTTCATTTCTTCCAAATCATCTTTTTTCATTCATTCATTGATGACACCCAGCTCCCATCCTCAGCTCACATTTCTACACTTCTTTTATTCTACTTCTTTGCATGTGTACGTCTTACAAAATCCTGGACTAGTGTAGCTTTTCCCCATATATGTCCTGTACTCCTACAGCCAGGTTTTTGCTCATGATCTTCCCTTAACTTAAAAATTCCCTTTTTCAACAAGAGAAACTTAACAGAGGACCATAGGGAGAGGAAGGGAAAAAAATAGTTAAGAAGAAGGAGGGAGGCAAAACATAAGAGACTCTTAAAAACTGAGAAAAAACTGAGGTTGATGGGGGTGGGGGAGAGAGGAAAATGAATGACAGGCAAGGAGGAGGGCATTTGTGATAAGCACTGGTATTATATGGAAACCAACTCGACAATAAGCTATAATAAAAAAATTCCCTTTCTCCATGTCGCATGTTGTCCTCATTCTTTAAGGGTCAGCTCAAATCTCATTTTCTCTATCAAGGCACTTTGGATCATCTCAGCCATAAAACTCTCCTTTGTATTCCATGTAGTTCTATATCACGCTGTGTAATCTGCGCACCATTTCTGCATTTGAACCTCAGCTTTGCCTCTTCCTAACTGTGTAATTTCAGAGAGTTAAGTTTGATAACTTTGGAACTCTGTTGTCTTGTGTTTAATGAAGAAAATAATTCCGATATCACAGAGTGTTACACTGGATCAAAATAATTAATATGGTGATGGAGAGATTGAGACAGGTAGAAGACCTAGCCAGATTCCATAGCATGCTCATTGAACTTGAGAATACATACAGAGAGAAAGTTGTGTGATGAACATGAAGTGAGAGGCATTCCCCTGCTATTTCTTTGGTCAGCTTCAGTTCCTGCATGCCCCGGATTCTATGATCATCTTACCCCGCTGCACATGAGATTTCAGTTTAAAGTTTGTAGACACTTATGCCTAAATACAAATTAACTACATCATCTGCTATTTCATTAAAGAAACAGCAGTCTGGGCTCCTGGGTGAGTGAGTCAGTTAAGCATCAGACTCTTGATTTTGTATCAGGTCATGATCTCATGTTTGTGGGATTGACCCCTGTGTCAGACTCTGCACTGACAGCTAAGGGTCTGCTTGGGATTCTCTCTCTCTCCCTCTTTCTCTGCTCCTACTCTCATCTCTATCTCAAAATTAATAAATAAACATTAAAGAAACAAAAAAGAAACAACACTTTTCAAGCTTGGTTGAAAAACTGAGTGCATAGGATCTACTGACAAAACAGAGTGCCAGTCTTCAATCTTCTGGAAATTTTCAGCATGAGTTTTGATTATGGATGATTTCAGACATTAGAATACAACCTCTGCCTAAAATGCCCTATCTCTGTCCTGAGGAAATGACAGAAGGGGGAGAGAAAGAAAAGTCTTGAGATTTCTAAGTTCTAGCTTCGGCAGCTGTGTGCAGTTATAAAACAAAAGGAAAGTATGAAGACAAGAAGGCTGCAGTGATATATTAATTAGAAACAAAAACAGACTCTGGCAGAAACTTGGATAGCTCTGGGTTCTCCACCCGGCAATAATTTGTTTTCTTGAAATTGCCATCAAAGTGAGTAAGCACTAACCTCTTACATTTCCTAGTTTCTCCATTCAGGTTTCAAGTCTCTGGAAAACAGAATGTACTTGGCCCAACCCACCATATCTACTTTGTTCATTCAGGTGAAAAAAAGTGTCATTGGTCAGACAGTCACTCCAATTTGCATCTGCTTTGAGAGAGAGGATAATTTTGGTTTCAGAAGTGTTAAGTTTGAGGTCCCTATGGTGGAGGAAGTTTCAGGGGGCATTTGGTTACATGGGTTGAGAGCTAAGGAAAATCAGTGCCAAAAATAAAGATATCAAAGCCAAGAGCATATTGGAATCATAAGGAATTTTAATTTGTGTACAAACTGAGAAAAGAGCTGCAGACAGAATCCTTGAGAACACTTTAAGAAGTAGAGGACGAGGAAGAAGATGCCCAGGGAGACTGAGAACAGTCTAAGGAACAAGGCATACGTGAGGGCTAGGGTTTTTATAGATATGTAACAAAAGCAGAAAATAGCCTAGGAATTCCTCCATTCCAGAAATGCATCCTTTGACATCTTATAAGAAATACTACAGATGAGGGGCATATGCATGGCTCAGTCGGTTAAGGGTCTGACTTTGGTTCAGGTCATGATCTTGTGGTCCATGAGTTCAAGCCCCATGTCAAGGTCTGTGCTGACAGTTCAGAGCCTAGAGTTGCTTTGGATTCTGGGTCTCCCTTTCTCTCTGCCCCACCCCTGCTCTCACTCTGTCTCTCTCCCTCTCTCTCTCTCAAACATAAACATTAAAAAAATTTTTTTTAATATTATGGTGAAAAAAACTCACTGTTAGTTTTCCAGGAAATATTATCCAGAGAGCAATCTTTGAAGTATTATCCTCAGAGGTACAGAATAAAAGATGATAAGAAACCCAGGTTTTAATTTTGTTCTGTCTCCTCAGCTTCTAATGAGCCATGGCTATTCTCTTATCATCCCTTCTGAATTTTCTCTTTTGACAAATCTTCATAGTGAAAAATCAGAATAAATAAAAAGATGCTGATAGGAGAGAATGGAGTTGAAATATTTTCTCTATAGTATTGGAGAGCATCACTAGCAAGTAGTAGTACTCTTTAATAGCATCATACCTTCCAGTGAGAACATTTAAGAATTCAAAGAGATCTGAGGAAAAAGTCTTATAAAATAAAAATAGCATGGACTTATTTTGCTGTGTGACTTTATAGGATGAAAGAGATGTTTCCTAGTGTGTGAGATTCTGTTGAGTTTTTACACATAAGGGATGGCAGTAACAATTTTGACCTAAGACATTTTTTTCTTGCAGAAAGCAATAGGCATTTAAAAACATTTCTTTTTTGCTTTCTGTCACAAATCTGGGAAGAGATAGAAGTTAAACTTTAAAGTTCAATCAATGCATCAGCTTTCATAAGTAACTAGCTAGTTGCTTGAGTTTAACCACCTTCATGCATTTCTTCTTCATGCAGGCTTGTACATGTCAACACAATCATGTCAGCAGGAGAAAATCTGACATGACCAGAATATTCAAATGCATTAAAAAGAGAATCTATAAAAGCTCAACCAATTCAAACTCTCAAAACACAGTATTTATAGTAGAAAAAAAGAATAAATATTAATATTCACTCTTAAATTCTAGGTGAATGTGGGATGTGTGAAAAACCTGACTACACCTACAAAGTACTCAAACTGCAGTTCTTTGGGGAAAAAAACACACATTTCTTTTTCAATTAGTGTAACTTTGTTTTTTTTTTTTCAGAGTTAAAATACTTTGAGACTTCTCTTATGTTGTTGGATGGAACCAAACCTTGCCTGAAGGTTAAATGTTGCCTCAGCATCTATTGTAGTAAGTTACCATGTTTTGGAAAGTCTATTTTAACCCATAACATATGAACCAAACAATATCATGGAATTTCATAATGAAGCACTACCATATTACTTTTGATGTACACTAAATAAAGGATTATTGGGATTTAACCTGTTGACACCAAAAGAACTTTGCAGATAATAGGTTTTAAAACCCCAATGCTAACCAGTGGGTTACCTAAATATTTTAGGTAAATACTTATTGATTAGGAATTGTGTTCTCTGTCAATTGTGAATTTGATTTGGGGGGGCTGAATCCCTGATAGGCCATTTAGTTTGTCTTTGCTCTTGGCCACAAACAAATATACATATTAACCCTTCCTAATGTGTGGCAAATACTTGAATCTGCATATGGGGCCACGGATTATAGAAAGTCCTCTGGAAGTCCATTTCATGTTTAGAAAATAATGTTTATATGAGTCAAATAGTGGATATATAACATGTTCTTTGCATAAGATAAACTGCTGTAGGTCAAGGAAGACAATCAAAGAAGAGTTTTGCTTCTCCAGTGTCACCTAACCAGTTAGGGAAAGGGTGGAGATGCAATTCCCTGTAACATCTTCTCACAAAACCACACTGCCTTTACTCAGCAGTTGGCATTTGATACTGGCCTAACTTCTGATTATTATGGTATAATAACATAACAGCATAGATTCCAAAGTCAGAAAAGCCTATATATGAATGCTGGCTCTGACATGTATTTGCTATTTGGCTTAATAAAATTTTTCCATTCTCTGTGTCTCGGTTACAAATTTCTTAATTTTAAATAAAAAATATTTACCTTATAGCACTGCTTAAGGATAACTTGAAATAATGCACAATGATCATTGTACAATGACCATCACATAGTAGGCCCTCAACAAATACTAGTCCTCTTTCTCTCTCTCTTTCTCCTCTCTCTCTCTCTCTCTCTCTCTAAAGAAAAACATATATTATTTAGTCAAGAAATCTCATTGCTGGTGACAGAAAACCAACACAACCCAAGCAGAATCAAAAGGAGCATGTATCACTTACATCATCAAACTGTGGGAGAAGCAGATAGACCAGACATGAGGTCCTGGGACCAAGGATTTGAGTCTTTGTACCCCTCCCATCTTTCCTTTCTTCTTCTTTCCAATCACTTCCCTATGCACTCAGTTCACAACACCCTTCCACTTTGTTACAAATGTGGCTGCTGGCAAATGGCAGGTTGCATTTCCCTCCTCTACCACCACAGAGCCACAGAGCTTACTTCCCTTGTCTCAAATTAAAACAACTGATTCCAATTGGTCACATCACTCATAGACTAATCAACTGGGAAAGGAAAGCAGGACTCCATTAATGCTTCAGGTTTGGATACTGTGCTCCTAAGAAACCCTAAGAAAGGGACTTCGGTCATTATGGAAACACTCACTATGAAAACAGAGCCAATCAAAATACTGGGCAAAAAAACAAGCAACAAATGGGCACAGAAAATGTGACATCAAGTATGTAAACTTTCAATCATACAATATAATACTTTTCTAGTATTTAAAGGATATTATATTACAGATCCTATTACACATGAAGAAATTTTAACAATGTCTTTTAATTAAACCAGAGTCTCAAACTTACACTGAAGCTGGAATAAAAGGAAATGTAATTGTATCTCTTAATAGAAACCATACCCAAAAGCATTTTTAGAAGAGGTAGGTGGAATGCTGGCCAAACACTAAATATCCATTATTATTTCAGGTTCTCCTTTATTTTCAACAAGCTGACATTTTTTCTTAATTTCACCAGAGGTATGGAATAGGATAACTTGTGTTATCTTGCTTTAAACTACTGCAACAACTCATTGATATAGTCAGATTTATTCAACTAAGAAGGCCCATTATCATCCTCCTCCTCCTCTTCCTCCTCCTCCTCATCATCATACAAAGTACCCTACTAGGTATTGAAATAAAGGCTGATTTGTTGAAAAGATGTTAAGATAATTAGTAATCTCTTGAGACAACAAAAAAATGGGACATTTGGTCATCCATTTCTAAAGAATTTAGGTACTCTTTCTTTGAGAAAAGATCTAGAACCAGGTAAATATAAGAAAAGATACAACCCTCCAATTAATATTATTTGTTTAAAATTTACTGCTGTCTGCCAAAAGAGAGAAAAGAAACAAGGAAAGAAAACAGAAGGAAATAAAAAAGAAGTTTTGATGTGATTAATACTAACACGTCTTTTACATGGTTTAACACAATGTAGAGGGGTGATAGGGGATGATAAGTTATGTGCTTACAATTTGCATGAGGGAATTGGCACTCTTCATTTTAAGAAAACATGACATAAAATTAAATATTAACTAATGAAACAGACACTTATACTTTTCTTCTTTTGCTTTTATGAAAAGACTCAAAATAAGATTATTTCTAAAAGATTAAACACACTGAGCATTACTTAAAGGATTTTTGTCACTTATTATCTGCCTAGTTCCATGGACACATACATACTTCATGTTCTTACCTTTAATTGAAAAGACAACATTGAAATATAGAAAACACAAGATTTGAGTGGATCATTAAAACCATTAGAGATTACTCTGTGAGGACTCAGAATAGGAAAGATATAAAAGATCAAATGATTACACACTAGGGATCCATCAGGAACAAAAGCATCAATGTGGAATGAGTTTGACAGTTGTTTAAAAGCCTATTGGAATATGACTCAATTTACAGGAATTCGACACTCTCACCTTGTGTTAAATATACTGATTTTGTCTAGTGTTATCTTTAAGTATAATGAAAGGATTTAAAATGCATGCAATGAGCAACTGCTTCCCTTCCATCCATGTTGTTTACTCCATGCCTTCCATGAGTGAGGAGGTCGCAATCCTTAAAAAAAGATCTTTCTGCCTGTATCAAGGGGATAACTGCTGATCTTCAGTTCCAATTTTGGAGTGTTATTCCTCTAAGACTCATAATAGATCTTTCCTGCACTGCATATCATCAGCCTTAGATAAACTCTTCTCACCTTATGAGCTTCCCTATGATGGTCAGGATGAAGAGACTATCAACTTCTCAGAGTTGGGTTAAATACGTTTTAATTTTTGCTGTCTCTTCACAGCCTGGCATGGTAGTCTTTGGCTCATGAGAAGTGTTGAATCAAGTTTATTAAATTCATTGATTGATTAATGCATAAAGCAAAAAGAAACAAGAATAGATTTTTCAAATCTCCTATTGAAAGAAATCCTCCCTTGGCATCTATCATGCCCCAATTCAAGAAGGATTTCATTAATGGACATTACCACATGGCAAAGCATTTTGTAATGTGATTAGGGGACTTTTGCCTCTAAAACACCTGTTTGGATCCATCCCAAGTACAGAGGGACTGGACATTGCTGCTACTAATATGAAGGGACCTTGTAATGGATTAAAGTCTTGATCCCAAGGAACAGGTGTCCTTGCCATAAAATTAGCCATAATTATGAACCAGAGAGGTTACAAACTGAAAGATCATCTAAACAAAGACTTGTATGTAATCTAGGCAAGTCCAAGAGAGGAAGTTCATGGTCCCAATGTAGTAGCTAAATATGGTGCATGGAAGATTCTTAAAGGACTGGAGCTATTAGACCCAAATTCTATTCCTGATTTTGGTATAATATGGCTTTTTTTTATGACAGAACATTCCAAGATCATCTTCTGTATTTCTGATTCCAGACATGGAATTAGTCATCTCTCTAAAAATTCCTGGGTTTTTTTTTTTTTAGCAGAAAATTGCATTTCAGCATTCTGGATAATAGTAAGGTTCAATACTACTTCATTTGGGCTTCCATGTAAAGAACCAGGAAACATACATGTATTTAAAACAAATGACCTCATGAGATAGTACTGATACTTGCAATTCAAATTTGTGATTCCACAGTTTTTACTTATCCTCTTTTATATTAAGTCTATGCCTCCTTCATTCCAAAAGGAGAATCCTGATTCTCAATGACAGAGGAGCTGATAGAAGTAGTATATCCCACACTTATTCATCTTTTTTCCTTTATTACGCCTATAACAGTCTTAGAATAACAATACTAATTGTATACCACCAGTGTAATTACTGAGGACAGGTAAACATGATTTGCTTATGCTCTTACCCATTTTCTTCCCATTTTTAATGGTTATTCCATCTCTACTGTGTCTGAACACATGACCATTACCTACTAAATGCTTTCCCTTCAACACATTTACCCTTGGATCTCATAGTAACTATTTAATAGTCAAGCTCAGACTTCATGACATGGTCTCTCATCATTTTGACTTTCTGAAGCTTGTTCTCTAATGATCCCTCAGAATATGTTCATGCAAAAAATATTTCCTGAGTTTTTAAATATTGATTCCTTTGTTTTTGCCCTTTTTAAAGTGAAAGTCAGTTGTGCTAGGTAGAAAATCTTTGGCTTATATTTTCTTTGGTATCATAATACACTATCAATTTTCTTTTGGCATAAGGCATTGGTCAGACTTTCTATTGTTTTCTTGCAGTGTTTGAAAACTAGTATTAACAAACTTCTCCATTCTGATTCCTTCCCTACATTAATCTTTTTTCATTCCTTGGACTCCCTTATCTCTATCTTGCTCAGTTTTGATTGTCATTTATTCTCTGTCATCTCACCTCACTCTTATGTAAGGCTCTGTCCTGAAAAGGATACCAGGTTGGTTCACAAATTCACAGGGGGATAGACTGCTCCAGCTCTTCTGATCTTCCTTAGCACCATCTCCTTGCCTGAACCCCAAATTACCCCTCCCACTTTCAGTGCTATTTCTAAATTGGCAATATGACTATAGTAAATATTCATAGTCTTTTGGGGGAATTTTCTTCTTTTTATATCTGTCAGATTGATTCCCTCTGTTTTCACCCACTGAAAGATTAATATGTTGCTTGGTTGTTAGTGCATTTTAGCATTTGTTCATGTTTTGTGTATATGCTTTAACTGTTTGTCTTCATTTTGCTCTCTAGGTGCTCTGTTTTGTGGAGGAGTAACACGATTGAAAATCTCTGCTGCTATCACTATCATCCCACTAAGGCATTAATTTCAAGTGGTTTATGGGATTTTAAGAATTCTGAAGAAATATTCTTATCCCTACCCTCAAATTATATTATGGTAGGCAACTGTTCTGAGTTAGAATTAGGATAGAACTTGAAAATACACAGTCACTGAACTATCAAAACAAGTTACTGAATTACTATTGAGAATTAATGAATAAGCTTTGTACCCCAAGATATGGGTTTCATATCACTCATGTCTTTGCAGGCAATGAGACAGAGAGAAGAAAATATTAAGGGATCCCACATGAAACAAATCAAATAAATCCAGAATGAGGGACATTCTGCAGAAGAATTGACCTGGATTTATTCCAAAGAAATAACATAAAAACAGTATATGGAAAGGGTACCTGGCTGACTCAGTCAGAAGAACACATGACTCTTGGTCTTAGGATTGTGAGTTTGAGAACCACATGGAGTATACAGATTACTTACGTAAATAAAACTTAAAAAAATAGAATGTGGGAAGGAGGGACTATACTGGATTGAAAGAGACATGAGACCCTTAACAACCAATAGTATTGGTGTACTTTAATAAAATAGTTTTGAACTATGTAAAAAAAAAAAGAATGTTTCAGTCTAAGATATTATCTTGACTAAAGACACTGATTCTATAATTGCTGTAAATGGAAAATTGCAAGTAGGGAAAGTTCAAAGGGCTGAGATAGAGTTACCCCCACGTGTCTTTTGACACATCTTTCTCTATTGTTCAAAGAGAGGAGTTTCTACCAACGTGGTTACCATATGTTCTCAGGGAAGGCAGAACTTTGTCATTTTGTCATCTCCAGTCCCAGGGGGGAATTATGAGAAACTTGAATTAAATGGGATTCCTCATTTTCTCCCCACTGACTGGTAAAGGTGTGGACCTCACCCATCTTTAGCCAAGAGGACCTGAGTTGTATTCTGGAGGCTTACAGAAAACATTTACTTTCTTCATGGAAATTGTTGGTCTTATGTGGTACATGTGACACATTTTCTAGCCTCCCAAGTCACCCAACCTGGAGAACTACTTGTCTTCTATTGCTCTGGTCTCTGTGATAATAAAGACATTATTTAAGTCATCATTAATATATATGTATACACATACACGCACACATATATACACACATAATTTAGAAATAAAATATTTTTTAAAAATTAAAAAGGAGGGGCACCTGTGTGGCTCAGTCAGCTGAGCAACCAACTCTTGATTTCTGCTTAGGTCATGATCTATGGTTTGTGGGATCAAGCCCTGTGTTGTTCTCTACACTAACAGCACAGAGTCTGCTTAGGATTGTCTGTTTACTTTTCTCTCTTTCTCTCTGCCCACCCTCTCCCCCACTCACTCTCTCTCACTCAAAAATAAATAAACATTTTTTTAACTTAAAAAAATGTTTTGTTTCTTTTTTGTGTTTGTTATTTTTTAAAATAATTTCAAACTTAAAAGGATAGTTGCAAGAATAATTCAGATTTTTTCCCCTGAACCATTAGAAAGGATGTTGCTCACATAAAGCCACACCCCCTAAATACTTTAGCTTGTAACTCAGACAAAAATGTATTTTCTCTTTCTCTCTCTCTCTCTCTCCATACACACACACACACACACACACACAAACACAACCATGGTAGAGTCATTAAAGTTGGGAAATGAACATTCACCTTCCACCCAAATGCTCCAGCAATGTCTTTTACTACAAAAAACTCCAATCTAGGGTTACCGGTTGCCTTGAGTCCTTTTCTTTTATTTATTTATTTATTTACTTACTTACTTATTTACTTATTTGTTTGTTTATATTATTTTATTTTGTCTTATTTTTTGGTGTCTTTCAATCTAGAACAGTTCCTGTCTTTCTTTGACTCTCCTTGACACTTTTGAAAGTACAATTACAACTTACGACTTTTTGGCTTTGTTATTGAATAGGTATGTTGTTTTAAGAGGGTAACATCTACATCTGGAATGATATTTTCTTCATCTGTAAAAAGGTTGAATATAGTGACCTCTAAAACCCTTTCTAGTATTAAGCTTACTCTGTTCTACCAGACTGACTTCATGCCCAAATCCAATCATTCATCTTACAGAATACAAGTTAGTGAATAGTTAAATGTACATCTATTCACACGGCCAGAAGGTACCATCAATGGCAAATCAGCAGCTTTCCACAAGAAGAGCACACAGATATCTTTAATCACTTCCCAATTAAAAGAAGACAATGTCAAAAGCAGAGACAAAGAGTTCAGCCCAAGAAGATTGAGTCAATAAATTTAAGTGCAAAAGGCCAAACGCATTATTGAGAAATCAGAACCTATTGAATGCAACTGGATTCTGATACACGTTTTGCATACCTACTATACTCTTTGCACCAGAATTGCTTCTAACAGGAAATCTTCATATCCTGGGGCAAACAAGAAATCTCAAAGGAGACAACTCCCCCTTCTTCTCACCATTATTTAGAGGACTCTTCAGATTACATTCAATCTGGATGCCAGAAAGGAAGTTACCCCCTCTTCAAGTAGAATGCTTCCACAGCCCCTCAGCTTTCTTGGGCCCCAGTTTTATATCAAACAATGGTGAAAAGCAAACAAAACCAATCCTCAGAGCTGCTGGTTTCATTTTACCAATGTGAACCCAAAGCATGCTATCCTGTTACAACTCTTAAAAAAAAAAAAAGTGGTCTAAATCAAATCAATCCCAACCCACACACACTCCCTTAAACCATAACATGGAGTGAACACAATCCCAAGGTGGTAGAGTGGTTTAACCACAAATATCCTGGTGGCCTTGTGAGCAGACACTTAGTTTACACAGCTGAAATAAAATGGTTGGGGCCCCTGGTTAACACAGGAAAGGAAATTTCTATAATGAATTAATTCCCACAATGGTCAAAAGAGGTCAAAGCTGCCTTTGGATATATACAATGTGTCGAGGTGGGGGAGGGGGGCAGTCTGTGCCTGAGTAAAAAGGAATAACCAAAGAAAAGAAAAGGAAAACCCATTCATTTTGCAAATATCAAATACACACCGGAAATTTCTAAGCTGGGTGGGTGTAGTAAATGGAAAGGAAGTAGAATGATGAATAAGACATGAATATTATCCTCTAGGCTAGGCATGACACAAAGTAGAAACTGCTAAGTACAATAAGAAAGAGAGAAAATCTTATAGAAAAAGCAGGAAATCTGGCACTAGTGGACTATTAGTAAATGTATGACAGATAGAAAGAAGGAAAGGCAGGAAAATAAAAGTGCTTAGGTCTGGCTTTGGAAGGGGAATAGACAGGGAATTGACAAAGTGATAAAAAGAATACTATATTAGACATCATAACCTGATGAAGAGGAAAGTAACTTGAGTGCAGTTCTGGATATATATATGCAGTGCCTTGGTTTGAGATAAACGGTCTTGACTCTGTGTCACACTGGGTGACATGTCTCACCCACTCACAAGAGGAAGACAGACCCACACATACAGGTGCCCTCTCACTCAGAATCCAGCAGAACCCCAGATTTGTTTCAAGGAGTGGCCTTCCTAATCCAAAATGTGAGGTTGGCACCTGTTCTCCAGAGAATCCAGCCCCAAGGTGTCAACAGATAGATACATCACTACATACTACACCAAGGTAGGCAATGCCTTTCACTCAACTAGAGCATGCCCTACATTTGCTTGTTTTAGGACTGGTGACCCTACATCATACTGTGGGATTCAATCACTACCATCTCTATACATCTAAATCCTACTCATACTTCAAGGCTTACTCCATGGTTAAATCATCTTGGAAGCTTCTATAACATTCCCACAGGAAGTCATCATTATTCAAAATATCCTAGTGTCTTGGCCCTGCTTTAGGAATTTTAATATATGCTGCTTTGTTTCATAGCTTCTGGTACATATCTGACTTTCTCTATAACGCTTGGAGGGGGACAGCACAGGATTTGTCTTACTCATTTTTAACCACCTAACACTAATTGAGACTAAAAAGGACTGCATAGAAGTTCAACAAATTTGGTAACAAGTGAACAATTCTGTTGCTTATGTAACCAGGATAAGCTACCTTGTGCTTCTGTACAAATAATTCCAAATTTTAGTGACTAAAAATGGCAAAAAGGTATCCCTCCTTTATAATGCAAGTCCACTGTGAAGTTATTGAAGGTTCTCTACACCATTCTGACTCAGGTATGCAAGTTGACAGGGTTTTTGTTGCCTGGAACATCATCCGTTACCATAGCAAACAGAAAGGAACATGATGACTCAGGTGCCAGTTTGTAAAAGTTTTAGCCTGCAGGTGACATATATCATACATCAGTATGATCATATTCCATTGGCCAAGGCTAGTCAAAAAGGCATGTCTTGTTTTAAGAGGATAAAGAAATGCAATTATATACTATGTACCTAGAAATTCAGTGAACAGCTCTAATGATTGCTAAAAGGATCACAAGAAATTAACTTTCAGTCTCCAAACTTGAGCTTCTCCTTCAATAGCTATGGAGAGAGATGGCAGCACCCATCAAACTACCAAAACACAAACTCTAAACTAATTTACCTAGACTCCTGGAAGAAACACATGAGATTCCATCTTACCCACCTTTTTATATTATAGATAGCTACATAGTTAGAGAGATAGATACATAGGTAGATAGAGATTCATGCATAGGTATATTTTTTTCAATAAAATGGATCTAAGAATCCATTAAGTTTCTTATATATGTAAGCAGTACACTACCACTGGAAACAGATACATTGTTCTTAGAGAAATATATGAAACCATTAGAAATCATTGTATATAATTTTTGAAAAGTTAATTAATGAAACATTGTTATAATAATTATTAACTCTTTGGTGAGTGCGCCTTCTGTTAACAGCACCTGCCTTTAGGGAAGGCAAAAGTGAAAGTAAAGATTGTTGATGGGGCTACTGAAGGGCTTAATGATTTAACCTTTGACAAAGACAAGAGTTCTGTCAAAAGGAGAGCCTGTGATAAAAGGTATCAATTTGCTATTGATCTTTAAGGTAAGTTGTTGAATTACTTCCAGACAAGTACCCATAAGAAATGAAAGATTTCTGAGATATTTTCTGGTCTACAGTTTCATCCCAAATAAAAATATATGTAGATATGCATTTCTGGATCTAGGAATAAGGAAACATAAATGGAGGATGAGTAGAGAGGAGAAAGGAAAAAAAGAGCTAGGAGCAAGGCACTGGAATGACAAAGGTAGTTGGTTTAGAATTTCCGAAAACTCACCCACTATTACCAAGTCCTAGAGGAGAGGAGAGTTCATATATAGAATGTGGGACACAAGTAGATTTTTAAGGGAATTAAATAGGACCAAAAGTCACTTAATGGGGGTGGAGGGAAGAAATATAGTCTTGGTGACCAAAATGCTTGTATCATATTGGTTTATTAAGTCTTGTGTAAGCTTCCTAGGTGGAAGTACCATGCAAGGATCCCTAAAGCAATCTCCAAGTCCCTAAAAACAAAATATCCCTAATCCACCCATGGATTCAACTAATTCAAAAAGAAATAGAGGTCGAATATCTTCAGATGCTCCCAGAGTATCATTTGCTTGTAATGTCCTTAGCTATACCCATTACAACAGTGTCTTCATGTGTGTCCCCCTTAAGAAGCCTGAGAGGCTGATATAAGTCTGTTCTGAGGAACTTGGTTCCACTTCAGAGCTCATCATCCCCATTTTAACTTTTTGATACATTCTGATCCTTCTGAAGTTTTATTTTGTGAAAAGAATTGTACATTTTAAAAAATATAAATACAAGTGTCCTAAAATGTTGCTTAGAGCAAATTAATTTCTTGACTCAGAAAGATCACAAGGAAGGTGCATCACAAAGTAGGCTGGAGAGTTTAAACCAGGGACCTGGCTCCACTCTCTTCTCTACTGGTAGACTGAGTTCCACAGATGGGCCCTTTGAAACCAATGATAGCACTGAGAGGGAGCTGTAGGCATTCTGAGTGCTATACTGCTCTTATGCAATAGTTCTCAGGCTCTGTGATGCTATGAGCCACGATTAACACTGTGGCTACTCTATGACGATGACGACGACTACTACTACTACTACTACTACTACTACTACTACTACTACTACTACTACTACTACATTATAGGCATGGCACACAGTTGTCACTTTTGGGAGCCAGTTATGACCAGAGATAATGAAGGACTTCAGTCACATAATTTTATAGGTCCCTATCTATAAAAAGAATTTGATTTCTTCAAATGTATCACAAAACTCTCAGTCCCCTGGAAGGTATAGTCATGTATTAATAAAGACTGGAATACTGAATAGAGAAGAGTTACTTAATGTATTGGTTTATTGTTCTGTCAGGTATGTTAAGAGGTTCTTATACTAACACCTGATTTGCCTCAGAAAAGCTTCCAGCTCCAAAGTGAAATGTTTGATAGTTTGGGATACTGAAGTCATTGTATATATATATAAAAAACATGTGCTTTCTTATCTTGTTATCTAGAACTTCCTGGAAAGAAAAACAAAAAGAAAACCAAAAATCTGTATCACTACTATCCTCTTAGCAGAAAACAAAGGCTTTTTTAATCTACAACTTCAATTTCACCAGCCAGATCACTTCAATTCATCTGCGTGTGATGAATTATGTGTTTTCCAGCTAACCACCCCTCTGTCTCACTGTTCAGGGTGAAAAGAAGTTCCCATGTCTAAATGAAATGTCTCTGATGAAAGTAATTAAGGAAGAAGAAAGGATATCATTTTATTTTTTGCCAGGTATGGTCATTTAACTCTTGATAACACGTGAGGAGAGCATTATTTTCCTCAGACTACAAATGAAGAATTTGAATCTGACATAATTTATCAGGCCAAGGGAGATCTGTTCTTACCACTTGACCACTGCATTTCTTCAGGTCTTTATCTGCTGTTTCCCAAAATTTTAAGGGAAGGGTTACAACCAGTCATAAACTTGTGTATGTGTGTGTGTGTGTGTGTGTGTGTGTGTGTGTGTGTAAATGTATACAAGACTACCAGCTATTTCTTAACTACCAGGGAGCAGTATTATCAGGTATCTTTGGTTGTATAAATGGAATTCAGCTCTTGTATAGAGCTGTATATTTCTGTGTGAAAATATGTTTCTGGTGACTACATCTCTCTGGAGCACAAAACTGAATTACTCCAACCCTTTATTGGTTTTCTATAAAAATTTCCTGGAATATACCATACATAGCTGAACGGTAGATAAAGCCATAGTCAAAACTGTGTTATACAAATGACTGAGGCTGCCTTGAGACAAGTAGATGAAAGCCCATGTTTGCAAGTGAGAATCAAATCTACATATTCTAAGACCCTTCTCAGAAGATGCCCTATTACCTAAAATGTTAACTTCTTTAAATCCATAATCCTGAATTATAGAAAACCAACAAAGGGTTGGAGTAATTCAGTTTTGTGCTCCAGAGAGATGTACATACCGGGTCTACTTCTCTCCTTAACAGAGATCATTCTTTCCTCTTTTGATTTCCTTAGATGAGATCTCCACAAATATTTCCATGGCTGGTGATTACTGTTGAACTACAACTATACATACACATATACTTATACATATGAACCCCCCACACACACATACACATGCCCACATATATCCATATTGAAATTTAAGTTCACTTTATAGTTTAAAAAAATTTTTTTAATGTTTATTTACGTTTGAGAGAGAGAAAGACAGAGAGACAGTGTGGGAGAGGGAGAGGCAGAGAGAAAGAGAGAGAGAGAGAGAGAGGGAGAGAGAGAGAGAGAGAGAATCCAAAGCAGGCTCCAGGTTCTGAGCTGTTAGCACAGAGCCTGACACAAGGCTCGAACCCACAAACCGTGAGATCAAGAACAGAACTGAAATCAGACGCTTAACCAACTGAACCACCCAGGCAGCCCTAGTTCACTCCATAGTTTCAATCATGGAATAGCTTACATATGGATCAAACTTTACAAACCGCTTTTATTTGCACTCATCTAATCCTTATAACAGGCTTACCAGTAGGTAAGGAAGATGTTACTAACCCATTTTAAACATAAATAAACTGAAGTTCAGATCCATGTTCAATATTACATACAAGGTAATATAACTGAAATAAAACCTGTATCATCATAACATAAATCCAGTATGTACTATTTATTATAATTATTTCTGAAAAGTTACTGTGGTCCTGATATCTGTATCTATATCTTTATTTATCTATCATCTATCTACCATCTATGTATTTTTCTATCTATCCTGCTTATCTATCAATTAATGACTCTTTATCCTTTTAAAATCTAGCTGGTTAGCCTTATATTTTACTATATTTGAGGTTTTTCTGGGTGCCTCTGTTTATCTGATTCTGTTTATCCATTTTGATAAAGAAATCACTTCACTTTTGTTTGGATTCACAGACCCCCTGACCCCGCTGAATTCTAATGATGGCCTTCAGGCCTGGAAATCTTTTCCACATTCCTCAGCCACTGTGATGCACGCAGCCCACCAGTGTTATGCAGAAAATTTAAATACAAGTCTTTAATTTAGCAGATCCACCCACAAGGTTCCAGAAGCTTAAGTCAGCATGAGTCTCTGGGAAAATATCACTCTGGAAAAAATAGTACATGTGAGAAAAATACTGTGAATTTAGAAGCATTTGTTTTACAAACTACAGATGCAGAGTGAAAGAAAATGACATCTCGCTTTGATATTAAGCACTCCTCCATAACACATCCATCTGCGCCGTGGTTTGCAGTCACTTCCCCGCTAAACGTCGCGGCACGCAGATCTGCACATGAGGTACAATACAGCTGACCCCGTTTTACAGATGGAGAGAACAGAAACATGGAGACACTAGATGAATTTCTCAAACTTTCCAGGCAGTTCTCAGGCATCTGGCATTGGACAGGAGTAAACAGAGTCACAGTTATCCTTTACTGCCGGAAAAAAGGACCAGGGTTAGTTCCAGGCTCTCTTTCTTAAGAGGTTACTTTGTTGGCAGAGAACCGGTTCAAAGGGGACTTATCTTGAAGGCATTTTTGCATAGCAAAACCAGAGTCTTCAGGAGACAGTATGTTTACTTGCGGGAGGTTTGGGAGGAAGGTGGAGCAGCAGTTTTATAATGGAGGGAGGCTTGAAATGTAAAACACAAGACTCAGCATTTATTTGGTCATGGTCCTGTCTCCTTGGGCAAGTGTCCTTATTACTCTGAGCTTCAGTGACTTCATCTTTAAAATCAAGGGATGGACTAGGTCACTGGGTCTCAAAGTACAATCATCAGGAGAGCAGACTCAGCATCACCTAGGAAATTGGAAATGTTGAAGTGCAAATGTTGAAGGAAATTGGAAGTGTTGGAAATGCAAATTCTCTAGGTGCCTGGGCAGCCCAGTTGGTGAAACACTGGACTCTTGATTTCAGCTAAGGTCATGATCTCAGGGTTGTGGGATTGAGCCCAGCATTGGGCTCTGCGCTGACCACAGGGAGCCTCTTTGGGATTCTCTCCTTCTTCCTTCTCTCTCTGTCCCTCCCCTGTTTATGCTTTCTCTGTCTAAATAAACTTAAAAAGAAAAAAAAAAAAGAATTGCAAGTTCTCAGGCCTTATCCTTTACCAACTGACTCAGAAAGGCTGGAAGTGGAGGCTGATCTAGTTTGGTGCATGCTAAAATCTGAGGACAGCTGGATCAAAACTTCTCTGAAGGTTTCTATCCCTATGATTCTGAATCCATCATATTATTGACATGATGAATTTCATCTTTCATATAATTTTAAGGATATTTTGGGCTCTTCAAATTACATATTAGTTAATTTTCAAGCTCTGTGAAGAAAGTAGGTGTTAATCTGCTCTATTTTAGTGGCAGAGAAATTGAAGTACAGGCTTCCAGAAACTATAGGAATCAAGATGTGAGCAAATATAGTGTAATATCTCTCTTTCCCCAAATAAAAGGCACTTATCCTTTTTTTTGGCAATTTCAAGTTTTGGAACCACAGTCAACCAAAACAGAGAATGAGCAGACGTGGAACTCATGGCTATTCTCCTATTGACTTAATGACCTTAGCAAGATGGCCCTAATTGTACCTTGCAGGCCCCAGGTAAACTATGGCCTAATATTAGTTGCTGGTTTCTCCCTCCCAGAATGATAGAAGGATACATGGAATAACGTAAATCAAAGTTTTTATAGTTCCTCAGAAACAAGATATAATTTTAAAAGACTTCATGTACATAGGTTTTGCAGTGAGGTGCCTGATCAGGGCCTGTGAAATTTCCTTCCTCTTTTCTTTAAGAATATAGCCTGACATGTAGTAGGTGATAAGCAAATGTTTATTGAATCATACTGGTCCACACAGAGTCCTGCGGATATATAAAGAAAAACAATGTTCCGTTCTACACGTAACTAGAGGAACATGGCAAATTGAACTGGGCATGGGCTAAACAGACTTCAAGATACCTCAAACCTTGTCAGAGAAAGAACAATAAAGGAAATAGCAGATGTTTAAAAAAAAGAATCGATGATATTGGTGGAGCAAGAATAGGCATATTCAAACAGTAGAACAGTAGATCTTCCATCTAGAAGAAGAACAGGGAACAATGGATACGAATAACAGGAGGAAAGATGTTTGATTCTTCTCCAGCAATTGTGAGTTTAAAATAAACAAAGTCTGTGTAGACTAAACAGATTGAAGACTGATACAACAGAAGTGGTTTAAAATGTTGGAAAGGTAATGCTGTCAGTTGAGTTGGAAGAGAGGGGAATCTGAGAGGTTGGGTAATATGCTGATTACATGTTGTTTTCTGTCAGTATACCCAATTCATTATTGTCAGTTTTCTGCCCTATTCGTTGCCTTGGGAAATTGATACCCCGAACTTTATCACCCTGGCATTCTTGCCTTTCAACGTCAGTTGAAAGTGGGTTGCAAGGTAGAAAGTATAGGTAAGAATTTGGAGGGTGAGAGAGAAATACATGTCATGCATTTATTCCACTATTGCCTCCCTACCTATGTAAGGGTCAGATAGGGGGCAAGTCTTGTGGAATAAACCATAATACATAAAAGTACAGACGCTTGAAATCCTCTCTGGATCCATCGAAAGAGAACCTAGAAGACTGGAGTCCTTAAATGTGTATTATGTAAGTTTTCTCAGATGGATATGAAGTTGGATTATTTCCCCAAGATGACTCCAAACTCTGAGATAATGAGGAAATGACTGGCACTTGTTCTCTGACCTTTGGCCTGAGGGTCACGAGACGGCTTTGACCCTTCCTGAGAAAGGACCAGGAAACTTGTTCCTCCTCTTCCTCCAAAAGCCAGGTCAGCAGCTTTAACTTTGGAGAGGGGTGGCTTCTCTGAATACCTTAAGTAGGTGTGATCACCTCATTCTCCTTTGTTTCACATCAGTACCTGGAGCAAACCTTTTGAGCCAGTGCACCCATCACAATGTATTTGCTTTGTTGAGTCCCGGAGCTGACTCCCAGGAAAGCTGGTGACCTTCTTGAGAACAGGGGTTGAATTTTACCAGTATTGCATGGTTATCAATACTGTTAAACCCTTAGCAGTTGATACTTAAATGATCCTTAACCCTTAGCACATCTTTCTATCATCAGAATACCTGCTCTGGCACTGAGTAAGGGCTAGGGGTGTGGGTAGGAGGGAAGACTGTTGAATAAATGAATGAAATGATGGGATGAATGAATAAATGCTGTTCTTCCTCATTTCTGCTCTTCACGTCAACACAATATAATGGTAACCCTTTATTTTGCCCTGGGATGCTGATTTTAGCAAGTAAATTTGCTAATGTGGAGGGACTTGAAATGAGTTGGATGGCCTCATAGATCTTTTCTGTCTCTTAACTTCCTGGTTCAACAAGTAATTGAAAGGAATCAATCTCTCCCTGACTGACAGTTTTGACAGCTGCTGTTCTCAGGATGTCAATGGGTAATCTGTTATTCTCCTCGCCAACTAAAGAGCGAACAGAGACATATGCTCTGTCAGTCTCACTCCTCTGATCTCACGCCTGGTGCCCAGTTTCCCCACTCCCGGCCTTTTGCATTCTTCCCTCCCTTCCTGTCGGTGAAGTGCCTTTACATTCTGAGCAACGCTGAAGCTCCCCTGCCACCAGCTCAAAGCTAGACGAGAGCTCATCTTCTCTGAGTATTATTACAGCTAAGTCTCCAGCTTTGCAAATGAATAGGGCATCATAAATGTAAAGCTGTTCAAATAATAAATGCATCTTTTCTCTACGCTTAGCCAAGGGAAGTGAATATTAAAATGAATAAGAGTAATAATAAAAAGGGAGCTAGCAGCATGGGTATAATTAAACTGAATAGCTCACACACACAAAATAAAGCTCTGAACGTTGACTTCCTCTGGGGCACACCCCAGTACACCCAGACCTCGCCTCAGATAGGTATGCACCACCTGTCATCCTAATGTAAAGCAAACACCTACACTCACCTTCCCATCTACAGTCAGGAAACAAATTGGGCTTCCTGAATCAAAAACTCTTTCAGCCCCTGAGAGAAAAACAAAAAAAACAGAATAAAAAAACACCCCAAGTTTTCCTATCCTCAGTATTTAAGACACGAAACTACAATTCCTTCAATTGATAGGACAGCTGGTACTAAAAAATGAGGGTCTGAGGCAAGGTATTTGATTTGCATTCAGTGTTGTAAGTGCACTTCATCTGTACCTGGAAAACTAGCCAGCAGCACAGTAGGGACTTTTTGACCCTCAGAGCTCCTCTGCAGACCCCTGGTCGGGGGACTTCTTCCAGAGAATTCACTAGGAAGTGCAAGCTCTGTGCAGGTTCAGGCATTCTGGGTGGGGCTGCTAACATCTCCACTTTCTCCCCTGGAGCCATTGAAAACCCTAGGAAGAACCAGTCACGCAGACCAGGTCACACCTACCTTCCTGTCTCAAGAGCTCTGCATCCAAATCACCCCTAGGATGAAAATTAGGAAGTATTTCCTCATTACCTTTGGTAAGATGATCCTGTGAGAACACAGTCTTCAGGTTATTTTTCATTTGGAAACTTTGTATCCCTGTAACTGTTTTCCTCCAAGGAAGCTATTTACACAAAGGTCTCTTCTAAGACTCTTACTTTCTCTTTTAAGCTTATTTATGCATTTTGAGAGAGAAAGAGACAGAGAGAGAGAGAGAAGGAGAGTGAGGAAGAGAGAGATAATCCCAAGCAGGCTTGGCACTGTCAGCTCAGAGCCCAACAAGGGGCATGAATTCACGAAACTGTGGTGAGATCATGACCTGAGCTGAAATCAAGAGTCAGATGGACTGAGCCACCCAAGTGCCCCAAGATTCTTTCATTTTAAGAAAACAAAGTATTCATCATAAAATTAATGTGTGAATGATGTGTATGACTTTGTAAACCTCAGTAGCTTCTCCTGTTCAGCTTTCCAGTACTTTTGAGACCCAAAGAAGGGCACACATTTCCAGGGACCTCAAGGTGTCAATCTCTATTTCCAACTGCCTTCTTCCATTGCCTTTCTCAACTTGGCATAAAATGCCTCTGAGGTGGAGTCTGGCTTGGTAAGAATTTTCCTTTCTGTTCCTTCAGTAATGATGGTCAACTGCTTGGTCTTCAAACTAGCTTCATAGAAAAGAAGGTTCTTCAGGAAAAAAACAGGGCTTTAAAGGCTCTGTCTCTAATGCCCCATTTGACAGTTGACAGAGTTGACAAGCAGAGAGAAGAGACTTGTCTGATATCCTTAAAAAGCTCAAGTCACATTACTTTATTTTTTGTTAGTTTTCACTTTTTCTCTTGTTACTGCTATATCTTTTGTGTTATGCTTGGTATTTATGATAGCAACCGTATTTATCACGGACTTGTGAAAATATTAAGCCTAAAATAGAGCAGAATTAATTGCAAATCATCTTTACTGTGTGAGTGATCTTGAGTATTCACTTGCCTTCTCTAGGTCTATGTGTCTCAAATAAATGGAATGTTGGAACAGGGAGAGTGAATGTGCCGTCAAACAATAATTCTCTCTGGGTCAGAGTCTCAATGACTGATGATTGTCAAGGTGATTGTTGCCTCTAGTAGCATGGATAAATAAGAATTAAACAAGTGTATTTTTGCACACAGGATTAGTATACATGTATTATGCACCGAAGATGATCTCTAAAAGCATATTGCCTTAACATTTAATTAATTTTATGTGACAATTTATTTCATTCTATAGGATGAAATAAATAGAAATCTTAGACTTGGAATTTTGAGTCCTGAGTTTCACTCCAGCATTACTATGTAATTTGGCTATATGACTATAGGCAAGTTACTAAATCTCAATGAGCTTCAATGCCTTCATCTGTGAAAGGATAGCGGATGTACCAATCTAGGGATATATCTATCTAGGGAAAGAGGAGAAATTTATACCACATTTCTCTAAAGGTCCTTCTTGTTCTCCCATTCAGAAATATAGAAATCTTATATAACTCTCTAAATACTCATATATTTATATATGAAGCATCTAGATTTTTGGCCATAAAAAGCAAAAGGTGGGGGTACAGAAAAGCAGAGAAAATGGCAACAACAGTAGAAGGTTCAGAGATTTCCCTTCTTTGTTGATGGAGATGTGTATTTGTAGAGATGTGTATTTGTGGAGAGCCTGGGGAAAGCATGATGGAGCAGAAAAAAGCCAGGGTTAATGTGAGTTTTCTCCTTTTCGGACTTCTGTTTCACCCTTCCCATATTCTGAATCTGATTCCCTTTAGAAGCAAAGAGCCCCCTAGAAAGTGATAGTGGGTATACCTCATCTAAACACAATTATGATCCCAGAAAGTGGTATTTTTATAGGGCCTAGCAATACCCTTCGAAACTCTTAATTTAAACCAAATTAATTCATTTACATTAATAGTGATTTTTAGCTAAATGATTTCCTGGCTTTCTTAATAAAGGCAAAACATAGAAGGGAAAGCCTATTAAAGACTTAACATTGACACACTGAGTAATAGTTTTGCAGTACTGAAAGATATTTTCTTCATAGAAAACCATTACAACACATTGAAAAGGTAAAAGGAATCATTACCAAAAATGAATCTATTTCTTAATGAACACGACAAAATTTGTCTTGGTTTCTGGCTTCAGATACAAGCACACACCAATAAGCTGAGAGCACTTGGGCACAAGGTTGACATCTGCATAAATGACTTTGTTTAGAAAGTTGCCACAGTTTCACACTTAGTCTCTCTCTCTCACACACACACACACACCTACCCAAAGTATCAAAAAGTGAAGGTAGGAGTACAGGGCGTACTGAAGAATTTCAACACCAGGCCACAGTAAGGATAAATACACTAAATTACCCAGCAGTACTTTTTACTACCACAGTGTCACCTTTCCAGTATATAAGATAGACGTCAAGAAGTGTCCTTTCGACCGAAGGGTGTGGTAGTACAGTCTACCTCTCAACTAGTTTTTGTTGTTGTTTTGTTTTGTTTTGTTTTGTTTTTTTTCCTCCCCAGCTATAGTCCCTCTTCTTATGGCAAAGGGGCACATTCTGATTTGGTTCAGAGGAACAATGGAAGTCAGCATCCTGTATTTCGAGACCCAATTATAGATTACCTATTTACTATGTGAATAGTCTGAAAATTATTTAGATAACAACAGAGCACAATTAACTAGGCAGAGGTATTTTAATCAACCACAAGTCAGCCTGTGTGGTCGAAAGACAACCTAATTGCTTAATGACCTTGAGGAGTTTACTTCCTTTCTCAGGGTCTCAAAAGGGATTGAAACAGATCAGGGGGGCTCCACGTTAAAATCCCCCGAGGACCTTTGAAAACTACTGATGCCCAAGCCCTGCCACCACCCCACTAGTAAAATAAGGCTCCATGGTGGGGGAGAGTATGGGCATGGGTGCTTTTTGAAAGCTCCCCAGGGATTCAGATGTCCAGCCAAAGCTGAGAAGCACACACAAGTAATGAACCTTGGGGTTAAATTTCAAACTCTTAGCATATAAAAGTGAAGGATATTTGGAAGTGGACATGCATATGTTGGGCCTATTCACGGGGAACATGCCCCCACAATCTTGCCACTGGCTAGATGGCAAGTTGAAAACCCCAAAACTAAAGTCTCCCAGGATCGATCACTTAACATGCTTTAGGAAAACCAAGGTTGCTACTTCCCAAGGTAATACTCAGATCCTAAAGTTCTGTGTGTGTGTGTGTGTGTGTGTGTGCGCGTACGCGCGTGCATTTTAGTTTTTCATGAGTGAAGTTGCTTAAGAAATAATACACCACCCAGCAAAATAGCACCCCCAAAGTGCTATTGCCTCATTCTGGCAAGGAAAACTGTGTTTTCCCTTAGGCCTTGCTTCGTGGGCTGGAGTTGCCATGGGAAAGCCAGGCTTTATTGGGATGCCAGAACAAACAGGCTCTGAAACCACCCTAGCATAACTTCTAGAGCTGCCTATAAATCAAAGAGAGCCCGAGGGGCAAAGCCACTTAGACACACACACACTCACACATACACATACTCCCAGAAAAATATTACAAAGGAGAAGGTGTGTCAGGGAAATCCAACTAAAATTACTGCACGTAAGTAATAATAACCGAAATTTATGTGTCCCTTTCATCCACGGTTCTCAAAAGACACAGAATGTGCTAATATCACTTGTCTTTTGAAAAGTCTCCAGTGTTCTGAGGGATAAAAGAGGAAAGATTCTGCGTATAAAATCAGGGAGGTCCAAGAGACCGTGAGGGGTCATCTACCTGATTCTACTGGTCTCAGGCACTGAAACCAAATCGTTTCTCTTCCTCCTGTTGCCAAAGTCAGTCCTACCCTATTCGAGGGTATCATCTTCCATCCACTCTGTTTTTCTCCAGGGGACTTCCTACCAGTAATAATCTGCTGGGATGAGATTTTTAAAGCTGTCTCTCCCATCATCACACTCACATGCTAGTGTGTGATACATGCAGGCTAGCTACTGTTAAGCTGGCCACTTTTTCTCCGTTCTTGCCACTTATTTTGATTTCCTTTTTTACCTTGAATGCCCATTAGCACACTAAAGAGTGAACTCCTTTGACTCTGAGGAGGACTATGCTGTTATCCTGAGAAACCTGGCACTATCCAGATGGCCTTAATAGTTTAAAAAATATTTCCATCCCTACACCATATTTCTGACATTAGTGTTTAAGCTCATGTGATTCTGTTCCACCATCTATAGAAATGTGGGATGGCTGGTCACTATCCCCAGCTGGAAAAAGCTCAGTAAATATCAGCTCCCTCTAGTTCTTTCTCTCAGGCTGTTCATTTTTTTAATTTTAATAATGCTGAATTGAAAATAAGATCAAATTTGGAATCCTTTCAAGAAAAGGTTTAGAAAAGAATCCCACTTTTCCATTTAATGAGGGATGATTTTGTTTTAAAAACAAGGATATTTGCAAGAAGATCTCCTGCACAGTGTGATGGCTACCTGAATGGTATTGGCTCACACATTCGCCCCACCTGTCCTCAGCTTCTGCAATGGCCACTCCCACCTAAAATGCATAGACTCAGCCCGCTCAGAGCTCTGGGATCAGTCATGACTCTGGCCATGTGGCTGATTTAGATATTAGATCTAGTTCATTCCCCTGGAGGATTATCTCAAAGGACATTCATTGCCTGACATTGTGCTCTTACGTTATTCACTTACTTTCTGTCTCATCCTTGACACCCAGTCAGCACCATAACCTGAGTGCCTCTCAGAGGTCTTGTGTCTGATCTACATTCTTTGTAACTCACTTAGCATCCCAGCCTTCCTAGGACTGCATTCATTTGCCACTTCCCAAATTCAGTACCTTCTATTTGATGTGAAGACCATTTAGAGCTCTTGATGACAGAAGAAGTGGATGGATGGGAAGCCAACCTGGAATAATTTCTGGGTTCTACTGCATTCTTGCATATGACTTTATTCTGTTCTCATTGTGCCTAGCTTTTTACTGGACATTAGACAACAGGGAGCTTAACCAAAATGTAAACTCTTAGGACCAGGATGTTGTTTTGTTTTTTAATTCTATTCCTTCCTTCTATTATCCATGACTAGACTTCTCCTCCTAGCTCTATCTGAGCTTCTCCAACTGAAGAATAGAGACACTATGCTGTCAAGAATGATACCCTGCACCTCTTGTCTAAATGAGTTCTAATTTCTTTATTCACTGGCAGAGAAATTTTGGGCAAGTTACTTTAACTCTCTGAACTTCCCATTGACTCATGGCACTTTTATGTGGATCAGATGAATTGTGAAAGTTGTATGTATTATAAATATGTAGGCTGTTTTTTCCTTTTTTCCTTAATGTTATGAGAACAGAGTGGTAACACATACATAATCTTCTTAAATATTTCCTCAGGAATTTTTTAGAGCAACTTGATAGGGGGCTCATTCTTTCCTGCCCAGTACTGCTGATGTGTTTTTTGGTCACAGTCTCTAAACCACAGTTTGATAGTCACTAGTATAGTGCATAAGTTTGGGGCCTCCATTTATTTCTCTGCTGTGCATTTTCTCAGGTCTTTGACCCTGGCACTTCAGCTAAAACAAACTTCAAAGAAGTCCTATGTTAGTGGGAGAACTTCAAAGTCTTCCTACAGGGTCAATTAGCACCTATAAAATTTATCTCCGTTGTCACTAATGACTATTAAACTGAAATGAGGGCTAATGAGGACTGATAACCACCACCTTCCGGGACTGCAGTTTTCCAGTGGAAAATAATCCTTAACTCTCTATCTTGACTATCCAATGCGTGATTAGCTTAAAATTCATTAACTATTGTAGATTTGAGGTTCTTTTTATAATTCCTTTATATGAGGAGCATTGCTCTGTGCCTGTGTACCTGGTAACATGCATAGTTTAGGTGCCCTCCTGGCCCTGAAAATAAGTAATCAAGACTTCCTGATGAAATGAGAACTATCTTCCAGATGTAGATGTGGTCCAGAAATCAAGTGAGCACATCAACAGCGATCAGTGTAGCATACTGTCTAGGTCATAGAGCAAGACTGAGAACAATTCTTACCTCTGCCATTTTGTAGTCTCTTGATCTTGGGTGAGTTAATTGGTCCATATGTGTCTTTGTCACCTCACTTGTAAGATGCAGCTAATGAAAATACCAGGAGCTGTAGTGAGTGAAATGGATGAATACAAAATACAGTAGAACCTTGGATTGCAAGTAACGTGTTCTGCGAGTGTTCCATAAGATGAGCAAACACTTCTAATAAATTTCAACTTGATAAACGAGCAATTTCTTGCCATATAAGTAGTACTGATGCCAAATGTCACATGATGACAACTGAGCCAATGGTTCTTGAAATTCACTTTGATATACAGGGGCTTTTGATTACAAACATGTTTCTGGAATGAATTACTCTCACACACCAAGGTTTGACTCTAGTCAAGGGTCACTACCGTTTGGTGACTCTGTGAATGGATTTTTTTTTAAGTAACAAAGGCAAGTGATATTTAAAGCCAATCCTAAAAAAAATGTAAGTGTGAATTGCTATGATGCTTACAGGATCTTTACTTATAGGAATATCTCAAATTATCATGTAATTATAGGTATATATTTCTCTATAGCATAGATAAAATGATTCAATATGCAGATTTTTGCTTCGGGTCTTATTTATATCTTCTGATTATAAAATTAGCACATTCTAAATCTGCTTGGGAAGAGCCAAAAAATATAAAGGAACAGAAAAAAATGTTCCACCTATATACAATTACTCAAAGACATCTGTTATTTTGTCACAATCTCTTTTAAACAATTTTTACCATCAGGAATACTACTGGAATAAAAATAAAAACAAGTTTTTTGGATATATATGGAATTTCTGATAAAATTATTGGTTATTTGGCTCATAAGTATGTAGCTCTTTTTATTATCCTTTCCACTTTTGATTCTTGAACTTTAGGGCAGGATTCTCACCCCTGACTGCACATTACAATCATCTATGGAGCTATAGTAACAGATCACGTCAAAGGCCAACTTTCACCCCTCACCATTTACAAGAGGAGCTGGTGTAGGGGATGGGCATTTGCCTAAAATTCCTCCAGGTGGTCTAATTTACATCTAAGTTCAGGAAGCCCTGCTTCTGAGGGACTGAATCCTTCATAAAGGGAACCCATTTTTCCTATCTGAAAACAATGATGCCAAACCATCCTCCAGATCCATGGTACAGCCAAACCAATCTCTTATTAGTAACAACTCCTGGAAAAAGCCATCAGAACTATAACCTTGGTTCCTTTGCTGGACTCCTGCATTCCCTTGTTCATTACTGTTCTTTGGAAGGTCACAGATTGTTACCTATCAACATATCCCATGACTTAAAAAAAATAAATGTTTTCAAGTTCTTTCTTCCTTCATAGCATTTTCCTGTCAATTCTTCCACCCCCAACCCTCATTCCTCATTTAGTTCCTTTAACACTGCCCTCTCCTGATTTACTAGGCAGATTGGTATGATGAAAAGAAAACAAAAGGTGTTCTGGAAGGAGATGGTGGTGAGTTTGGGTGTCAGCCCTCCCACCTACCACATGACAGAAGGACTGAATGAGTAACACACTATAAGCTCGTGGGACCCTGCGTATCACAGGGGGGACTCTTGTTCACTCCCCTGTCTCTCTCTTCTACCCTTTTTGATCCTTTCCTAGAGAAGACAGATAGTTTTATTCACCAGAGGACCATGAGAATGTTTCCTACAGAGAGAGTCCGACTCCACAGGAGGAAGCCAACTGCACTCTTTGCTCACTTCTGTGGGCGGATGAGTCCCATCTCACACACACAGACACACAGACAGACACACACACACGGACATGGAAAAAAAGAGTGGGAGTAAGAAATTTTCTGGAAATATCAGTGTGTGATGGGCTATGGAAATTCCTTTATGTCCTCCTCAAGAGAATATAGTCTAAAACTCCACTAATTTTAAAAATTTCTTCACAGTTGGATTTTTGGTTTGGTTGGTTGGTTGGTTTGGAGTTTGGGAAAATGTGTAGATGGTCAGAAGTCCTTAAGGCAGCCTAACTGTATTCCTCTTCTCTCCAAAACCAGACTTATTCCAAGTGCAGCAATTGAAAGAGTTACTATTTACTGAGAGTTTACTATATGCCATTCTAGATTGGTAAACCTCAAAATGGCATTCTGTGGAAGGATGTATTCTCTAGCAAAGAAAACTACTTGTGTTTCCCACATGCATGATATCATTTTCCAACCCAAATCCTTGCTTATGCTTCTTTTGGAAAGATTTTCTCTTCATTGTCTCTCCAACATGAATTTCTGAAAGACTTCAAGTCTCAATGGAAATATATTCCTATTCTAAATGCTGATAACATTGACCTATAACTCTCTTGTGATGGAATCTCTCTTTATATTTTTGAGTTCCAATGTCTAAAATGTTTTCTAATGTTTGCTTATTTGAGAGAGAGAGAGAGAGAGAGAGAGAGAGAGAGAGAGAGAGAGAGAGTGAGTATGTGTGTGCAAATGGGAGAGTGGAGAGAGGGAGAGAAAGAATCTCAAGCAGGCTTCATGTGGTCAGTGCGGAACCCCACATGTGAGGCAGTCTCCCAATGGTGAAATCATGACCTGAGCCAAAATGAAGTGTAGGACGCTTAACCAACTGAGCCACCCAGGCACCCCATCTAATAATGTTTTATAAGTTCTGTTAGACTATACTATAATCTTCATGATGTGTTTTTACAGTGATGCTTACCACAGTGCCTGGTGCATAGCAGACACTCAATAAACATTTTTTTAAATTAATTAATTAATGGATTTATTCCCAGTAGTCCATAGTTGTTGTCTTTTCCTCCTTCCCTTTAATGAGGTTTATAAGGGTATGAATGAATTGTAACTATAGACATAAGCATTTCTCCTGATAAGAATGCTTATTATTACCATCATTCTTATTATGTGATATGGATACACTTTTACGTAGCGTTTCTTGAAAGTTATGAAAACAAAGCATTCTTCTTAACTTTGGCTAAGCCATGTTGAAAAAAAAAACTACTTGATTAGGGGATCATGAAAGGAAACCTCTTTATAATCCCTAAAATAGTTGTCTGGCACTGTTATATAAATAAAGAACAAATATACAAAAACACAGCAGCTTGGGATGTATTTGGTGTAAAATGGAGTTCCAACTTCTCCTCTTGTACTTAATATTGCTCATACATATGACTGGAAACTAGAAATTTCATTGTTAATAATCATTTTTAACAATGGCTCTTAATACTGACAAGAGTTCTTGCCACTGATGAATCACTTTTCACTCATGGATTAATATCCTGGGTAAGAATGGAGGACACAGGGCAGAGCCAGGTGGGGTTGCTTAAGTGTATCCAGAAGTGTAATGCTAATATTGCAATAAGAAACCAGCATGAGTGTGCTTGACGGGAAAACTCCTGAATTGGTTTTTTTTTTTCCATGATGAAGTTGGAAAAATCAATTCATTGAAGAAATGTTGAACAAAAAGAAAAGAAGAAGGAAAAGTACCAGTAACCTGTTGCTCAGTGACTAATACCTTTAAAATGTGGGTACACTTCCTTATATATTCTCTACACACATATAACCTATCAATGCAATCTCTAGTCACAGTTCTTTAAAACATCAGGATTATGGTAAATATTTAGTTTTACTTTTTTTTTGCACTTGATAGCATGCATTTTTCTGTGTCAGTGTGTATCATTTGAACACATGAGCTTTAGTGGCTGTACTGCATCAGAATGTTTGGATATATTATAAAATTATTTATTTACTTTCTCCACTGTTGATTATTTAAGTTGCTCCAGTATATTTGAAAACTTCTGTCATGAATGACATCTTAGTGAATATCTGCGTGCCCAGATTTGAGTGCATTTGTTTTCCTAAGTTCTACTTCTAGATGCAAAAGCACCACTATTTTTTTTTTTTTCAGTTTGGGAAATGTACAGAACTAAAGGAAAGACAATGTTACAAGTTACGTTTAGCATTGTGATTCTTTACAAGGATTGAGGTTCAGGGCATGATATGATGAAATAAGTTGTGATCTGGAACCCAAGGGAACTGGCTTCATGCCCAAGACTGACCTCCAGCCCCCAGGCCGCAAGAAGGGGCAGGTCTTGCTCTGTCTCATGCAGGTGAAGCATGGGACTCTTCGGAGTTCCTTATTTGGGGACCAAATTGAGCAGGGACTTTGAACATGAATGTGTGTCAGAATTACCTGGAGGAACTTGTCAGACAGAAATGTCTGGGCCCTACACCCAAGATTGCCACATTCAAAACGTCTGGCCAGAGTCTAAGTATTTGCATTTTTAATCATTCCTAGCTGTAGTGGATGTCTCTGGCCCAGGGGCCACACTTTCGAAAACAACTGAACTAGAGCATCTGTTTAGAAAAGGAACCAGGAGGGTGAGAATGCAAGGGAAATGTCTTCACTTATTTAAAACAAAATATAGATAAGAATCAAAGCAAAGCCTTTCTCAGAAAAAGTACAGAGAAAAGGATCACCAGATTCTCTCCCCTGCAGCCCAAACATGCCCGTGGGGACTTCTGCTGACTACTTGCCCCATAATGCGACATCTCCAAAATCATGTTCTTATCCTTTAATATTCTAGGCCAGAGGTGATTCCATACCCCATCTCTTGGTTCTCGGGAAAAGAGCTGAGGTAAATTTGAATTGATCAAAATTGCTTTACAGATACTAAAGGCCAGATGGAGGAGAACAAAAAACAGGAAGCAGAAAAAAGTCTAGCCTGCACAGTACAAATATGTGACAATTTTATTAGTTAATGGGCTTCAAAAAATTATAACCCTTAGGCAATGCACACCCAGTCTCTCAAAATGGCCATATTGCTGAGGTGGGTCTTTGGCAACTTCCTAGACCTTTTTACTGGTTCCTCTGCTTTCCAGAGGGAGCTTCATCCCTCCAAATGACTGGAACCACACTCCTGTTCACCTACTGCATGCTGTCTTTTGGTCACTGAGTGACTACAAGTATAGCCAATCTACTTGGTTTATCTTGAGGGACATACTTCTTTCTCTCACAAGTAGCAGGACTTGCCAGTTGATAAAGAACTGACCCAGCCTGGTTACATACCCCCAGACCCTTCTCACTATGTCTAGATAGGCAAAGCCCAAGAATGCTATAGTCACAGCATGATTCTACCATATGTGGAATGAGAATTGTACACTTACAGTAATTATGCTGCAGGACAGAGCAGATCCTGTCACAAAGTGAGTAGGAAGCTGTGCACAATTAGACTGATTAAAGGAAATGGGGACGTTCCACCAGTTCCCATACACACAGGGGGTTTTAATTACGGACTCTTGCTATGACCAAAAAGGCTGAATCTAGGGCTGATGCATAAACACAACAGGGAAAAGATGGGAGAAATAACACTTGCTGAGCACTTATTGTATTCTGTGATTGTACAAAGTAGTTTCTGGGAGAGTTATCTAAAAATAAAGTAGGCTATCTTAAAAGATAATGGCTTGCATGTTACTGGAGTAAGTCAAACCATATTCATGTTCAAGTTCCTCTTCTTCTGATCAACCTTCAGCTTACTCCCATTCCCTGGATCTTAGATTTTGAGTGATCCTGAATCATTCATTTTATATTTTCTTATCTTTCCCCTTCTACTCTTGCCCTTATAATTCATTGCAGTTAGAACAGTCATTTAAAAATGTGAACTACACAGTCTGTAGAGTGTGTGATTCTTGATCTCAGGGTCAAAAGTTCAAGCCCCAGGTTGGATGTGGAGTCTACTTAAAAAAAATAATAATTTTGTTTCAAAAAATTTTTTAATGTTTATTTTTGAGAGAGAGAGAGAGCGAGCAAGCAAGCAGGGGAGGGACAGAGAGAGAGGAAGACACAGAATCTGAAGCAAACAAGCTCCAGGCTCTGAGCTATCAGCACAGAGCCCAGTGTGAGACTCAAACTCACAAACCATGAGATCATGACCTGAGCTGAAGTCAGACCCTTAACCGACTGAGCCACCCAGGCGCCCCAATAATAATTTTTCAAATCTGAACTGCACTATACCTTACTTAAAATGCCTCAAGTATTCAAATATACTTAGAATAAAAACTAAATTCCTTAGGATGCCCACCTCTCCACTGTCATTCCTTCTACCCTCTTCCATGTTCGCCATGCTCCTAACCATAGGATTTCTTTTTGTCCCTTGACCAGGCCATACTCATGCCTTCCTCAGCCCCTTCCCCATGTGCCATGCTTGTCAGTGGTGCTCCCTCCCAGAATAATGCCAGATCCACCTCATCATTCAGATCTCCAGCTAAATGTTTCCTCTTCAGAGAAATCCATCCCAACTACCCTCTCTAAAATCTAAATGCCTCTACGTGCAAACAGTAGCTTTAAACTGATTTTCCCACTAGATTCTCTTCCCCTATTACCACTTTAAATGACTTTATTAATTGGGTTACTTGGTACTGTCTTTTTCTTTTCCCCCACAGGAATGTGTGTTCCACAATAGGAGAACCCTTGCTGATTTTATTCAAAACAGCATCTTTAGCACCTAAAATACTGTTGAGATAGAGAAAAAAGGGGAAAGGGGGGGAGGGAGGGAGGGAGGATTGTGGGAAGGGGGGAAGGGAAGAAGATACAAAAAGGAGTCAAAAGGTTTTTACCTACCTGCTTTAAGCATTTCAGTAGCTAGTACATGTCTTACAAAGTATTGTATATTTGTTTTTAATGGTTTCGTGTATGTTAAAGGTTAATAAACTTACACACAATCCAACCCAGATCCCTTCTCTTCCAACCACATTGTTATCTTTTATCACTCTGTTTTAGAGATGGAGAAAATTGAAGGACTGTGCGGTTGACTTGCCCAAGGTTGTGTGACAGAGCTTAGACAAGTTCTTTCCACTGCATCATGCTGGAATTTCTTAAACACTCCAACCAGACTTACACCTTTCCTCTAAAGAAAGCAGGAGAGAGTTCAGAGTCCTTATTTTTAAACCTGCATTAAATGGAAACCTTTGGAAGAGCAGGTGGTGGTAATGTTATGAATCTGGCTCAGCAAGGGAACACTGAGGTCATGATATTTTTCACATTTAGTAACTTCAAAAATATAGGGATGATGTAAACTTCCTAAGACTTGTTGCCAACCTAGTGATACCGGTAACTTTGGGCAGGAGGTTGTCTGATTGGTCAGGGCAAAAACATGCAAGGCCAATGGGCTCTCTCCAGTCAAGGGAGATGCTCTGGTAATGCTTTCAGATGGCTGTCTTGGATTCACATCCTGCTTACAGTAACACTAGCAAGGCTGCTTAAATTTCCTATTAGATACAAGACAAAAATATCCTATGATGCGAAGAACTTGCTAAGACCAAATAGTACCTACTTCATGGAGTTGAAAGATTTAACGAGTGAACACATCTAATAATGTGCTTCACACATACTCTGGCACTTAGTAAGTACTCATTAAATGTCACTTTTTAAAATGAATAAAAGAAAACATGTTGAAATGAGAGTGAATTTAAATGTTTGATTTCCTGAGTGACATTAGGTCATGCACCATTCAGCCTATTTTGAATTCTCCTTCAGGTAACTCATCGTCAATGGAAGAATCACAAAAGCATAGGTCAGAATTTAAGGAGACATTCATAGCATCACCTGGTTACAAATGAGGTAACTGAAACAAACACCACCATCACCAACAAGGATAGAGAGACTGAATCTGGGGAAATCAAAGACTGCAATTCATATATAGATGTATTTTTCCCCAATCTATAGCTTTCTTCTCTGTACTAGATAACAGTGTTTATCGCATTTTGCATCTGACCTATTTTTAAAACTTCCTTCTATATTAAATACTCTTATCCCTCTAAGGATAAGATATATAGCTCCACTTTTAGACGAGAGGTCCCCAGTAGGTCTGCATTCATTCTATCTATCCTACTGGAAGATCTCATAACCACACTATAGACATTTCATTACATACGGGATCAAAAATAGCAGATCATATCTAAAGATCTTCCACACCTAAAGTCCTATGATTCTATCTTCATAATGATGCTTCCAACCCAGTCATTCTTAAATGGTTCCCAAATATACAGTTTCAGATGGAAGGTAAATAGGTAAAATGGTTAATATCCAAAATGACTGTTTAAATGGCCCTTAAAAAGATAGGTATCAATCATTTAGAATTATATTTTATTCCCAAGAAAAAAGATAAATGATGAGTTTCTGTAAAGGACAAAGAATTCTAACCTTTATGGTGTGTTAAGAATAGTTCTGTTGTAAATATACCCCAAATTTGGTAGAATTACATTTTCCTTTTATTAGGAATGATTCTTAGGCTAATTCTAATTGGTAGCCTGTAGTCCACTGTTTTCTAAATAAATCTCATTGATTTGTAATCAGAACTAAGAAACGTAAAAATCATTTTGCCTTTTACTCCAGCTAAGTGCCCTTGTAGCTTTATTTATTTTTTATATAAATCAACTAAATTTTACTATTCATTTACATAGAAACTACAGGGTATTTTAACTCCATCTGATTGACCTTCAACTAGCATTTAAGCTTTAAAAGGAAAGTTAAACAATTCACTTCATCTTTGTGCTGATAGAGGTAGGAAAGGTTAGCGCTTGGGGCACCTGGGAGGCTCAGTTCGTTAAATGTCTGACTTTGGCTTCAGTCATAATCTTGCAGTTGGTGGCTTTGAGCCCCACAAAGGGCTCTGTGCTAACAGCTCAGAGCCTGTAACGTGCTTCAAATTCTGTTCCTCTCTCTCTTCCCTTCCTCTGTTCACACTCTGTCTCTATTTCTCAACTATAAATTAACATTTAAAAAAATTTTTTTAAGTTAATGCTTGCCCCAGGGCTATTAGTGAGATCATTCTCTGCAATTTATCACATCAAGGGTAGAAAAAGAAGCGTTCAATAGGTGAGGAATGAAAAACATGGGTTTGAGTCCTGGCTCTGGTGCTTTGCACAATCTCTGACTCTTAGGTCACTTCCGTTTTTTCTGAGTCCAGTGACTTGATCTGTAAAATGAGAGTGGTGTCTACTAGATAATTCACTCCCCATCATGATAAGGCAAGGATCTGTCCATAAACACCAAAAGGTTTACGAGATGGCACAATTACATTCCTTCTACACTCCCACGTGCCTAGGAATGACTTAGTAGCAGAAAATAGCTGTGTTCCTCTCAATGTGGATTTAGCTTCTTCCAACTCCAAGCAGCTGGACAAGCAAGCAGATGTATTTGTGCTACTGCAGAAGAAAATACCAAGCTGCCTGTACTCCTCAGTGTTTTGCTGAAAGATAGTTTGGGATTTTTCACTTCCACATACTAGTAGTGAAAACCCAGCCAGTCTGGTGTCTGCACGCGCAGTGCATTTCTTATGGGGATCCACTCCCTTCTTCTAGCACACAGCCAAGGAGAGTTCAAATCCTCAGCCTCTCTGACCCAACTCACTACAATAGCCTTCCAGTCTATGCTTACTTCCCCCTTCCTCTGTCTCTTCTCATCCTTGTCCCAGGTTGACCTTTCTAGAACAAAATTTTGACCACAGCCAAGATCTGCTTAAAAAGTTGATGGCTCCTGGGGTTGCCTGGGTGGCTCAGTCGGTTAAGCATCGGATTCTTGGTTTTGGCTCAGATCATGTTCTCATGGTTTTGTGGGTTTGACCCTGCATCGGGCTCCATGCTGATAGTGCAGAGACTGTTTGGGATTCTCTGTCTCCCTCTCGCAACACCCCCCCACCCCCACCCTTGAACTTCTCTGTCTCTCTAAAAATAAATGAATAAACTAAAAAAAAAGTTGATGGCTACTGATTGCCTACAGAATAAAATCTAAAATACTTAGCTTTTCTTTCACAAGGTTTGGTCCCATCCTATCTTTGCAATCTCAGTTCTTTCTCCATTCTTATTCCTACAACTCATGTCCTACCTCAAGGAAACATGTGTTCCCCATAATAACATCAAACTGTATTTATTGAGCATTCTCATGGTGGCAGGTGCTTTGACATACATTATCTCATTTAATCAAAAACTGTTTTCAAGAGAGGTTGACTAACTTGCCCAAGGGTACTCATCTTTCAGAGAGGTGAGCAGCGCTCAGACACAGGTCTGTCTCTCTCTGCTCTGTCTTGCCCATGCTCTCTTCCGGAGACATTGCACCTCCACTTCTTCTCACACACTCTTTATTCATTCTAGAACGTTCTTTCCATTTCTACCTGTTTGAACCCCACCTATTCCTTAAAGCCATCTAAAATGTTATATTTTCTGTGAATATTCTTTTTTGTTCTTCTAATGGAATAAACATCCTCTATGCTCCAGTATTTTGCTTATAGACTCACACAATATTATAAATTATAACAGATATTTGTTAAACCTGGGTATAACATACCCCAGGCCCCTATGAAATTGTGAGCTCCTGGAGGGCAATGGCCATGTTAACTCCACACCTGGCATTTAGTACAATGCCTAGAACATATGAGGTATTCATAAATATCTTGGAATGAATGAAGAATGAATAAATATTTCTCCACATGTCTAAATTTAGATCTGAGAGAGATATCGCAGAATCAATCACTGAACACTACACAGTACTAGGGGTTGGCACAGAAAGAAAACTTACAAAAGAGCATAGCTTAAATTTCAAAAATAACTAATTTGTTCTGAAAACGTTAAACAGCTTGTGATAAAACTGATTACTCGTAAAATAAACTGCAATCATTTTCTTGTACGTGACTAAAAAAAAAACTTCTACTCGTACCATGGTTAAAAATAGCCATTTTGTCTAAATTGCTCAAGCATTAGTTGTCTTCCAATCTTGGAGCAAAACAAGCTTCCAGTCTGTCTGTGAGGATAGGTGGTGATGTTTTCTTGCACGAGCTCGCATCTAGGCAGAGGAGTGGGTGCGCTCCGTAGTGAGTGCCACGTTTTTAGTTTATTACAACAGCAATAACAATCACAAAGACACAGCACATGGCCCAGTGTAAGGCTTTTGTGGAAAGCATTATCGCAGTCACCCAGCAAGACGTTTCAGATTTAGTCAGGCAAGCCTGTTTACCCACCTAGGGAAGACAATGCGTCCGCGATGTAACGCACCAAGAAGATATCATTTGTTCAAAGACTGCCAGCTATTGTAGAGAAGGTAAGTAAAGGCAAATGAGTGCCAGCAACCTGTGTTTCACCTCTTTCAGATGGCATCAAAGAGAAAGAAAGCTTTCTTTCGGGAGCATCTGTTAAAGAGGCCTCTCAGTTCCGTCCACTGTGTCACTCCTTCCCATCTCTGTGCCAGCAAGGAGAGCAAAACAGCCACCGTCTCTTATCTCTGCCTCTTATCTCTTACTTTGGGGCCAAAATAATATTCTGCAACACAAAGTGTATCATGTTACAAGTTTTACTATGAATCTAAAATAATCTCCCCTCACTGCCTAGAATAATGAAATGCGGTTTTCAAGGCCCACCTGACTTCAAGCTGAAACACCGAACCCCGTCCTATAAAATTCCTACCATACTACATTCTTCAAGACGCGCTCAATGACCACTTTCCCAAAGAAGCATACTTCCTTCAATTCAGAGGAAATCTTTTTCTGAATAGCCATATCTATGTTTTGTTTGTTTGTTTGTTTCTGTGCTTTGTATTGAGTTCCCGCTTACAGACTGTAAAAGCCCCAAGGTCAGAAAACACATCTCATTTAATTTAATTTTTGTATCTTGCAAAGCGTTAATAATGTGGCTGATAAAGCAAGTTTTTATGTTTATTGAATAAATGACTGAACACATGAGTTTTTGTTGTTTGCAGTTAAACACAAGAAGGATTGAAGCCTGGCTGCCTTTTCCTCATACAAAAATTTCTGATCTCAAAGTATAATCTCAATAAAGAAGATTTGAGTCAGGTTATACGGAAATATCATGGAGCCACGAATATTAAGAGACAAAAAATCACATCATAACAATGGACCACCTTCATGGTTCCAAAATGTGCTTTTAGAATTCTGCTGCTTCTTGGTGTTCTATCTAAATCCAATGTTATGGGTGTGCCAAGCTAGACTTGTAAAGCGCAGCCTTCTGGAATGAATTTTTCCAAAAGTTGTAAGTTTTCTTTCTGTGCTAACCCCTAGTACTGTGCAGTGTTCAGTGATTGATTTTGCTACATCTCTCTGAGATCTAAACTTAGACATGAGAATAATAAAGATAAAAGAGATATAATTATTCATTCTTCATTCCCAAAAATTCCTAGCCTTTTGTTTAAAAACAAAAAGGGGGAGCCTGGGTGACTCATTCAGTTGAGCGTCCAATTTTGGCTAAGGTCATGATCTCGTGGTTTGTGGGTCTAAGCCCCACATTGGGTTCTGTGCTGATAGCTCAGAGCTCAGAGCCTGAAGCCTGCTTCAGATTCTGTGTCTCCTTCTCTCTGTCCCTCTCCCAACTCATGCTCTGTCTCTCTCAAAAATAAATAAACATTAAAAATATTTTTTAATAAAGAAAAAGGATATGAAGAAAAAATGAGCTTCTTGTCTTGAAAATCATTAAAAGTGATGGCTGATAAATGTTTTTCAAAATGGTAATTTCTTTTCCTGTCTTTTTGAGTCTTTTGGAAGCATAGCATCCTCAGTGTTTCATGTTACAGTTGAAGAAACAGGTGCAGAGAGATTAGCTCACCCAAGTCCATAGGGCACTAAGTGGTGGAGAAACAATATGAAAGCAGGGGTTTAACTTTGGAGTTTGACATTAGACTCGTGTTATGATGTCTTGTCTAAGCTACTCTTTCTGCTGCCTCCTTCTTTAAACAAGGCTATTTATCTATTTCCTTTGCTCCTCATGGAAGTAATCTAAGAAGGAAGCTTAAGACTTTTTCCTAAACTTAAAGCCTGTTCAAGAGCCTATTACTCTGAATGTATTCTTCAATTTTAAGATATATCTTTCATATATGTGAGATTGTACTTATCTAAGATGTATGTTAATTTTGTCTAAAGAATTTAAAAAAAATTTTTTTTATGTTTTTTATTTATTTTTGAGAGACAGAGACAGCCCGAGCAGGAAAAGGTCAGAGAGAGACAGAGACACAGAATCTGAAGCAATCTCCAGGCTCTGAGCTAGCTGTCAGCACAAAGCCCGATGTGGGGCTTGAACCCACAAACTGTGACATCATGACCTAAGCTGAAGCTGGACATTTAACCAACTGAGCCACCTAGGTGCCCCTGTCTAAAATACTTTTTAAGTTGAAATAGCAACATCTTAATTTTGCAAAAACTCATTATATTTAATTCTCAAAATGAATTGCATATTGATGGGCTACTAAAAAATCAAGTGGAGTAAAGTAAAGGAAACCAGGAATTAAGGCTAAGCATGTTCCCTCATGACAGTTTCAGTAGATCTGAAAGAAAGATCCACAAAGTCCAAGACTGAAGCCCAAAACTTGTTTGTTTCAAAGAGCAGTGTTACCAGCTCTGCTTACTTATTGTCTGTTGTTTTTCTGTTTCCCAATCCAATGCTATTTGATTGTATTTTCATTGAATCTTTCCTATTACTTTTTCCAAGTTAATTTTATTGTGTCTTTCTAACTTCTCATCTTTTATGTTTGGTGACTTTCTTTCTTGGTTGGTAGTGAGAGCATTAAGAGAATCTGCTTTTGAGTATGGTTTTGCCTCCAAATTATACAAAAATTATACTAGTAACTGTCAGGTATGAATAAATGATGGTATATCTGTATGATACTATGCAACACTTAAAACACTCCTAAATGATTTCCATCATAAGTGAAAAAAGTTATAAACCATGTCATACAATACTATGTCAATTTTAATGCACTTTTATGCTTAAAATATATTTCAAAGATATTAACTGATCCTTATTTCTAAATGGTGGTATTAGAGCTGAATTTTGTTTCATCCTTATGCCTTTATTTTTTACATCTTTAAAAAACATGATTGACAGTTACAATCACTTAAAATTTTTCTATTCAATTTTCCATCAGTTTTCTAAAAGATGACTAAGATAATATTTATATATATGGACAATATTCATGAAATTAAATGAAAAGAAACACTTAAATGTGTATTATGATCTTAACACTGCAAAATTTAATTACACAGACAAAAAATTAGAAATAAACAGACTAAAATATAAACCACTGTGTTCCTAACTGGGAACTTATGAATTCATTTTATTTTCTTCAGTATTTTTCCAAATTTCTGCAATGAAATAAAATGAATTTGAGAAGAGGAAAACAAGAAAGAGATGCTATTCCTTATAAAGGCTTATAACACAAGGATTTTTTTTTTCACATGCCCACATAACCTCTAGGCTATTCAAAGAAAATTCTAGCTGCTTCTTGCTTCTTTTCCTATCTATCTCTCATTCTATTCTCCACACTGTTGATAGGTTCTTAAGAATCACTCTCTATCATTTTCTAATCATAGACTCCCATGATGGGAACTCTGCAAAGAGTTTTTACTGCCTCTGAAATAGAATTTGAAATTTTTGACATCAGCAATGAAGCTCTCTATTCTATCCTCTGAGTATGTATCTATGCTTATACTCACTTTTTCTCTAAATGTATTCTTCATTCAGGTCAAAATGAATACCACATTCAACTCTCTGCTTGCAAGAACTTGAGTCCTTGCAAAAAATAATACCATTTTTTTAATAACACCAGTCTCTACTCATATCAGAATGTGACAAAAATTTCCTAGGCCCTCCCTGATTGCCTCGGCTGAGATAAGCAACCTACTTATCCTTTTTCATACATCATATTGCCTCCAATTGCAGTCATTCATGTTAATGTACATATTAAGTCTCCAAGTAAATTATCTTAAATAGAATTCAGTACATGTATATTTCCATATTAGTTCTCTTTGAAGTTCTGTGTCTTATCCAGCTGTATGGGGTTGCCATTGCCATTCTATGGTGCGAATTTGCATACAATAGGTCCTTCACAAGAGAAGATTGGAGGGAATTATTAAATAATTATTTTATTTTCTAAATCATGCTGATCTGATATACCAGAAATCTGGGTTGTTAACTTGGTTCTCTGTTTCTGTTTTTGGATCGGCAAACAGTTGTAGATTTGAACTTCTAGACACCAGGATCGTATAATACTTCTTTGCCTGCTAGAGGGCTGTGAAGAATTGAGTCCATTCCATGAAGCCAAAACCTGACAGAAAAAGTCTCTCCGTCAGAAGTAAGGGTGACCACACAGGTGAGAGTTGACTGTATGTTTGGGGAAAGGATGCACTGGGATGTCCAGTGAGGCACCCTGAGCAAGGCAGCTTTATAAGGACAGAGGACAGAGCTGGCAGATAGAGACTAGAAAGCAGTGAGTGGTAAGTCACAAATCTAATCCTCAGGGGGTGCCTGAGTATCTCAGTCAGTTGAGCATCAGACTTAGGCTCAGATCATGATCTCACACTTAGCAGGTCTAAGCCCCAAGTTGGGCTCTGTCCTGACAGCTCAGAGCCTGCCTCAGATTCTCCACCTCCCTCTCTTTCTCTGCCCCTCTCCCATTCATGCTCCCTCTCTCAAAAATAAATATTAAGGGGTGCCTGGGTGGCTCAGTTGGTTAAGCCTCCGACTTCGGCTCAGGTCAGATCTCACGTTCGTGGGTTCGAGCCCCGCGTCAGGCTCTGTGCTGACAGCTAGCTCAGAGCCTGGAGCCTGTTTCAGATTCTGTGTCTCCCTCTCTCTCTGACCCTCCCCCTCTCATGCTCTGTCTCTTCTGTATCAAAAATAAATAAAGCATTAAAAAAATAAAAAATAATTTAAAAAAAATAAATATTAAAAACATTAAATGTTAAAACTTCAATACTCAGCAAACACACAAGTGAAGTGCTTTTGGCTATGGCTGCCTTTCATTCACATGCTCCTACAGCATGATGTCTAGGAGAGTTAGTAGTACTTGTATGACCAGTAATAATATGGTCCCTTCACATTTATTTCCCCCTTCCTTGCATATTAATAATCAGACACATGTAGCTCTCTCTAAAGTTTGGTCAAACTGTTTTCAATACTTAATGAGCTTTTCCAGTTGAAAGGGGGTCTGTCTGTTTGTAGGATTCAGAAATATCCATAAAATCTTAAAATCTTGGGGATGAGCACAGAAATAAATTACAAGGGCATTCAGTTCAAAATCTCTGACTCCAACATAGAAGGTGGTGGCTGAGTAGCACAGTGTCTTGGTCATGGTCCTCCTCGCCTGTCCCTCAGGCAGTATCTGACTCTGCAAACAGAAACTGAATGAATGGCTTTTCTAAAACTCTTGAAGACCGCGTGGAATTTCCTTGGAATCTATTCCAAAGAAATGGTAAGAGAGTGATTCTCCATGCTTCTGCACAGAAGCCAACATGAGTTCAGTACAAGATTCCAAACCCTTTGAACTCCTTGAGTCCTCTGATGTCTAGGTGGTGATAGAGGTAAAAATGGATGCCAGAGAAATCCAGTAGGTCACCAAAGACCATGAAAAAGAATGCTAGCAGCTTAACAGTAACACCTCCAAAGATACTAAAGCAGGAAAGAAAGTAGTGACAGGTATGATGTGATGAAGGCAAACCACGTTCAGAAACAGAAATGGGAGATATTCTTTGGACTTTCCTAGAAATAATGGGGAATGATTTAGAAAGGATTAAGGTCCTATTTATTAGGAGATAGCAAAATCAATTATTAATAAGTGGTAGCATTAGGCAGCTGTTAAAAGTTAAGGATTTGGAGCCAGAGAACCCGCCTTTGAAGACCACTTTTTGTCCATGTGGTAGTGAGCAAGAGATTTAACCTCCCTAAACTGTGATTTCCTCCTCTGTGACATAGGGAAGGGGGATACATGTATGGCTCTGTCTTCACTGGATTCACTAATTTACCTTGACCCACAGTGAGGTCAGCTTCACCCCTGACATCACACTCTGACCTCACTGGGTCCCTCCTAGGGAACAGGAATTATTAACCTAATTGGCCAGATCCTAAGAAGGCTATTGTGAGAATAAACAGTGTCTTTTTCTTTTTCTTTTTTTTTTTCTTTTTTTTCTTTTAGAGAGAGTGTGCTAGTGGGAGGGTGGGTGGGAGGAATGACCTGAGCTATAATCAACTGTTGAACAATCAACTGACTGAGGCACACAGGAGCTTCCCCACTTTTTAAAAAACTGTCTTAAAGTTAGATTCCATGACCCCATTTTTACCCTTGATATCTCTTTAGGAAGCTAACCATACTCTGTGCTTTTTCCTACCCCTGTGCAAGCTGAAGGCTGCGTGAAAAGACACTGGGCCTGCTTCTCCTAAGCCTCAGGCCTAAGATGTGCTCTCTTTTGTAGGCTTTCCCAGACATTAATAATATAAGCACTTTCTTTCCCATTTGGCTGCTTATCCTTTGGTGAATATACTCTTTGGCTAGGAACTCTGAAGAGGAGGGATGAATGGTAGGATTTGGACACCAAACCAGCCGCACCCTAACCACACCCAGAATGCATCACTGTGCCTTTTTATAGGATTTTGGAAGGATTAAATAAGAGAATGCATGTAAAATGCTAAACTCAGTCCCTGGCATATAGTACCCACACAATAAATGTTAATTACTGTTAATAATACACACAGATTCTAAAAATTTGCCACCAGCTATTCTTACCTGATCAGATAGCTCCCAAGTTTTGGGGAAAGTGCTATAGGGTTGAATACCTGAATGTTTGACCGATGGAAATTGAAACAAAATAGGTTGTCTTAGCTTACCGTGAATTTTCTTCCTGTGGTTTAATAAAGAAGTAAGAATTTCCTTTGAGGCACAACCACTTTCTCTTCTGGGAGAGTTCATTCTGTGGAATGTTCTAGTTATTCACACATAAGGACCTATACTTTGGCAGTTGGGTAGCCAGTACTGGTGAAGGGATACAAATGCAAATTCCTCAGACCTGCTTGGACAGATTCTGCTTAATGAGTCATCAAAGTAGGGAGTGTGCTCTATCTTCTCAAAGATTTTTCCTTTCTATATTAAATGTTCCTTTTAGATGTTTTTTCTTGCAGGACTACAGATCAGAGTTGGGAGTAAAGGATTCATATTCAGGAAAAGGATCTGGTAGAAGCAGAGAAGAGTAGACCCAAGCGATGTATTGGGAGGCTAGATGCAGAGTAGACACTCAGGAAGCTTTTGTCTCCTTGTGATGTGACTGAGTATGTAGGCTCCAGGAAGCATTGCTGGCTAATAGTCATTCCCCTTCTAGCTTTGCAATTCCCTAGCTTTGCAATCCCCTTTTACTGTTTTTGTGTCCTTGATAGATGGTTTTAAGCCTCATGCTCAAGGCTTAGGGAATGGCAGAAGAGGCTGGTCTGTGCTTAGGGGAACCAGTAAGGTAGTTCACCAAAGTGGTTATGAGGCTGTGGAGGCTATGGTGACAGCTGTGGTCTGGATAACAGAAAATGTAAGCTTTTCTAAAGAATGTCCAGAGGTACTTCTGGAGCAGGAATTTCGCCCAGCAATGCAGAGTGGGACACCCTTTATTATCTTTAGCTATAACTGAACAGGGTGATTTGAGAGGATAGAGACCTTGCACAATACAGGAGAAACCCAGAACTGAACAGCATCGACCAGCCTTTGGAGAAGTGGTCCTGTTTCTGCATCTTACTCTTTCTGAGCTTGAATATGTCCTTTTCACTCTCTAAGTTTTGGTGTCCTCCTCAGTCAAATGAAGGCCAAGGCGCATCACTTTTCAATACCTTTTGACTCTCAATACCATGGCCCACATTATTTTACATTCAATCAATCATTCAATCAAGCACTTGTGTTTGCCATGTTCAGGCACAAGAAAATACAAAGATGAATAGGACACGGTCCCTGAACTCAAGGATCTTATGTCCAAGAGAGAGAAATGTATATAGATAGATAGATAGATAGATAGATAGATAGATAGATAGATAGATGATTTACATGCATTGTAAATGTGTGTTCAGGGGGACAGTCCCAGACTGATGCTGTTGAGTATAGCTTCCTGGAGGTGACACTCTGATTCTCGAAGCAACCTCAGATTGAATCCATTTGAATCATGTACTTCTTTTCCTCAATTTTGTGAAATATGGTGAGTACAGGAGAGATCTCTTCTTGCTGATAGACTTTCTGGCACAAATACAAATTAGGGAAGAACAGATTGCTAAGTGGTCAGAGCCATGGAAATAAGTTTCATTGAGCCAGCGTAGTGATAGGCAATGAGCTGGTTTTCAGTTGACTGGAGTTCTAATTCTGATAGCCACTTGCTTTGCTGTGTAAAAATGCAGGAGATGACTCTGAACCTCATTTCCTTCACCAGTGAAAAGGAAATAATACCCTTATTTGCCCCCTCCCCACCCAGAGAGCTGTCATGAGCACCAAATGAAGTATTGGATCTGAAAGGGCTTCACAAGATACATGGGAGCTTCCTCATTGGTGGGGAATGTATTGTGAAGAGTCTGGCCCTCCTTTAAAGGCACAAGGAGAATGGCTGGTGCGTGAAGGGACCCTCACATCGGGGCAGGCAGTATTTTAGCAGAATGAGAGCCCCCATTCATCACCCAAACCAGTGGGGGATGGCAATCCTAAGACCAAATCACAGAGAATGGGATTTTCCTCCATGCATGCTCCACAGACCTATATGCCATCAGGCAGTGTGATGTGGAAAACAAGGGCAGCCGTGGGTGAAAGATAAGAAGGAAGCACAGTGTCAGCAAAGGTCAGGGTGTCGTGCATCAGTGGCCGTGACAGCTGCCCAGGCTCAGAGGGCTACAGAGCGTGATGAGGACGGCCACTGGACTGGATTCGGACACATTCCCGAGGCTTTGCATCACACACCCAGGATGGGGGTCTTTGCTCATCTAAGCTCATCGTCCTACTCAGCCTCCCTGAATGTGTGCTTTCTGATGTATCTGCTTTCCTCCCAGAAAGAATTATTCATCTGCACTCTCACAGCCCTGCCATCCACACCAGAGAGAGCTTCTGCCTCCCCGCTGGGCCAGAGGCTCTCGGACCGCAGGGTTATGAAACACCGAAGCTCTACATGCAGATTCCCTGGAAAGTGGACCAGGCTTGCCTAGCATGTGCCTCATATCCCCGTGTACCTAACACTTCACATCTCGTTAGTACATATTTGGAGAAGCAGAAAAGCATGCTGGAAAGGGGACTGCACTTTGAGCCACTTATTTCAAATCACCTGATGGAAACAGGTAGAAATTGACAACTACTAGTTACTTGCTGGTTGGTGTGCTAGGATTGGTCCCAGATTTTAAACATTTACCTAAGAGCTATTTTTACGATGGATATTGTTAATACTATATTTCAGATCAAAGAACTGAGGCAAAGAGAGGGTGGGTAACTTGCCCTGGGTCTCCCAGTGATTAAGGGTTGAAACTAGAAATCCAACCCAAATCAGGGCCCCTACACGTCCATGCCCTTGGTCCTGCCCATTTCTGAAAGACAAAGAGAAGAGGCCAAAAGGTGTCTGGGGTACATCCACAGTGCCATGACTCTTTTTAGCTATGTGCTCTGGGAGGAAATTACTTCATTTTTTTTAACTGTAAGGACTTTTTTTAATTATTATTATGTGTTTTTTTTAATGTTTTATTTCTGTTTGAGAGAGAGAGAGAGAGAGAAAGAGAGAGAGCAAGGGAGAGGCAGAGAGAGATGAGGACAAAGGATCCAAAGAGTACTCTGTGCTGACAGACAGCAGCAAGCCCAACGCAGGGCTCGAACTCACAAACCGTAAGATCAGGACTGGAGCCAAAGTCCACCACTTAACTGACTGAGCCAGCCAGGCATCCCTGTAAAGACCATTTTTATCTTACTATCCAGTGTATTTTCTCTTCCTGGAATACAGTAGGTGCTTACAAAATATTAGTTGAACTGAATTTTCAAAGACTGGTTGTTAGGAAGCTCGGATGAAATCCTGGGTTTAGAATCTGTGTTTTGAAAGACATAATGGAGGGACATCTGGGTGGCTTAGTTGAGTAAGCCTCTGACTCTTGGTTTTGGCTCAGGTCGTGCATGATCTTATGCTTGGTGAGTTCAAGCCCCATGTAGGGCTCTGCACTGACAGTGTGGAGCCTGCTTGGGATTCATGTTCTCTCTCTCTCTCTCTCTCTCTCTCTCTCTCTGCCCCTTCCCTGCTCACTCTCTCTCTCTCAAAATAAATAAATAAACATGAAAAATTTTAAGAAAAAATACATAGTCATAGTCATAATATTGTAAGGAATATATTATTGTACTATTATATATATACAATGTGCATGTATACAGATAAGTATATGTGTCGTAACTATATTCAAGGACTATAGCAAAACAAACACTCAGCATCCCAAAGGAGAAGTAAAATACTGCCAGAATTCCACAAGAATCATTGAGCTCCCTTTTAGTTGCTAGCATTACCTCAAAGATAACCACTTCCCTGATAGCAGAAGTAAAAATTCTCTGCTTTTGTACTATACTTATGTCTTCTTACACCCAGCTTCCTTCACTCAACAACTTGTTTGTGAGATCCATGCATATTTGTTGATGTAATTTTAAATCATGTGAATAAAATCTCGAGTCACTGGTAGTACCTTGAAACTATCATCCCTAACATAAAAGAAACAATCGAAACATTTAGTACAAAAATAACAAAATCACAAACTCCCAGGATAATATGCACAGTGACTTCCTTTGAAAATTGCCTTCTTCTCTGATGCCCCTGTTGAAGTCCACATTTTCAGGAAAAAACAGAAAATAAAACAAAAACTTAGAGAGCAGGTAAACCAGGATTGATTTTGTAGTGGTATGAATCCGGACACCTGAGTGGGTCATTTGGTTAAGGATCCAGCTCTCGATTTCGGCTCAGGTCATGATCTCATGGTTCATGAGTTCAAGCCCTGCATTGGATTCTGTGCTGACAGTGCAGACACAGCCTCCTTGGGATTCTCTCTCTACCTCTCCCTCCTACCTCCCTGACTTGTTCACTCTCTCTCAAAATACCCAGAAATGGTGTAAATCCCTTCATTCAAACAAAAAAGCAAAAAACTTAAATAAGACAAAAAATTTGTTTTTAAAAAACTAAAAGCATGTAGTGTTTGATAGTTTTTTTTCAGCTGTTGTTCATTTCAATTGCTTTTAGTCATGTCTTAAATCTGAGAAGTTTATATTTGGCTACTTTGTTGAGGGCTATTTCCTTTACCCTGTTTTTGATAGGGACACTGGCGTGAAGTTGCAGAAAATGAGATCTAGCGAGAATCTGGGTTTTATCAAGCATCATCCCCCTTTGTGCAGACGAGGAAATTGTGGCCTACGTGATAAAGAGGCAGGCAGGTTTAGGCACAGAGCTGGGAGCAGAACTCAGACTATGCACTCTACCTGGACTCTGAGTACTTTCCTGTTAAGCTGTCTATACAATACAGAATTTAGTAAATGTATATTAGTAGCTTATTCTGAATCAGCATTAGGTATAGGAAGAAGTTTTTATATAAATAAAAATATAAGAGATTATAACAGGGAAAATAGTGTTCTAATATGCTATGGTGATTTTCTATATTATAATTAATTAATTAATTAATTACTTTGTTTAATGTACTCTTCCTTTTACCTATTTTGCTGGCATTTGTCTGCCTCATGAAGTTATTAGAGCGACCAGAAAAGTAAAACAAAGAAAAATGTTTGTTCTGATTCTGATCTCTAAAATAAAATCATTTAAATCCACGTTATTGAAGTATATATAACCTGATGTCAACAAAATGCATGCGTTTCCATTACGTAGTTCAAGGAGTTTTGGCCAGCACGTGTTCTCATGTAACCACCATCATTTTCAAGATGCAGAATATTTCCAACATAACAGAAAGTTCCCCTGCGCCAAGTCATTCACCCCTACCCCAAACAGGCCCCAAACAACTACTCACTTGCTTTCTGTGACTAAAAATTTACCTTTTATAGAATATCATAAAAATGGAATCATGAATAAAATGCTATAATATTTTACTTCTTTCAAAGAGCATAATGTCTTGAGATTCATTCCTGTTATGTGTATTAATATTTTGCCCTTTTCAGTAGTGAGCAGTATTCCATGGTACAGGTATACCATGATTTGTTTTCTCATTCATCAGTGGATGAACATTTAAGTTGTTTCCAGTTTGAGGCAATTATAAATAATGCTAAGAAAATTTGCATATGTGTGTTTGTGTGAACTTATATTTTGATTTCTCTTTGGTAAATATCATAGAATGGAATTCTTGGGTCATGTGATAAACTATAAACATGATATATATTAAAATATATTATATAATTACAATTATTAATCATATGTAATTATAATATATTATTTATATGTATTTTACTCTAGAAGGTACTACCATAGTGTTTTTCAATGTAGCTGTACTATTTTTTATTCTCACAAGGAATATAAGAAAATTCCAGTATTATGTCTTTCACCTTGAATTTGTCCATTTCATCTAAGTCATTAAACGTCCTGCCATAATTTAGTATTGCCCCATATTTACTATCATATTTAGTGTTAGTATTTAGTATTATGTATTCTTTCAAACTGTGGCTTTACTTTCTTTTTATCAATGGTACTAGATATTGAACACTTCTGTTTATATTTTTAAAGACAAGCACATGTCTTCATTGATTTTTTAAATTATTTTTTCTCTATGTCACTACTTTCCACTGTTTATTATTTTCTTCTATCTATTTAGTTTTGGCTTCATTACTATTATTTTCCAGATTCTTGTGGAAACTTATACATTGCCTTTCTTTTTATTTTTATTTTTATTTATTTTGTTTTATACACATTGTCTTTAGACCTTTCTTCCTTCTTTCATGTTGGCTTTTGTGTCACTTTCACATGCCCCCTACCCACCTTTTTTAAAGCATTTCCTTACTTGCTAGCACTACAAAATGCTCTAGGTTCACGTTGTTTGCCCTGATTTAGGCCTAGAATTAGCAATCTGCCTAGTAATAGTAACTTTGATTCCTTTTTTTATGTAGATAAAAGTTTCTTACCTATGTCATTTTCTCTTTGCCTGAAGAACTTAACAGTTTTTTCAGGGAAGATCTGTTGGAAGTGAATTACCTCAGTTTTTGTTTGTCTGAGACAATCTTTATTTCACCCTCCAATTTGAAGCTTTATTTCTTTAGATACAGAATTCTAAATTGGTGATTTTCTTTTGTTTTGTTTTTCTTTTTAACACTGAAAATGTCATTCCAATCTCTTCTAGCTTACATGGTTTCTGGTGACAAGTCTGCAGTAATTCTTATCTTTTTTTTTACTCTTTAGATAATGATTTTGTCTTCTTTCAATATTTTCTCTCTTTTTTTGGTTTCCTGAGTTAGAATATAATATTCTTCCAAGAGTATATAGGTGTATGTATGTGTCTGTTTGCTTGTTTATCATTTATCCTGTTTGCCATCTGCTGACACTCCTAACTCTGTGGTTGGATGTGCATGACATTCGTTTTGCTCAGATCTCAGTCATTATTACCCCCTTCCTTTTTGTAATTTATTATTATTTTTTATTTATTTATTTATTTTTTTGCTATTCTCTCTTTTCCTTCTGATACTCCAGGTAGTGTCCTACAATGCTTGGTTGTTTGGTGTTTTCTTTCTTTCTTTCTTTTTCATCTTCTGTATTCTTACCTCTTGACTTTCACTTTAAAAAGTGTATATTTGCATATCTTGAAGCCCACTGACTCTTGAACAAGGTCAAATTTACTGATGCGTTATCAAAAGCTTTCTTCATTTCTGTTACAGTAATTTTTTTTTAATTCTAGAAATTCCTTTCGGTTCTTAGTATTTTCATCTCTCTGCTTACATTTCCCAATGTTTTTGCATGTTGTCTACTTTTTCCTTAAAGCCCTTAATGTAAATAATAATTATTTTAAATTCCCAATGTGATAATTTCAGTATCTGTGCTGTATTTGAGGATGAGTTTGAGGATGATTTTTCTCTTCAGGCTATGTTTTCTCTTGCCTTCTGGCATGCTCTGAAGGCTGAGTATGTTTTATTGGGTAATAGAGACTATGATAAACAGGCCTGTAGTATCAGGATTTGCATGAATCTGGCTATAAGTTAAGGTGTGTTTAATGTCTGCTGTATCTATAAGTGACAGAAGATTCAAATGTCTTTAGTGTCCTTTGGGCTTCCTTAAATAATCCTCTTCAGAGAGAGTCTGTGTCTTGCAGCAATTTCAGTTATAATTCAGTTATTATGTCAGAGCCCTGTTGGTGTGGTGGTAAGGTGTGTGGTAGAGGAACTGTTTTATAATCATCTGATTAAAATTTCAGTCTTTTAGTGGACCTATGACTCAGGACTATGACCTTCGCAAATGCTTCTCCCATGGCAGAGTTTTGGAGTTTTTATCAACTCCTGTTGAGTATGTTTTATTACTTTTTCTCATAGCTGAGACAGAAGACTATAAGAAAAAGATGTGGAAGGAGTTCTCTTACCTGATTTGGTATATGGCTCTGAAAAAGTCCTCTCTCCTGAACAGTATTATAAAAGTTCTGAGTATATTCCACAATGATTACTAGTATGATTTGAATTGTGCCCCCTCCCAAATGTTGAATTCCTAACTTTCAATACCTGAAAACATAGACCTTATTTGGAAAAAGGGTCTTTGAAGATTCAGTCAAGTTTAGATCATTAGGGTGAGCCTTAATCCTCTATTTTTGGTATCCTTATAAAAAGAAGGAAATTAGGACACAGATATGCAGAGGGAATGCCACATGATGATAGAGGTAGAGACTGGAGTGATATAGTCACAAGCCAAGATGTACAAAAGACCAATGACCACCATAAGAAGCTAAAAAGAAGGAGGGAATGATTCTCCCCTACATATTCAGAGGGACCATTGCCCTATCGACACCTTAGTTTCAGAATTTTAGCCTTCATAACTGTGAAAGAATATGTTTTAAGCCATATGCATCAGTGGTACTTTGTTCTAGCAGCCCCAGAAAACTAATACAATTACTCTTCCTCTCTTCAATAGACCCATGAAAGAACCTTTCTTGAATCTTCACTATGGTGATCTGGTTGGGTTTCTGGATGGAAAACCCACAAACACTTGAGGTCTCCTTAAGACTACAAGACCCACAGGGCGCCTGGGTGGCTCAGTCAGTTAAGCGTCCGACTTCGGCTCAGGTCAAGATCTCATGGTTCATGGGTTCGAGCCCTGCATCAGGCTCTGTGCTGACTGCTAGCTCAGAGCCTGGAGCCTGTCTTCAGATCCTGTGACTCCTTCTCTCTCTGACCCTCCCCTGCTCATGCTGTCTGTCTGTCTGTCTCTCTCTCTCTCTCTCAAAAATAAATAAAAACATTTAAAAAATTTAAAAAAAAAAGACTACAAGACCCAGGAGTTTCTTAGTCTTATGCTAATGCACAGGCAACCTCTGGGAGTTCATCAAAATTGCAAGTGTTCCTATAGGTTTATGGGTCCTGGGGCTTCCCCTCAGGTAAATGGAATTTAGCTGCATCACTCTGAATGTACCAACTCTCCAGAGTGTTGGACTCTCCTGTTTCCTCAGTTCTCTAATAGGTCTAGGAAAGTCACTGATGCCCAGTTTGCACAGACTTTTCTTGTTGTAATGATAGAATAAGAATATCCAAGCTCTTTACACATCAGAATTTAAACAGAAAAGTTGACAAAGGTTTTTAGAAACCAAGATCTGAATGCTAGGTGTGCTCATTGCTACTGGGTGTCACTGGCTCTAGGCTGTCTCAGTGGATGGAGCTAGAAAATATATGTATATATTGACCCCAAGTATATACATGAATCTGTAATTATTCATTTATAATATTTTTATAGATTTTATGCTTATTTTATGTTTTAAGTGTTTATTTATTTTGAGAGAGAGAGAATGCACACAAATTAGTGAGGAGTAGCAAGAAAGGGGGAGAGAGAAAGAGAGAGAGAGAGAGAGAGAGAGAGAGAGAGAGAGAGAGAGAGAGAGAGAGAATCCCAAGCAAGCTTCTCACCCAATGTGGAGGCCAATGCGGGGTTTCATCTCACTAACTGTGAGATCATGACCTCAGCCAAAATCAACATTTTGGTTCTTAATCAATTAAGCTGCCCAGGCATACCTATAATATTTTTATTTTTAATCTATGTGTATCTTTACATTGAACTTGTGTTTCTTGTAGACAGTATATATTTGGTTCTTGTCTTTGTATCTGGTTAAGTAGACAATTACGGACCTTTAATAGGAACATTTACAACATTTGCTTTACTGTAATTATTAACATGATACATTTTAAACTACTCCCATGTTATTTGTGGTATGGTTTTCCTCTTTTATTTTTGTCATATTTCTGCCTCCCTTTGGATTAACTGAATTCCTTTTTATCTCTATTTTGGTTTATTAGATATACCTATACTTTTGCATCTTTGTTTGAGTAGTTGCCTAGTGGCTTTCAGCACACAGTTTTAATTTAATAAAGTCTATCTTGAGGCAATAATACATAACTAGAAATGCAAAAATAATAAATAGCCATTCCCTGCTATTTATTTTCTGCTATTGCTTTTAGACATTTTGTATCTACATATTTTATAAACTCTTCAATATATTCCTAAAATTTTCTCATTAAACAATCACTTTTCTTTACAATAAAATTTTAAATTTTAAAATAAAAAAAATTGTATTTATCAAATAATTTATCATTTCTGGGTTTTTTATTCCTTTGTGTAGATCCAAGTGCTTATCTGATAACATAATTCTTTTTCGTGAAAAGCTTCCATTAATGTTTTTTTGCATCAATGAATTCTCTTAGCATTAGATTGTCAAAAAACAAAGTCTTTATTTCAACTTCAGTTTTGAAAAGTATTTTCAACATATAGAGAATTCTAGATTGATTTTTTTCCCCATTCTCTCACACAGCACCTAGTTGTCATTTCATTTTTTTTCTAGTTTCCATTATTTCAGAATATCAGCCTACGGAAATTCTTCTTTGATCACTTGTATATAAAGTTTCTTTCCCTCTGGCTTTTTTGATTTAGTTTTGATGTCCCTCAGCGTGGATTTCTCTTTGTTTATCCTTCTGTTATTGAATAAGTTGATTTACAAATTTCATCATATGTGGAACAATTTTAGCCATTATTTATTTAAATATGTTTTCTGCCACTCCTCCACACACCTGCATACTTGGAATTCTAGAATTCTAGATGTTTTAGTCTTCTTTTTTTTCCCGTTTATTTATTTATTTTTTAACATACGCAATTATTTCCCCATCATTTACACTATAGTAGTTACAATTACACTCCAAACATAAAAGCAAAGTAAAAAATCAAAACACCAACTTCTGTTTCATGTAATTAGACTTATACAGAAATTAGAAGGTTAAGTAGCAACTAGTTAATCCCCTACTTTCACAGCTATCTGAAGTGGCAATCGTTATATAGCAGCTTATCTATGATACATTCAAGATACATGATACAATTTATTACTTGCCCATAAGTTTTAGTCTTCTTTACATTGTCACAAAGATCAGTAATTCTCTTACTGTTTTCAATCTATTTATCTTTGTATTTCAGCTTAGATAATTTTTACTGTTATGTCTTCAAATTTATTGATCTTTTCTTCTGCAGTGTCTAAGCAGCTATTGTGGTTCCTAGCTTTACAACCTCCATTTGATTTTCTTCTTCTGTTTATTTTCTTATTGTTTCATGTTATTCTTTGTTTTATAAATTCTTGAACATGAAAATATATATGTATAAATGTATATGACAGACGTTTTTAAATTATTATTTAATAATTATATCATTTCTGTCATTTCAGGCCTTTTTTTTTAATTGACTGATTATCCCTCTGATGAAAATTTACATTTTTCTGCTTCATTCTGTGTCTGTTAATTTTTGCTTGAATGTCAAGCTAGATAAATAAGTTTTTGAAGGTTTTTGTTTTTGTTTTGTTTATTTCTTTTTGAGACAGAGAGAGACAGAGCATGAGTAGGGAGAGGCAAAGAGAGAGAGAGACAGACAGACAGACAGACAGACAGAATCTGAAACAGGCTTCAGGCTCTGAGCTGCAAGCACAGAACCTGACGCAGGGCTCGAACTCACAGACTGCAAGATCATGACCTGAGCTGAAGTCAGACACTTACCTGACTGAGCCACCCAGGCACCCCATTTTTGAGGGTTTGAGTTTTACCATATATCAAGAGTGTTAGTTTGTTTTAAAATGCAATTAAAATATTTGTGAACTAGTTTGATCCTTTCAAGAATTGCTTTTAAGCTTTGTTAGGATGATTCTAGAGTAACATTTATTTTAGTGCTGGTTTAGCCTTGCTACTAAGGCATGGCCTTTCTGTGATCTCTGATGAATGCCCTAGGTATTCAATAAGCATCTCCACTTTGGCTGGCAGGAATTTGAACAACTTCTGTGGGTTTTTACAGTAATTATTTCCTAAGTCCAATGGGGTTTCATACTACAAATGTAAAGCAACAGACATAAGGGGATCCTCACGAATATTTCTAGTGTTTTTCCTGTATAGATCTATCCTACCTAGTAGTCTCCACAAATTCTAAACTCCACAGTTTCCCAGAACTGCAATTTTTTTCTCTTCAACTCAGCAAGACTGCTCTTCTTTTGGATTTTCCCTACCTGTACCACAGTCTAGAAAGTGCTTTATGCAGAAATCTGGGGCATATTATAGGGCCTAATATATATATATATATATATATATATATATATATATATATATATATATTTCCCGTTTATGTCAGGGTCATACTCTGTGCTGCCTGAGATCTAATGACTAAAAAGAGTTGCTTCATGTATTTTGTCTGATTTTCCAGTTGTTTATGGAATAAGGGCAAATGTGCTAGTTATTCTTAGGAGTTGAAAAAATAAGTGCCCAAGATAGAATTCTGAGGCAAGAAAATAGTCACAAGTTCATGCTTTTTTAAATAAAACATTTAAATTTTCAAGATTCATTCATTAATTCTGACAAACATCAGGACTAGATTTAGACAATTTTTTCTATAGTACAAAGAAAGTAACTTTTCATCTATACCACGAGACTTGATGCCCTACTCAGACTTTAGCCTCTACTAAAAGCTGTCATCATCAAGACAGTATGGTATTGGCACAAAAACAGACACATAGACCAATGGAATAGAATAGAGAGCCCAGAACTGGACCCACAAGTGTATGGCCAATTAATCTTTGCCAAAACAGGAAGAGTATCCAATGGAAAAAAGACAGCCTCTTCACCAAGTGGTATTGGGAGAGCTGGACAGCAACATGTAGAAGAATGAAATTAGACCACTTTCTCACACCATTCACAAAAATAAACTCAAAATGGATAAAGGACCTGAATGTGCGACAGGAAACCATAAAAACCCTAGAGGAGAAAGCAGGAAATAGCCTCCTTAACCTCAATTGCAGCAATTTCCTCCTCAGCACATCCCCAAAGGCAAGGGAATCAAGAACAAAAATGAACTATTGAGACCTCATCAAGAAAAAAAAGCTTCTGCAATGCAAAGGAAACAATTAAAAAAAAAAACTAATAGGCAACCGACAGAATGGGAAAAGAGAGTGGCAAATGGCATATCAGATAAAGGGCTAATACCCAAAATCTACAAGGAATTCCCTAAACTCCATACCCAAAAAATGAATAATCCAGTGAAGAAATGGCAGAAGACCTGAATAGACACTTCTCCAAAGAGGACATCCAGATGGCCAACAGGCACATGAAATGATGTTCAGCATCACTCATCATCAGGGAAATACAAATCAAAACCACACTGAGATGCCACCTCACACCAATCAGAGTGGCTAAAATGAACAAATCAAGAGATTATAGATGCTGGCAAAGATGTGGAGAATCGAGCACCCTCCTACACTGCTAGTGGAAATGTAAACTGGTACAGCTGCTCTGGAAAACAGTATGGAGGCTCCTCAAAAATCTATCAGTAAAACTCCCCTATGACTCAGGAATAGCACTGCTAGGGATTTACCCAAAGGATACAGAAGTGCTGATGCATAAGAGCACATGTACCCCAATGTTCATAGTGGTACTTTCTACAATAGCCAAATCATGGAAAGAGCCTAAATGTCCATCACCTGATGTATGGATCAAGAAGATGTTGTATTATATACAATGAAGTACTATATGGCAATGAGAAAGAATAAAATATGGCCATTTGTAGCAAAGTGAATGGACCTCAAGGGTGTCATGCTAAGCAAAATAAGTCAGGCGGAGAAGGACAGATATCATATGTTTGCACTCATAGGCCTAACAGGAGAAACCTAATGGAGGACTATAGGAAGGGGAAGGGGGAAAGAGAGCTGGGGAGAGAGAGGGACCCAAATCATGAGAGACTATTGAATACTGAAAACGAACCGAGGACTGAAGGGGAGAAATGTGGTGATGGCCATGGAGGGGGGCACTTGAGGGGAGAAGCACTGGGTGTTATATGGAAACCAGTTTGAAAATAAAGTATTATAAAAAAAAAAAGAAAGAAGATAGTAGAGAAAGTAGAAATTTTTCAATCAGAAATTTTGAGAAGAAATTAGAGAGCAGAATATGTATGAATTTAGGTGACAGTGTTCTTGTTTTTTACTTTACTATCAGAACCTGCAGCTTAGTGATCATTACTAGAGGTTTTAGAAACTTTTCACTAGGATGGAGGAGCCTAACATGGAAACTCCTGGGATATGCTTTCAAAGAGCATGGAGAGATTAAGGCCTCTAGAAGCACCCTAGCTTTCAGCTAAGTACCACTTTCGGAATTTTACATATAGGCACAGGAATAATGGCATGAAAATGGTGTTTTGTAGAATGAAGGAAAAATGTCCTGATCAATGATCTTGCTTCTTTAGTCTCTGTGGGAAAATCTGTCTACCTTGGTAAAGGAACCCAAAGACATCAAAAGGAAATTAAATGGAGATAGTCCTCATCCTCAGACACTAGCTTATTTCCTCATTGGGGGTGGGGTGGGAGGGGGTAGAAAGACAGAACAAGTCGTACTGCAGTTATCACCAGTCCAAGGAGCAGCAGAAACCATCCGACTTCCACCAGCAGGCCATAAGACTCCTTACTTTTTCCTCCATCATTCATCTATATCATTTTTAAGGGAGAAGACAGGGTGGGAGTGGCAGGCTAGGAATGCAAAGACCGGGTTATCTAGAAATAAAGCTTAAATTATTAATTCTGTTTACAATAATATAATTGGAATTGAAATATTTTATTTTTAAAAGTAGGCAAAGAGAAATAAAGAACATGTTATATAATTAATGATATGGTAATACGATAAGAGTTTTGATAATAGTCAAGAGAAGATGCTATGGAAATACAGGAGAATTATAACTTAATTATGGCCACTATACTTGAAAAATCTCCATGAAGTGGATAGTACCTAAAATGGATCTTAAAAAATTTAGAATGATTTCAGATAAAGACAAAGAGAGTAAGGCATTTCAACTGAATAAAACAACCACAAGTAGTCAGGAAATATGAAGATGTTTCAGAAAAAGCAAATAATCTAGAATGTTTAAAGCTTAAAATCTTGAAAAATGAGTATCTATTAAAGTATATTGAAGTTAGGTCAATAGTCTTATAAACTTTTTAACTTCATCATTATTTTTAAAAATTTTTTAAATATTTATTTCTGAGAGAGAGAGAGAGAGAGAGAGAGAGAGCGAGAGAGAGAGCAAACACACAAGTGGGACAGGGGCAGAGAGAGAGAAGGAAGAATCTGCAGCAGCAGGCTCCAGGCTCTGAGCTAACTGTCAGCACAGAGCTCAACACAGGGCTCAAACCCTCAAGCCATGAGATCACTACCTGAGCTGAAGTCAGATACTTAACCGACTGAGCCACCCAGGTGCCCCTTAACTTTGTCATTATTAATTTAAAAATTATTGTTATTGTAAGAACTTTTAAGTGCCAAGCTGCCTTAGTCATCGATTATTGTATAGCAAACTACCAAAAAGCTAGTGACTTCAAATAACATACATTTATTATCTCCTAGGTTCTAGAGGTCAGGAATCCGATCATGGTTTCACTGGGTTTTACAAAGTTGAATTCAAGATGTTGATCGGGAAGTATTCTCAACTGAAAGCTCTAATGGGAAAGAATCTGCTTCCAAGCTTACTCAGGTAGGTAGCAGAATTAATTTCCTTACACTTATTAGGTTGAGGATCCTATCTTCTTGTTAGTTAGAAGATAGAGTCTACCCAGACACCCAGCTCCCCGAGACCACTCACAGTTACAACACAGTTACTTACTTTATCAAACCAACAAAGAGTGTCTCTTGAGAAAATCTGCCAGCAATATGGAGTTTTATATAATGTAATGGTGTCATGGGAGTGGCATCCTTCTACCTTTGCCATATTCTACTGGTTAAAAGCAAGCCATTGATCCTATTAACATTCAAGGGATGAGATTATCTAAGGGTATGAACACCAAGATCAGGAATCATGAGAGGATGTCTTAGAGACTATCCATTACTCAAGCATACTGCTAAGAATCTTAAACATTATTTCAATCAATCCTCACAACAAGCTCTAGCAAGCAAGAAGTGAGAATATATCTAAAATGATATATTATGATGTTTCATGCATAGGTATTATAAATCATGTAAGACATACTATAGCTTTGTATTTTAACTTAGCATTCTTGACAATTTAATTAATTTGTTGCCAAGTTCACTTATTTCTATGCCAGTGAAGATGCATACGTGTTGCCTAGCTATTCTATAGTATGATATACTGAGATGAAGTCTAGGTATTTTGCTCTACTTATAACTGTGATCTCAAAACTCCATCAATTAGATATTATTATCCTTCTTTTAACACTGAGGAACTTGAAATACAAAGGAATTAAGATGTGATTTAACGATTATTCAATTAGTAAAGGATAAAGTTGGAAGACAAATCTAAGCCTACCCATTCTCAAGCATTGCCTTTTTTTAGTGAGAGAAAACCATGCAACTCGGTCCTTAGGACAATTAGTCCTGGAAAGGTGTTAACAGACATGAATACATGAAGACAAAGAATATAAGCTCCACAAGGACAGAAACCATGGAAGTTTTGCTCACCACTGATTCCTAGGTGTAATGTGGGTTATATAACAGTTTTCAAAAAATCTATATTAAAAGAAGTTAGGAAAGAAGGGAAAAAAGTAGACAAAGAGAGTAGAAGTAATATGTAGGAGTATGAATTGTTTAATAAGACATGTTGATTTAGCTCTTTTGACCAATCCTAGGAAACAGAGTAGAACAAAATCTAATATCCTAGTTTGGATTACCAAATAATATACACAATTTCTTACTTTACCCCAGCCCAGGTCCTTGCTTTTGCCCTGAATCTCCTTCTATTTCTGATATGTCCCAAATATAATAATCAGGAAGAGAATAAGTCTGAAATATGGTGACAGGAAGATAAAGACAACAAGCTGCATAGTTAACTTTTATCCTTTTTTCTTCCCTACTAGGAGAATTCCTCTATCATTTGGACCAGTAATATGCTCAGCTGAAACACAAAATTCTCCAATTTCCATAACAGCTAGAGTGCTAAAGTGAATACTTTTTAGCCAAGGAGGTGCAAATCAAAGTTGTTGAGAGGGATTTTTAGATATTTTCATAAAGAGAACAGGACAGATATCTCTGAAAAGCCCCTATTTTTCCATTTCTTTTTCTAGTGTATGATATGGTTAAAAAGTGGGAATGCTCATGGCTCCATTGGCTATGAGATTGCCTTGATGATAGAAGGTCATGAGTAGGGGTCATGCTAATAGAGTCTGAATTCGTAATTATGATGGAGACACCATATCAGCACTAAACATAATTCCAAGCTCAATTTCAACCTTCTTTTACATTAAAAAAAAAGAGAGACTGGGAAATAAATTTCTACCTTGTTTAAGCCAGTATTACTTTGTGATTGTTGTTATTTATAGTTGAATCTCATTCTAGCTGATTTAAATAAGACTCAGACATCTCTTTATTGAGAATCATGTCTCTATTATAAAATACTTGCCATTTTTCAAAATGTTTAATATTTTTAAGTCAAATATTCTGCATCAACATATATAAATCAAAGTAGCCATAGCTAATGTAGGTATTTGAAGTATCTCTTCCCTAGTCACATAGCTAAACCATATTCTCAACCTCTCTTGAAGTTAATGTGTCCTTATGACTAAGTTCTAGCCAATGAAAAGTACCACTTCCAGGGTAAATTATAAGTGTTCAACAGATAATGCTCCATCTTTTCCTTATTTCACTAAAAAGAGAGGACTGGCAGAGGCAAAAAACGGAAGAAGCTTAGGTTTCTGAATGACTACATAGAAGACCACAGACTTGAATTTTTATATATGGAGAAATAAGCTTCTCTTCTTTGAATCCTTTGAGATTTGGAATTATTACAGGACTTTGCCCACAAGGACTAATTCAGCTAAATTCAATCAGCAGTGTCAGAGTCAAAATATCCTGGAACCATAGCTTATCAAGTGCTGTAATGGGAAGTCTGACCTCTGAAAACTATTAACAATATGATCTAGGGGAAATAATTTAACCTCCCTTATCTTTAGTTTTATCATTGGTAAAATGGAAATGTCATCGACACTGGAGGGTTACTGAAAAGACTAACCGATGTAATGTAATATTCTATTTTGAATTCATATCTTCTGATTGAGCTGTATTGTATTCCATCATGACATAATCTCAATATATTCAAAAAGAAACTCATCATGTTTCCTGTATTAGTCAGGCTGAACACAATGACAACAAAAAATCCAACTCAAACTAGCTTGAGACAAAAAGGAAAATAATAGACTGTGTAAATGAAAGTCTAAGTAAGGCAATAGGAGCAGCTTGATTCACAGGCCGATATAATTAGACCTTGCTCTTCGCTATTTCTCATCTCTATACTGGCTTCATTTGTAGACTATATCCTTTCAGAAAAAATGATAGGCAACATCTCAAGTTTTCATACACTTCTCAGTAATGTCAGCCATCAAGCAGTACCTTTATAAAATCAAATAATATATAATATACAATGCAATAAAATTAGAAATCAATATCAGATCATTCAATTCTGTACTTACTAGTAAACTAGAATGTACATTTCAAAATAAATAATTGTTCAAATCATAAGTTCATAACCACTGATGATACCCTTCTGCCTCTAATTAGGATACAGAAAGTCAAAACTCCCTAACAAAATCAGCCACATATAAACTACAAAATTAGTTTTTGTAAGTCAACAGAGCTTCAAGGTATAAAAATACCAAAATAATTTAAGGTTAAAATTCTTTCTAGGATAAAAGACCACTACTCCTATTTTCATTCCTGGTAGAAGGAAACTACAATATATTATAATTTGTGTCCTAAATAGTTAATAGTTCTCCAATAAATTTAGAGACACGTGTTTATATGATAAAAATAATAAATATTTTATAAAATAATGTTCCTAGATATTTACCTTTCTGATGTTTTTCATTCCTTCTGAATATCTGGGCTTCCATCTAATATAAAATTCCTTTCCTAAAGAACTTATTTTTTTAATAATTTTTTTTAGTGTTTATTTATTCATTTTTGAAAGAAAGAGAGAGCACACATCAGGGAAAGGCAGAAAGAGAGGGAGCCACAGAATCCAAAGCAGGTTCCAGGCTCCGAGCTGTCAGAGCAGAGCCCAACGTAGGGCTGGAATTCACTAATTGTGAGATAATCACTGAACAGAAATTGGTCAATTAACTGACTGAGCCACCCATGTGCCCCTTTTATCATTTCTTATAGAGCCTATAAAATGATAATGTGTTGTAGGTTATATGTCACATATTTCTATTCTCCCCAAAGAAGGCATCAAAATATTGAGAAAAATCAAGAACAGATGACCAAGATAACAGACTTAAATACAACTATTTCAATAATTATATTAGCTTTAATTCTTTAAATGTTTTTATTTTATTTTAGAGAGAGAGATAGAGACAGAGTATGCACACGGGAGGGGCAGAGAGAGAGGGAAGCAGAGAATCCAAAGCAGGCTCCAGGCCCCGAGCTGTCAGCACAGAGTCTGACAGAGGCTCAAACTCACAAACTGTGAGATCATGACCGGAACTGAAATTGGAGGCTTAACCAACTGAGCCACCCAGGCACTCCTAACTAATGAGCTTTAGAGGAATAAATACTTCTGTTAAAAGGCAGAGATTGTCAAATGAATTTAAAATGTAGGATACCTTGTTTTCTATTTAGAACACTGTAAAGCTATAAATCCTTAAAAAGCTAAGATAGTTTGAAATAAGAAATGTAAGAGACATACTCTACCTTTTTTCTGGTTTCTTAAAGCTACAAGAACAATGTGTTTGTGTTGGCTAATTAAGGCAATTCTGAGCAAAAGAGGACTGCAGAAGTCTGCTTGAGTGGGATTTGGACACACTTTTTTGGGCGGGGGCTGGTAAAAGGGAACAGATTCAGGAGGAGAGTTACAGGAGGCCCCCTCCACTTGCCCCATTTCTATGGAAAATTTAAGTGATAGAGTGGCAATCATCTGGCTAAGATGATAAGCATGAGGGAGAAAAGCCAAAATACTTAGGATAATGCAGCAGAAAGATGTCTGGGCTTAATTTTCTTGATTACATTAATGATCTGAAAAACCAATGCTAGCGACTGCTTACCTCCACATTTCTTATGTGAAAAAGAAATAAACCTCAATTATGTAATCACTGTTATCAAGAATTCTTGTGATTGCCATCAGACCTATTTCTAACTATCCTACGGGCTAAAAAGAGAGGTGGAAATTAAACAACAGTAACTTTCCATTCCCCTGGCAGCACATCGACAGCACTCAAACATTTGATAATTCCAAAGAGGGAGGCAGACAGGACAAAGGGATTCTCCTCTGTGCAAGTGGTTTACAAATTGGGACCATCATTGTGGAGAACAATTTAACAGCAATTTCATAAAGAAGTTGAAAGTCAGGTATATCCCACAGCACAGAAGTTACCCTTCAATTCTCTAGAATGACACTCTCATACTGATATGAGGAGATAGGCGAAAGATGGCAAAGCGTTGCTTAAGAGTAGATCATTGGAAACCTTCTATATATCCACCACTTAAAGAAATTTTAAAATGAATTGTGTTATAATCCTGTGATAAGATAGGATTCAACAGTTAAAATGAAAGAACTAGATTTGTATGTATTAGAATATATAAACCTTGAAAACATAATTTTGAGTCACAAAAAAGTAACATGCGGAAGGATGTGTGTGAAAGATATCATTCATGTAAATTCTTAAATTGCACATTCATATATTGTTTATGAACACACAGACTGCACTGGATTGCTAGCTGTTCCTCCAAATTCATTTTCCCTTCTTCATAGTAAAAAGAATTTTAACTGAAAATAGCCACTGACTAGACATTACATTTCTCTACTGTTCCTACTTAGAACTCCAGAGAGCTGTTATTTATGTTGGAGTACCTGTTGATCTGTATCATAGTCAAAATTGAAATCAAGGCATTAAAAATATAATCTCATCATAATAAGCATAATAAATGTTTATATTAAAATATTACTATATGAAAAATAGCTTTAAATATTTTTAAATTAAAAAACCAAAAAACTAAATAAATAAAACTAAATTCAGTGAAAAAGTGGCACACTCATTTTTTTTTAAATTTTTGTTTATTTTTGAGAGAGAGACAGACAGACAGAGAAGCAGCAGGGGGAGGGGCAGAGAGAGAAGGACACAGAGTTCAAAGCGGGCTCCAGGCTCTGAGCTTTAAGCACAGAGCTCCACACGGGCTCCGCTCAAACTCAGAAACCCCTAGATCATAACCTGAGCCAAAGTCAGACACTTCACCCACTGAGCCACCTAGGCGCCTCAACGTTTTTGAAAATCTTTTTAACGTGTGACTTCATTAAAAACAAATAGAGTCTCATCTGTTTCTGCATTCAGTCTATTCTAATACTGTTATTGTTGCTATCCATGAAGAAGACTTGGTTTCACACAGGTATATAGCTGGGAAAAGGTGGAGGAGATAACGGACACATAGGGAGAATCCCAGGGACTCCACGAGTCCTCAGATTACACTTCGAACTCCTGCCTTAGAGATGGTGAAACAGCCACATCTCGTGGTTCAAAACAGACTGCCTCCCCTGTACCTTCTACCATCCTATAAACTGTTTTCATAGAGAAATAAACTCCAATCTTCATTGAGCCACCGTGTTTTGGTGACTTTTGGTTAGAGGGTCTTAGTTAATACACCTTGTAATAGAGAGATGCATAAGCACAAGAGAAAATGTGACCTGGAAATATGCACACCCACCACAAATTGTAATTCAGGAAGGGTACAAAGGGACCTTAAGTTTGTCTATAATATTTTCTTCATTCTAAAAATGTATCTGAAGAAAATATGGCAAAAAATCAACCTTCTTTAAATCTGCATAGTGGGCACTTGGTGATTATGAGGTTATTTTCCATATATGTGAACGCTTTTATGAAAAATAATTGGAATGTTTTTTGGGGATCTAAAATCCCAAAATCTGGGGATCCAGATCCACTTGAATCTGTACTTAACTGCATTTATCATTACGCTCTCAATGGAGAGAGGTGAAGGTCTCAACATTTTTCTGTAAAATCATAAGTTCATCAAGCCTTTTTAAATAATTCTATAATTACACATAGATTTTGAGGGAAAGAAAGACAATGAAAATGAAATACCTATGCCTAAATGAATGCATTGAAACTCTTTTACAGACTGTTGCTGTTATTTACTTTCTGTTTCTTTAAGTAAGCAGCATATTTCTCTAGGGTTACCATATTAGCATATACTTTCATGGTATTACTGATTAATTTGTATATCAGTTTTAATCTGAAGATTTCAAAGGAATATATAATTGTAATCTTACATATTATAGGAATTTAAGTTTGGAAACCATGTTGAAATCCAGTGTTTTCTATAACACTAAAAGAAACCCTGTTAATTAGATAGGACAAGAATGATTAATATGTAATGGGGAAACTGTGACCTGGAAGGTAACATGATAAACACCTAAGGCCACACAGCAAGTTATTTTCTACATACAGATGTCAAATAAATGTCATATTACCCTTCCTTCTCAAATACCTTCGTTTGAAAATGACCAACACATTTGCCCTCACTTCCCATCAGCCCAAACAATGTTGCTTGCCACTCGAAACCAATCACTAGCAAAAGAGAGAGAGAGACCAGCAAAAGAAAAGTTAGCTCTAAACTAAGCAAGATGCATTTTCTGGGATTGTTGGAAGTTGGGAACCACCTTCCCTGAGCACACTGCTACCTGGAGCCAAAACCAAACCAAAACAAATTCTCTTTTAAAAAAAAAATAAATAGAAATGGCTGCTTGGGCAACACCTAAAAGTGTCTTCCACAACAATCCTACTGTACTTTTATTTAAATTCTTCTTTTGTGCTAGGTGACAGTAAGGGAGGAACAAAAACAGTCCATGTTGCAAATGCTGCCCTCTGATTACGTTAATGAGAGGATTTCCACCATTCCCCCAAACTCCTTGAATTCTGTGCAACTTTCTTTAGCTCCTTTGAACTCACCAACCAGTTTATATTATATACATACTAACATGGCTAGAATTTTGCAAAAATAATGACAGACATTTACACTCATTTAGCTCAGTTAAATTTCTGCCACTGATTGTGAATTCTTTGAGAGCAGGAGTTTAAGTTCTTTTCTTTACCATTTTATTTCTAGAGCCCCAGCCAGTGCCTTGCACATAATATGTGTTCAACATATCTTCCAAAATGTTAAATCTTATTTCAAAGCACTTATCATCACTTCCTTTTTGTCGCCACTGAAACTCTCCCTTCTAGATAGAAATCTGTATTCCCCTATAAAGTATCAAAATAATAAGCAATTCTTATCTAGTATTGATTTTGTGCCAAGCACTCTTCCAAATATTTTATTTATACTGTATGTATATTCCCCCCAGTTAAATGAGTCAGTGTAATCACCCAGAACAGCACCAGTCTGGAAGTCATGAAGTCACTGGGTCTGTGTTTCCTTAGACTATGAGCCTGCAATCACAGTGAGAGGAAAACAAAACAAACACCCTACCAAAAAAAAAAAAAAATCCTACCTATATGTTCCTTTCATAGTGAACAGACAGTAGAGGGACAAATGACATGGAGAAATTCCCTTCTCACTTCAATTCATAAGCCCTGCGGTGCCTTCCCTTCACCCAGTGATTTGTGTCCAGAGAACTCAGTGGGCCAGGCAGTTACCTCACACTAGACACAAGACACCCATGGCTGTGGAAAGTCCCCTGAAGTCACTGGAACATACACAAGAGTGTGTGTCTATGGATATAAATATAAAATGCTTCACTCACCTCGGCCCCCAAAAATCTGACCTTATTTGTCAGTGCTACCTTGGCTGGCTCTGGAGGGCAAGGAAAGCAGAACATCTTGAGCAGCTGATGCTCCAACCGATGCAGGCAGGACAGGCCCTCGCGCTGGAGATAGGGAGGAAACTGGCACGCACGCCTGGACCTTCACCTTCACCGTCCTCAGGGGCCCGCTGCCAGATGCCTCTTTCCCAAGAGCTTCCCAATACTTTCTGGTGTTTTTTATCCTCCAGCGTAGTTGTTCCCTGTAAAAATAACATGATCTCAGTTTCTAAAAGGCAAACTGGAAAAGAGGGAAAAGAAAATTCCTTACAGTTTTTTTCCCCTATGTTTTTACAAATTGAACTATAGTTTATTCCTAGCTTTCATTCTGAACATAACACGGCAATATGGAAAAACGTCTATGTGATCTCTAGGGGGATCCCATCATCTGTTTGTTCAGTACACTTTTGAGATGAAAAAGGCGCTAAAATTCATTATGCAAATTTTTGAGATTTCAATGTTTTGATGGATAAACTAGTTACATGACACTGATGTACCTAAAAATAGTACTAGTCAAAACCTGTTTTCAAAAATAAAATTCACCCCTAAAAAGTTTAAGTAGCAGGTACATTAAAGCATTTAAAGTTGCATTGAGATATTTTTTAAAAACTATATAAATTAACAGAACTCAACAACCTAACAAATAATTATTGTCTGTATAAGTTCACAAACTACTAATTTTCTTAGTGTATCTCTTCCTAACACATGATAGTGGTGTTTCTTGAATAATTTCTTTTATTCAGTATGATATAATTTTGATGTTTTCAGACCACTGGCTGAAATATTTCTCCAAACTTACATTTTACTATTAATATATTTGAAATTGTTGACCTTCAGTTGAATCTTCTTTATAGACACTTTTTTTGTTGAGAAAATACTCCCTTGAGAGCACTTGACATATTGCATGACTGCAAAATTTGAGAAATAGGGGACATATTCCATTCTATTTCATATAATAATGTGTTAATATTTCAGTCATGTATCTTCAAAATATAAGTAATTTTACAAGCCAAAACTCATTAAATAAGTTGTCTCTTTTTTTTATTTTGTTGAAAGTCCCACCAAGCTTAGATACAACAAAATAAAGGTGCTTCTCAATTTTATTTCATTCTAAACCAGAATGTAAATATATTCAATATAAATAAGAGCTTCACTAAAAATGAAAAATCTCTTTCCACAAGTTTACATATTCTAAAGCACAATTCAATAATTTTGGAATTAATGTTTTTTTACACAATTTGTACCTTCATCATTTGTTTTCTTCCTGTCTTGCTTTTATAAGGATAAATGCCAACATCTTCCTCTTTGTAAACTTCACTTCCAGTAATTACATGTCTCCAAAAGTTTCAGAGCTTAAGTTTTTTAATGCTTCTTTCACTGCATATTAGATGAGGAATTTTCAAACTGATTTTTTAATGTTTATTTATTTTTGGGAGAGAGAGAAGGGGAGAGAGAGAGAGAGAGGAGATGGAGTGTGAGCAGGGGGAAGGGCCGAGAGAGAGGGAGACACAGAATCTTAAACAGTTTCCAGGCTCTGAGCTGTCAGCACAGAGCCCAACGCAGGGCTGGAACTTGTGAACCACGAGATCATGACCTGAGCCGAAGTCAAATGCTTAACCAACCGAACCACCCAGGGGCCCCCAAACTGATTTTGAAAGAGATACAAGCAAAAATGTATAGGCCTCCTTTACAAAAAAATTCAATGCTATCACAGGACACTTAAGTTTATCTGCAAAATGCTTCTTATAAATTCAAATATTTCAAAAACTCAATGGGTCACAAGCAGTGCAAAGAGAAAAAGCTCAGATTTCTATGCCATGATTTTCTTTGTTTTTATAGTCAGTGTCAGCTTTCTCACAAATCTCTCTGTCTAAAGGGGACACTTCAATTTAAACATTTCTTCATCATAAGACACGTAAGGTATGTGGACATTTTTCCACCGTGTGAGCAGTGGTGTCATGACCTGCCCATCTGCCTTCCGGGGCCATCTCAGCCTCACTGCTTACACTGTAGTGGGGGTGGCATCAAGCTGATGGCTGGAGATCTTTGGTGGCCATGGAGATGAAAGCAGGCCATGAGTGCAGTTGTCTTTGGGTTCCCCCATGCTTCGTTAGGCATTTCTTTTTTTTTTTAATTTTTAAAAATGTTTTTATTTATTATTGAGAGACAGAGAGACACAGAGCACAAGCATAGGAGGGGTAGACAGAGAGGGAGACACAGAGTTCAAAGCAGGCTCCAGGCTCTGACTTGTCAGCACAGAGCCTGACTCAGGGCTCGAACCTACAAACTGCGAGATCATGACCTGAGCCGAAGTCAGACACCCAACTGACTGAGCCACCCAGGCACCCATCGTTGGGCATTTCTAAAGTAACCCCACACATCTCTGCACACAACGGTATAGTGAGCTCCAGGATGGGGAAGGGAAGACTGGTATCTGCTCATGGTTTCTTTTCTTCCTCTCACAACCACTGGTGCTGGCAGGGACGGGCTTTCCCTCTTTGTCTTTCTAGATGACCATTATCTTCCTTCAGCAAAAAGCTGTCACCAAGTCTTCCAGGCCTTCATGCTAGAGTATGAGGAGATGGGGAGTTCAAAGACCTCTCTCTTAGCAAGCCTGGATTTATATCTCATTATTTCCCGTGGACATAAAATTCCTATTTGGATTGTCAGAAATCAAATACTAACTTTTACTCTCCCTGCATTGCTGTTGTATCCATCCTAATTACTCTACCTCCCCGCTCTGCATCCCCATCAACAGTAAATGCTTGGGTGAAAGTAAGGCATATGAAAATGCAAAAGAGACAAGTGTATCCATACATCTTCCAAATCATCACCCCCTCTTTCAATATGTTACTGAAGAAATAATCAGTGGGTTGGGTGCTTGAGTGGACCAGTCAGTTGAGAGTCTAACTCTTGGTTTCCACTCAGGTCATGATCTCAGTCAAGGGATTGAGCCCTGGGTCAGGCTCCATGCTCAGCTTGAGATTCTCTCTCTCTTTCCTTCCTCCTCCCCCGGCTTACACTCTCTTTCTCTACAAAACATTATATATATAATTAGTGGCTCAAAAGTAAGTATCTATAAATGTCATCAGATGATATTGACAAGCTGAGTTATGAAAGAATTTCCTATAAGTGAGAGCGCTGGTTTCATTGTGTCCTTGTAAGGATTATCATTTTGAAAATTTTTGCTAATTTCAATTCAAAAAAATAATCAAGCAATAACCTTTGATTTCTTTAGTTTTATTTTTTTTTTTAACCTTTAATTCTGTAGGCAAGTAAACTTGAACTCAGGAGAGATGCAATTTAATTACTTGATCTGGGGATAAAAAAAATGACAAGGTTCTGAGCAAAAGCAGAACGAAGAGATTTTTGTTACTATGATCAACAGCTTTTGCATTTCACTATCATTTGAAAACTGGCTTGATTACCTGGGCTATGAGTCTGACTACTTAGCAATGCAATGATTTCTTAGATTTGCTTAGTTCCTTCATTTCTCCAAAGTTATTGCCATTTTACGTAAATGATTTTACTTTTCTGTGAATGCCATGAAGCATTATTAATTCCATATCATAGCCACAGTGAGAGCCAGAGATCTTAAGTGCTTTGCTCAAAGTGGACAGAAAGAGCAGAATGAGAGGTGCGGTCAGTCTAAATTGGAATTCTGACTTCTACCATTGACTGATTCTGTTATATCACAGAATTTCTTAACATCCCAAGATGCTTCCTCATCGACCAATCAAAATTAGTAAAGTTCACCTCCAGGTTGTAATAAGGAATAAATATCACAATATTTATAAAGGGATCTTTGTTCCAAGCTTGAAAGGGAGCAGTCTATTAATGAACGATTATTCTCATCGACGGACAGCACAGTTGCTCATTCCCTTATAGTCCGTTGCCTTTTCTTTTCCTTTTAAATATATCTTTTCATATTTAGAACAATGACTGACTGCAATACATCTTGTGAGGCCAAGGATTAGCAGAGATAAAGAAAGAGAAATCAAACCAAACGGGATTCTACCTTTGAATTTATCTAACAAAATAATAGAATCATAAAAAGCAAGAACTATAAGAACAACACTTGTGAATCCATCTAACTGCCGACAGAAACATAGGTGTGGAAAGAAAAGGGCTGGCCCAGAGTTTCACAGGGAGTAACCTGCAATCAGTATTTCTTTTAGAGCCCTGGTCTCTGAAATCAGAACCAGGCCTTTGAACACAATGTGCATTTTATCCTTCACAAAACAGGCAAGGAGACCCATAGGTTTTACCAATGAAAAACGAAGAGGCCTGCCAAAAATTCCAGCCAATCCCACACACTTAGTGGGGATCCACTGAGTGCCAGTGCCCACACCAAAAGCTCTGGGGCATAGGGCTGGGTTAGGCATGGTCACTGCTCTCTTGTCTAGTGGAGGAAGCAGGCATACACACAAGTAACTTGATTCCAAAGCAGAATGTGATAAGTGTTATCTTAGATCAGTGGAGGAGACAGGTCACACGACTGGAATAGCATGAAGTCAGGCCTGAGGCTGAGGCCATGCTGTTATTTAGGAATGCTATCAGGTTCATCTCACAGCTTGGCAAAGGTCCCAAAACCCTGTAGCTTCTTGTCCTGGGTGTGCTGGGTCATAGGATGTTCCACTGCCTCTCCTGGAGCCTACTGTGAAGGCCCCTGGATCTGAGAGTGTACACAGACAGGTAGAAAGAGAGATTTGTTCCATGTTTTTCAAATAAATGATCCTAGAATGCCTGGCACAACAGGAAAAAGAAAATGGCTACTTCAAGGTTACCACTCTTCTCTCTCTTCCTAGCATGTCTGGAGGTGGTAAAAGTCAGAGCCTCCAGCTTTCTGTCCATTCAGGAAGTGAACAGAACCAAAAATACTGATTTTGTTTATTTCTCTAGGGTAGTTCTTATCTCACTCAGTTTTGCCTTAGCTGTATGCAAGTCTGTTTTGCCAAAGGGGACAGTGAGGTTCCAGAGGATTGAGCCCCTCTGACTCACCTCAGCTCCCACAGCACCCAGGGAAACCTTTATTGTGTTAAATACTCAGCCAAATGCAGCTGACTTGAATGGAATCTTCTGTTTTCCTTTAAGCCTTCCCCATTTCCCAACTTGCTGGCAACTTTTCCCAAATGCCTTCAAATGCAGAGTTAAAAGTGAAAGGGAAGAAAAGACCTTTCTCTGGCGAATATCACATTGTGTTAAACAGATTATATAAAAAGCAAGGGTGAGGGGAGGAATTAACTTGGATAAAAAAGGGAAAGATGCCTTGAGTGAAAGCCCAGAGGTCTGAGCTCTGCCCATAGGCTCGCTATTTCCCTCCCAGAGCCTCAGCCTCCTCAGATGACAGACGTCAGGGCTGAGTAGGTTTATTGCCAAGACTTCATTTATTCTGAGTGCTCTATCATGTTAATTATGATTACTCTTCACACTACTTGCAACAGTAATAATACTGGTCTAATAATATAGAATTTACAAAGCACTCACAGATCCATTATTCTCAAATATCTAATAAGGGGGGAGCAAGGTAAGCTGAGGAGTCCTCCTTTCCAAGCCCTCTCTGAAGCAGGCTTGACCTCTAGAGCTTAGTCTGGCCTAGATCAGATTTCTGTGGTCACACTCTGATCCAAACCAATTGGTAGGGCTTTGGAATGGACTAGGCGCTTCTTTGAATGTATCCAAGAAACCCACAACATTGTGCTCCCACATGTGCTGGCCAGACCCACCAACCAGAGCTCAAGAAAGGCTTCAGGAAGAAGACTCTTCTCTCTTCTTTCTCCTTTACTCAATCTTCACTGCCTACATCTCATGTGCAATGATGACCTTAATCACCACCTTCCAGTGATGATTACCAACTCCGGAGGTCTAACCTGAACTGGGCTTTTGGCTCCCAATGCACTTTTCTAACTAACTGAGTAACATCTCTATTGTCTCCTTGAAGCTCTGTGTGATCCACTCCTTCGTCATTGACTTTCATCCTATTATCACCTCTTACAGACCTCCCTGGCTCCTCCACCATCTGCCTTGCTAACTTGGCTCAAAATTTCTGGTCCAGCTCTGATTACTTTTCTTGGTCTTCTCTTGCTAATCAGCGGCGGAGTCCGGCAGGTTTTCCCCTGGCAGTATCTTCCCCTGTCATGCTTAGATCTCATCACTGCTTACTTAGACAAATTCTTATTATTTACAACTATTCTGCCTGGGCTAGTAAGCCAGCATACAGTCTTTTCTAATCATACTGCACCTCTAATCAGAACCACCAAGCAGGCCTCCACTGCCCACCACACAGTTTTGTTTGTTTGTTTGTTTGTTTTCCTAACACTGGTGTTAAAGACCTTCCACCATCTGCTGCAATCAGCTTTCCCAGATGTAGGTCCTGCCGCTAAGTGAACTGCGCATGCGCTCCCACGCCTCTACTCCTGTAACATTAAGTCGTTCAGAATGCCCTGCACTACTTCTCCCCACCATTTTTATTAAAACATCATTCCATGTTTCTAGCTTCTCTAAGGTGCAGCTTGAATGGCCCCTCCCCCATTACACATTTCTCAGGCCAGATGTATATGCTCTCCGTGTTTTGAACCTGTCTTGCTGTCTTTTTCTTTGTAAGAACAGCACTAATCTTATTTTGCCTCATTATTTGATCATGTGTGTAGAAGGACACTTCCAAAATGGTTTCTGTTACTCCAGGTTGCATGTCAGTGTGCATCACTGCGGAATTTGACACAGCAAAGAGCTCACTGCAGTTTTGATTGAATGGGGTTCCAGTGAGAAATCAGAAATACAAGGAACAAGAAAAAAAGATGAAAGAAATCAAGAGCCATCATGGTCTTTTACCTAGGATTTAAACCATTTCACCTTGGAGGATACAGTTATAATACAGATACCCTGCACTGACTTCCACAGAAATGCTGATTTTATGACAATCACAAAATGCTAGAACCGGGTGGAGCTCATGAAAAGATGAAGTTTGGTGCAAGGGAGTAATTTACTCCAAACCACAAATTTCAGTCAGCAGCTGAACTAGGACTGGAACCATTTATCCTGATATCTAGGCTAGCCTCTATCTACTATTATTCTTCTCACAATTTTTTACCCAATTAACTACAAGAATGCAGTAGGCCAAATGTCTGTATTTACATAATATTGATCTTGGAGCAATGGGTGACCAATTAGATCTCCAAAACTACCCCAGGGTCTCTTCTTACAACAGGGAGACATTCTGACACTTAACTATATGTGACTTCCAGGGAGGAACTGGAAATGTCTGGTGCACAGAGCCTCTCTGACTCCCCTGTTTATTTCATAGCACCTAAAAGGTGCTTTGCCTTATGAAATATCAGTGATCAATTGAATTGCTATAGTCTTCTGCTTTTCCACAGTTCTTTTCTATGTCCCAGATTTTATTACAAATACCAAGGGTTCTCTGACCTGAACTTGTCAGGAAAAATTCCTCTTGCAAAATACTACATTTGCTCCGTGCATTCCTAATAGTCATTCAACCCCCTAGCACAAGAATCTGGCTCCTCAACCCTAAAGCTCTGGCTTTGGGATGTGAAATGAGTACACTGTGCCTACCTAGCCAGCCCTTCATGCAGGAACTCTGTGTGCCCTGGGCCAGGGCCTGGCACCTGCACCTGGGTCAGAGGAGCAGAAGCGTGGCCACCTGGTCCTTACCCTTTTGCTACCACCTGACAGGAAGATGGTTTAAGCTTTCTCTTGCACAATGTACTGGAGGCGGAGGAGGAAGGCAGACCAAGAAAACGGGTCAGGCTGATTTCATCAGCTGGCAGCCAGCATCAATATTTCTCAGAGAAAAGATGCTGGCAGCTTACATGCAGCATGCTCGGGTCGATTCCATGTCACAGGATGCATGAGCCGTGGCTTCCTTGCCTCTTCTCACCTCTCTTTCTTCTGGCCCCAGGCAAAGATGTTTTCCTTTTTGGTGCATAAATTGAATGTGAACAGAGTCTATGGATTTTATTTCAATTAACATGACATTTTCTTCCATACCAAGTTGTTAACACTAGATCTTTAGAAATAAGTATACAATGCATTCCCCCTCCTTTTAAAAAATGTGTGTGTGTATGTGTGTGTTTGTGTGTTACTATTCAACACAATAGTAATAGGCTCACTATAGAAATTTTGGAAATATTATTATTTCTCTCTCTCTCTCTCTCTCTCTCTATATATATATATATATATATATATATATATATGCCTATAGTCAATGGATCATTCAATATAAGCAATTTCTAACTTTTTACCTAAACATGTATTAAAAATATTGTTTCACACTAGTAAATTTTCTTTCACAGCATGATTCCTTGGTCACATAATACTACATTAGAGAGCTATAACAAAATGTACTTAGCTCTACATTGTTGGACATTAGGATCTCTTTCCTGGTTACTCTATACAATACCTCGATAAATATCTTGTACAAAATCTTTTTCTGCTGTGTGTATTCATATTCATTTTCTCAGACAGAGTTCTCTTTCCACTTCGTGAGATATGACACCAAGTTTGAATTCCCAAATTTAGCCAGCAGATCGCAGATTGGACTGTGGGAGGTTGAGGCAGCTTGGGGAGAATGAAAAAGCTAAGAACGGGAAATACAACTGCCCATCTTCTGGGTTCATTATAATCCACAGGATACTGTGCCAAAATTCCTGCTTATTAAACAGCCTACCCTGACACTCTCTCAGACATTAATTGATCCATAGTTTCACTCATCCCTTTAATTACAGTCCTAAAGCACACAGAGACCCATGTGGATCAGTACATCAGCCATGACAAGTTCAACCAGCATCATTCACCAGGTGAAAGTAATTAAAGGAATTTCATTCTTTACTTTTATCCATAGGTGGATTTAAAAGGGACCCTAATAACCAATCCACAGCAACACTCAACAAAATTGTAGTCACTCACATTAATTTTGCAATGACTCTAATATAATTCTCTTAGGATCTTCAGTATGTAGATCAATTTAATCCCCTTCCTAACAAGAAGAACCTTTCTTTATTGGAAGAGAGAAAAATGGGAAAGAGAGTACAGGATTCTATTTGGTAGACCAAGGTGAAGAACTGAGTGTTAATAATGTTTGTCCTGTCACATAACCAGTTCTCAAATATTTACTGAAATTGGACAAGCCAGAAACTGTGCTAGTTTCTAGGTGGAATATGAATTGAAGAAGAAAATCTCTATTATTAAGAGTGCTTAAGTGTCTGTCTTCAGCTCAGGTCATGATCTCATGGTTCATAGGTTCAAGCCCTGCATCCAGTTCTGCACTGACAGTGTGGAGCCTACTCAGATCCTCTGTCTCCCTCTCTCTGTCCCCCCTCTCCACCTCTCTCTCTCTCTCTCTCTCTCTCTCTCTCTCTCTCTCTCAAAATAAATAAACATTTGGGAAAAAATAAGTAGAACTAACTAGTTGAGGAGGCTAGCAAATAGTAAATTATCTGACAAGAGGATTGGTCTTCAATTTACAGAAAGACAAAGATTGTTGGTTCCTGGTGACTTGTCTCTGCTGAATCAAATTGGAAAAGGGACAAGACTCACATCTTCAATGCCATAAACAGCAATTTATTTAATAAATATGGGCAAAGACATTTGACACATAAGCCTATGCTCCAGGAATTTACAAACTAGTTAGATATTTTTAAAAATATTTTTAGCGTTATTTATTTTTTGAGAGAGAGAGAGAGAGTAAGACAGAGAGGGGCGGATAGACAAAAAAGAAGGAGAGAGAAATCCCAAGCAGGCTCCACACTGTCAGTGCAGAGACTGATGTGGGCTCAAATTCTTGAACTGTGAGATCATGACCAGAGCCAAAACCAAGAGTCAGATGCTCAATCAACTGAGCTACCCAGGAGTTCCTAGTTAGATTTTTTTTTTAAATGTTTATTTTTGAGAGAGAGACAGAGCATCAAAACGGGAGGGGCAGAGAGAGAGACAGAGACAGAGAATCTGAAGCAGTCTCCAGGCTCTGAGCTCAGCACAGAGCCCCACGTGGGACTTGAACTCACAAACCCTGAGATCATGACCTGAGCAAAAATTTGAGGCTTAATTGACTGAGCCACCAAGGTGCCCTGCCAATATAGTTAGATTAATGAAAGACTCATGCATGAAATAATGAATAAGGAGTTGTTACAGGAATTACATAAGCAATAAGTGTCAGCACATTTTAACTAGATAATGTTTCAGGATTTCAGGAAGGAAAATGGGAGGAAATTGGAACTTGAAGGTGTTTTCTTTCCTTATAGTTCAAGTAAAGTTGCTAAGGGATATAGAATTAGGGTTGCAATAAAACTCTTGAGGTAACACTGCTTAAAAAATGAACTTAGACTCTACTTGTTCTTATTTTACTGACATTTGGTGAGTACAATAAGTTAGAAAATACAACAAATTCTAGTGACATGAGATTCATTGGACATGAAAGTTCAAATTACTGTGGGGTAAGACAATAATTTTTGTATTTACTTGAGTTTAATACCGTAGTGACACATAATACTTCAAATTCAGCAAAAAGTTGGTAGGTTTGATATTACTCTTTCTAGCTTACCCATAAAAACAAAACAAACCACACCAAAATAAAAACAAAACTGAGTCAGGGCTTTTTACTTGCTCTAAATTACACAGGCCTCCAAACCATTTTCTTTAACCTATACTGCCATTATTGCTAGAAAATGTTTCATACAAATGAAATAAACTTTAGATCTTTGATCATCTATGATTAGTTATTCAGCTTAGTAATCGCACTGATCATTTTCGTATTTTATTTCTTAGATATTTGTCTTTTCCTTATTTTAGAAATTCATTATGCCAACAATTAAGTAACAGAGATCACAGCATCTGGGAATAAATTTCTGCTTTCTATGACATTTACCAAGAGCCAAGGAGTTGGCTTAGCTCATTAGTCAGCCCTGCATAATTTTCCATATATTTCATTAAATTTTGTACTGGCACATTAATTTTAATTTATTTGTTCATGATTTTATAACTTTAAATAAGTTTTAATCCATTATTTTTATATTATTAAAATATGTAGTAAAATAATATACATATCAAAAATAAAAAGCATATTATTAAAACATGTAAGATGAAATTTATATTATTAAAATATTATAAATATAGACATTTATTTGATATATTTAATATATATAGACTATGCTATCATATTATATTATTATATACTGTATATAGATATTAATAAGTATTAATAATATATAATGTGTTGATACATAGTATCTTATTTGTTATAAGGTATAGTGAGTAATTTAAAAATATGTTTTTATTAATGTCTGATAGAAATTAAATGACTCTAAGTGTACTTTTCATATTTATATTAACAAGTGTACAAGAAAGAGCTCCAATATCTAAAGATTTGGCAATTGGTGTAACATTTAAGGACAGACCATCACAGTTTTAGGAAATTTTTTGGAGAAACCATTGTATACCAGGTATGTTGGGCACTTTTGCACCCCTTGTTGCATTTAATTCTCAAAACGAGACTCAGTTTGAGTTCTAATCCCTATTTTACAAATGAGGAAATGCTCTCAGAAATATTTATAAGTTCAGCTAAGATCATATTATTTGGCAAGTGGGAGAACCAGGATGTGTCTGAATGAGTTGCTTTTATCCCAGCAGTGGGAAGTGGGAAAAGGAGGAGGCATCCACAACATTATTTTCTTGTGTTGCTTGAGTTCGTCACCATGACCAACCTACCTCTATGAATGAAACGTTAGCACATACCACTGTCCTCTACTTATTTGCTGATAGAGCTCAATTTTGGAGCTACATTATAGGGAGAAAAACAGTTTTAAGTCCATTGCTAGTGTAACAAATTTAATTTGTCTTCCTTATGGATTTGCTTTAACTCTGCGACTGATTTCAGCTGTTCTTATGCAAATGTGTAGCCTCCTCCTGGGGGCCACCAGCAGTCTTTCACTCTCACTCTCACCATTTCCACCCCCACAATGTACTTTTTTTCAATAAAACAATCCTCCTAACAGAAGGTACTTATGAGATTTTCATCTCAAATAACACCATCGATTGATAAAATGGCATCTTTCTTCTGATCAACCTAAAAGATTCTTGCAAACATTAATAACAATACAACTTCACATAATACTTAGGACATGAACTAGAGGGCATGATATCTACCACTTATTGAGCATACTCGATGCATTTCAGGCAATCCTCTTTTCATCTCCACAGCTGGGTGTCGGCACAGACAAGGAAAGGAAACTGAGTCTCAGCTGAGAAGGAACTCACCCAAAGTCATACAACTAGTTAGTGGTAGAACCAGATGCAATGTCTGATCCTAAAGTTAGAGAACCACTTACTATTTATAAGAGCTTAAGAGAAGGCTATTGCTTAATTTTTCCCAACTTCAAGTTCCTCATCTTTAAATGAGGGCTGTTAATAGCTGTCCTGCCTATTCCACAGGCTGTTTGAGAAGATCAAAGGAGCTAATGGATGCAAGAGAGAATATTTTGCTAAAAGCATGAAGCACCATAGAAATACAAGGTTTTATCAGTCTATCTAATGGATCTCTCTTATAATTGAGTAGGGGTTTTATTTTTCTTTGATGTAGCCACCAACCTTTCAGAACAGCATTCGGACTACAGTTTAGTTTCAAGCTCAATGTAAAAGTAAATAGCAATACATAATTAGTGTTTGGTGTGTCTCACAAACCTACCCCACCCCATTCACAGTGGCCAATCTTGGGTGAGGTGGTTATATTACTCCAGACTAAGGGCACTCAGTGTCTACCACACCTTAATTTAACTATGTACAGTTAACATCACTTCATATGGGAGATACACTTCTTGTATAATTTGAAAAGGTAAGGTGCTTAGACTATCAGAAAATGTGCTGTGAGAGTTTTTATACATGGCTTTGTTACTAACTAGTTGTAAGTATTTAGGCTTCTCATCTTTCTGGGCCTCATTTTTCTCATTTATAAAGTGGGCAGATTAGACTGCATAATTCATGTACTACGTGATTTAACCAACGTTTGTTGGAACTTGCCAAATACCTATGCTTAGGGCTGGTGTTCTGGAGACAGTGTCGCAAAAGTCTGGGTGTGGGCAGATATAAACCAATAATAATAATTCAATGTGATATCACTAATGGCTCTTCCATTAGTAGTCAAGTGAACATGTCCCCCCTTTTTTCATGTATGTGTGAGTGCGTGTGCACACGTGCATGCACACACACACACACACACACAGACACCTTCATACAGGACCAAAATAATTGCAAACTAGGTCAAGCAGAGACTGACTCCACAGAGCTAAGTATTAATTAAAGAAAGGTTTCACAGAAGATAGAATAATGACATTAACTCATTGGGTTTCATTTCTAGTTTGTGCATACCATGAGAGGTTTGTAAAAGTCTTGATGCACTTGAGTAAACCTTAGCGAAAACCTGTTTCCACTTAGTTTCATAATTACTTGGTCATTTCTGAAGCTAACTGAATTCTCAGGCAGAGGTCAGCTCTGGGATGTCTTCTGTCACCACAACAACCCAGGGAATGACTTTCCTTGATGACTGCTCCTTGTATACAGGAAGAAATTTTGAGGATTCTCTAAGAACAATCACATCACAGACTCTGAAGTCCCAGGATTCAGACTCAGAGGCTTTGAGTACAGCCTCTGTTACTTACTGAATATATGTCTGATCTAAAAACAAAACAAAACAAACAAAAACTTGACCCTAGGCAAGTCACTTGATCCCTCTGGGCAACAAGTTTTTTGTTTTTATGTTTTTGTTTTTGCAATCGAAACAATGGTGATCATTTTTGTCTATGACCTGGGAAGATTGGGAAACTCAAAATGCTTGCAGTCTTTAAAGAGTTTCAGACATGTTACATTGGGGTATATGTCTGGAAAGGTCAAATGGGAATGAGCAGTAAGTGCTGGGAATGGGAAGTTCCAATAGACAACAAGGCCACAGCAGTTCAGAGCTACAAGTCCTTGGAGATTACTTAGTCCCCCATCCTCACTCTACCCATGAAAAACAAGGCCTGTTAGAGGAAGGCCTTATTAAGACTTGTGCCATATCATACTTGCACATATTCTAGCACAGTAGTAAGAATTAGAAGTAGCAATTGCTCTAGGGCGCCTGGGTGGCTGAGTCGGTTAAGCAGCTGACTTTGGCTCAGGTCAGGATCTCACAGTTCAGAGGTTCAAGCCCCGTATTGGGCTTTGTGTTGACAGCTTAGAGCCTGGAGTCTGCTCCAGATTCTGTGTCTCCCTCTCTCTCTGCCCCTTCCCTGCTCACTCTCTGTCTCTCTCTCTCAAAATAAAATAAAGACATAAAAAAATTAGAAGTAGCAATTACTCATACAGATATTTCATGAGTTCAGGAATGTTTAGGACAGTGACTGTGTCAGTGATTTTTCTTTCATTTTGTGTTTTGTTATTGCTACTGTGAGTATTTACGCACACTGCTAATTCACTGGGCAATTCCTTTATAGATTTAGTTTTATGCTCCAGAAGTATTCTCTCTCAGGGCAAACTATCTCTCAAGGCAATGAGGCATAACAAATATATATTACACACATATAAATATATATTTTAAATTTATATCTGTAAATACATATTTTAGAAATACCCAGTCTTCTGAATTCCAATGACTGTAGATTTTCTCAGCTTCCATTAAGCTTTTGCCCTTGGAAGACGTATATAGCTTGGTGCTGTTTAGGGAAACCACCTGCCTCTAAACCAGATCAGGCATTTCCAGCCTGCCTTCATTCACATTTTCAAGATAGGATTCTTGTGAATTCAAGAGGTTGTTAGAAAACAATTATAGATGAGTCTTCCACATTTCTGTTCTTCTAGGTAGAGGCACTAACTAGCCTTTATTCCAGAATATACTTTCAAGGATGATGGTGTTTTGAACAGCCTTGGAAGCTGGTGACAGTGCCTCTCTTTCAACAAAGGGAGGGCATGCTGTAGACTAACATAAAATATTCAGATCCTCTCAACTCAGAATCCCTGGGCCCTCTTTCTACTGCCCTTTAGGACCTGGGCCTCAGGGAACCAGGATAAAAATGCTGACACAGGCTATTCCCACACGGTAAGAAACTATCATCCTCTCTGATGACCACTCTCCTATCTTTAATCAACATGCATGAACTGTGGCAGGCTAATTTGCTAGCTTCCAAGCAAATCTCAGACCCTTTGCAGGTCTCAGTAGCTACTCACTCACCAAAATACCTTCCATCAAAGAGACTCAGTTCAATTCCATGCCTATTTGATAAACATTGGTTTACAGTATGCACGTGGTGATGCCAAACTAGCCAAAGCAAGGTGTGAGGAAGTTTGGGAGAAGGCTTCATAGATCTTTATAAATCAACCAGGAAGGGAAAGCGAAATGTGATGCTCGTAACGATTTTAGCCACCTTGCTTCAACCCTGGGAGTGACAAAAACCACACATGATAAAACATAGGAAAAAAACTACAGAGAAAAGGAGCCATACCTGACTCAAGGAGCTGCCGCCGTGCAAATGCAACTGCCGCTGTGTTGGAGAATGTATTTTCTTATTGTTTAGGGTGATTTGCTTCAGGCTTTTCTATGTCCTTTTATCCAAATTCACCCTGCGGATACCATAGCCTTTGAGAAATGCCTCTTACTGACTCCCCCCACATTCCTTCTTGGACCCACTATAGTAAGACTTCTCCACCCATGTCACCAGTTATTTCATTTTAATTCTTGTTATGCTAGACACACAGAAAGAGCATAAAACGTGTAAGTGAAATTTAAAAATTAAAAGTAAGCAAGCCCAAATCACCACTCATATTAAGTAAATAAAATATTCACAGCATCCCACACAGAGGCCTCTCCAACATCACCACCCTTCCCTGTTCTTCTAGAGCTAACTATCCTTCAGAATTTTGTCACAAACACTTCCCTGCAGTTTTCATGGCTTCAGCCCCAAGAATGTCTCCCTAATCAATACAGTTTAGCTTCCACCGCTTTTGAATTTTCTATAAACGGAGACATATTTTATGTATTTTTGTCCAGCTTCTTTGCCATTTCTAAGTGCCATCCCTCATATTTTTTGTGCAAAGCTTTCGTGTTTTCATTTGCATTCATGTAGATTATCCCATTGCATTAATATACTACCATTTATTTATTTCGGTGGGCATCTAGATTGTTTTTCACTTGAGACAATAAAATTCCAACAACTACATTCTTGTAAACATATCCGGGAGGAGCCAAGATGGCGGAGAGGAAGGGAGCTCTGTAAACTTCCTCTGCCCCATCATTGAACCGAGAAGGACATTACCTCATCTGCAAGAGTGGAAGGAGAAAATACAGACTCCAGAAGGAAGAGAACCTAAGGATACCTGAGTGAGTGCGAACTGGGGAGATTGGAAAACAGGCCAGCCCAAGACGGGCAGGGGAGGTGAGAGCCCCAGCCCAACGCGGGGCAAGCGCGCGGAGCCCGAGAGAGAAAGGGAAGAGACAGAGAGACTGAACACGCTCATAGTACTGTCTCTGGGGAAGAGGAAAAGAACGCTTAACCATGCTTAGAGAGAGAAGCTCACTCCATAGATAGCTGCTGGGTAGCCTAAATCCCGAACCCAGGTGGCGCAAAGGAAAGAACAGCTTCCAGCCCTGCGCCATCTTGGCGAGGAGTCGGAGGCCGCGGCAGCGGCGGTGTCAGGGGTGCTCACTTCAACCTCGGTTTTGGGAGTGGGAGCACGCACCTCATTTCCACAGCGCATCTCTCCCCCAGCGTTGGCCGAGTGAACCCTGAATCCCAGGTACCAACAGGGAAAATACAGCCCCCACCTCTGCGTGATCCCGGCAGGGAGTTGGCGGCAGTCGAGACCTGGCTGCATGCTCAGGCTGCAGGAGCTCCCAGCTCATTTCCAGCAGCTCCCGGTGCCTCCAGCAACAGCTGTGCACTCATTCCTCTCCCAACTCAAACGTGATCTCAGCTAGGGGTTGGGTCTGTGACGGTGCACACTTCATTTCCTGCTGCGCATCTCACGTCAGGCAGGGGCAGCAGAAATCCCTGCCTGAGCCAAGACAAACTGATTCCTCCCCCAAGAAGCCAGCCACCAAAGCAAAAACATCCCATCTGTGGTAGCATAAAAAGTGCATGGCTTGGAACCTTGAACCAAGGCGGGCCTGGAAAATACAACTCGGCTCAACCGCAGCACAAGGAGATCGGACTCATTAGAGTGGCCTACAGTTCATAGTTCAGCAAAGCTTGGCGTGCCGCCTATCTAATCTCTGCACACACCAAGGCAGAGCCTCTGAGAGTAGCCTCTGAGACCTACCACACCAAACCACACCCATCCACGAAAGGGAGCTGCTGGGTTTGGGGGGGGGGGTTGTTTTTTTATAATTTTTTTCTTCATTTTTTTTCTTTTCTTCTTTTTCTGTACATATTAATTTTTTTAATTTTTAAAAAATTTTACTCCTTATTTTCTTTTCTCCTTTCTCCCTTTTTAATTACCTTCTTGCAATGCAGATATATTCTCCTATATCTCATCCCTACCTCTCCCCTCAACTGGTCATACATTTTAGACTGTCCACTGTCCTTTGTTGTCTCTGACCCCATTTATTTATTTTTTTTTCTTTTTCTTTTCTTCTTCTCTTCTTTTCATCTCTTTCCTCTCCATTCTCTTTATTTTCTATCCCCCTTTTAATGTGTTTGCTTCTTTGATTTGTCTGTGCGTTTGTGTGTTACTGTTCCCTCTGTGTTTGTCTGTCTGTTTTCCTTCTTAGGGCTACACCAAGAAACAAGCCAAAGTATGCATGACAGCGAGTCCCAAATATTGCTGAGTAGGGAAATAAAATATTCAAAGGCACAACAAGAGAAACCGAGAGACACCATTAAAAGAATATTTCCTGAAACGACAGGCCCTGGACAGTCAATAAGCCTCCTTTAACAGAGAAATATTAACAGGTGCACAGTGCACAACAAGCTTTCTAAAGGTGACAAGAGACAGAAAACTAGCAAGAATGACAAAACGAAGGAACTCTCCCCTGAAGAACCTCCAGGAGGAAGTCACAGCCACAGAACTGCTCAAGGCAGATCTAGACAACATACTGGATCAAGAATTTAAAAAGCTTGTCATAAAATTAATCGCTGGGGTTGAGAAAAGCATCAAAGAATCAACTGAGACAATGACTAGGCACTGTGATGAGTTAAAAAATGCTATAGATGAGGTGAATAACAAACTGGAGGCAGCCACCTCAAGGATTGAAGAGGCAGAGAGAAGAATAAGTGAATTAGAAGATACAGTTATAGCAAAAGAGGAAGCTGAAAAAAGAGAGAAATTAATCCACGAGAAGGAAAGGAGAATTCGAGACCTGAGTGATACAATCAAACAGAACAACATCCTTATCATAAGAATTCCTGAAGAGGAAGACAGAGAGAAAGGTCCTGAAGGGATACTAGGCCAAATTATAACTGAGAATTTCCCAAATCTGGGAAAAGAAATAGACATTCAAATTCAAGAGGCACAAAGAACCCCCTTAAGACGTAACTTGAATCAGCCTTTGGCACGATTTATCATAGTGAAACTGGCAAAATATAAAGATAAAGAGAGAATTCTGAAAGCAGCTAGGGAGAAAAGGGCCCTCACATACAAAGGGAAACCTATCAGAGTGATTACAGACCTATCTAATGAAACTTGGCAGGCCAGGAAGGAATGGCAGGAAATCTTCAATGTGATGGACAGAAAAAAACATGCAGCCAAGAATCCTTTATCCAGCAAGCCTGTCATTCAAAATAGGAGAGATAAAAGTGTTCCCAAATAAACAAAAATTGAGTGAATTCATGACCACCAAACCAGCCCTTCAGGAAATCCTAAGAGGGACTCCCTAAGGGAAATGTTGCAAAGAATACTAGGTGCCAGAGACACCACTATAAACATGAATTCTAGGGAGAACACAATGACTCTAAACCCACATTTTTCAATAATAACACTGAATGTAAATAGACTGAATGCTCCAACCAAACGACACGGGAAAACAGAATGGATAAAAAAAACAAAACCCATTAATTTGTTGTCTACAAGAGACTCATCTTCGACTGGAAGACACCTTCAGGTTGAAAATAAAGGGATGGAGAAATATCTATCATGTGACTGGAAGCCAAAAGAAAGCTGGAGTAGCCATACTTATATCAGACAAACTGGATTTTAAAGTAAAGGCAGTAACAAGAGATGAAGAAGGACATTATATAATAATTATGGGGTCTCTCCATCAGGAAGAGCTGACAATTATAAATATCAGTGCGCCAAACTGGGGAGCGCCCAAATACATAAAACTATTAATCACAGAAAGAAACAATCTTATTGACAAAAATGTGCTAATTGCAGGGGCTTTAATACTCTACTGACAGCAATGAATAGATCAACCAGACAGAAAATCACTAAAGAAACAATGGACCTGAATGACATATTGGAACAGATGGAACTGATAGATATATTTAGAACTCTGCATCCTGAAGATAGGAAATTCACCTTCTTTTCGAGTGCACATGGCACATTCTCCAAGACTGATCACATACTGGGGCATAAAGCAGCCCTCCATAATTATAAAGAAATAGAGATTATACCATGCACAATTTCAGATCACAATGCTATGAAACTTGAAATTAACCACAGGAAAAAGTCTGGAAAAACTCTAAAAATGTGGAGGTTAAAAACCACCCTACTAAAGAATGATTGGGCTAATCAGGAAATTAGAGAAGAAATTAAAAAATATATGGAAACCAACGAAAACGAAAATACAACAATCCAAAATCTCTGGGATGCAGCAAAGGCAGTCCTAAGAGGAAAGTATATTGCAATCCAGGCCAATCTCAAC